>NC_052153.1:62854640-63167658 GCF_902713615.1 Scyliorhinus canicula | reverse complement strand
GGATAACCCATAGTCGCCATTAACACACACAGCCCCCCTCCCCACAACCGTCCCACCCACCTGCCCCAAATAATGTTCGATGTTATCCAGTTCTTGAAAGTGCAGAATGAATAATGCCCATGAATTGTTGAACCCCTCCATCCTTCCCCTCAGTTCAAACTTAACCTTCTCAAGAGTCAAGAATTCCAACAAGGTCCTCCCGCCACGCCAGGGCACAAGGTGGAGAGGTTGCTCTCCAACCTATCAGGATCCGCCTTTGGGCGATCAACGACGCAAAGCCCACAACATCTGCCTCCGCATCCGTTTCCAACCCTGACGGGTCCGACACCCCGAATATGGCCTCCCGGGGACCCGGGTCCAGTTTCACGTGCACCACTTTAGAAATTACCCTAAAAACCTCCTTCCTGTAATCCTCTAACTTTGGACAGGACCAAAACATATGAATGTGATTGGCGCGCCCCCGCCCCCCAACGTTCACACACATCTTCTACTCCTTCAAAACATCGGCTCATCCTCGCCCTCGTGAGGTGTGCTCTGTATACCACCTTCAGCTGTATCAGCCCCAACCTCAGGCACGAGGTGGAGGCATTCACTCTCGGGAGCACCTCACACTGGACCCCTCCCTCCCTATCCTTTCCCAAATCTTCCTCCCACTTTGCTTTGATCCCTTCCAGTGGTGCCTTCTCCTCTTCCAAAATAGCTCCGTAAACCACCGACAGTCACCCCTTCTCCAGTCCCCCTGTCGTCAGCACCTCCTCCAGCAATGTGGAGGCCGGCTCCACCGGGAAGCTCTGTATGTCCTTTCTGGCAAAATCTCGAACCTGCATGTATCTAAACATGTCCCCCTGCTCCAGCCCATACTTCACGTCCAGTTCCTTCAATTCTGCAAACCGACCCCGAAGAAACAAATCTTTTAGTGTCTTAATCCCCTTCTCCTCCGATTTCCGAAAATTTCCATGCCACACCCTGGCTCAAATCTGTGGTTCCCCCGAATCGGCATTTCCCTTGATCTTGCCCCCAACCCGAAGTGTTGGCGAAACTGCCTCCAAATTCTCAATGAAGCTATTATTTACCGGACTCCCTGAGTATTTCCCCGGGGCCATCGGGAGCGGCACTGTTGCCAATGCTTTCAATCCCGAACCCCTGCACAAACTCTCCTCCATTCTGACCCACTGGGAATCAACCCCTCTGACCCAGCTCCGCACCTTCTCCACATTCGTCGCCCAGTAGTAATACATCAGGTTCGGAAGATCAAAACCCCCTGCCTGCCTTCCCCTCTGAAGCAGCACCTTTCCAACTATGGCCACCTTCCTTCCCCATATGAACGAAGTAATCCTTCCCTCAATCTCTCTGAAAAAAGCCTTTGGCAGAAAAATCGGCAGGCATTGAAAAATAAACAGAAATCGCGGCAACACATTTATTTTAACCGCCTGTACCCGACCCGCCAGTGACAGAGGGAGACCATCCCACCTTGCCAGATCAGCTTTCACTCTCCCTACCAAACCAGAAATGTTGTACCTGCGGAGTCCCCCCATTCCGGGCAACCTGCACCCCCAGGTACCTAAAGTGAGTCCCTGCCCTATGGAATGGCAGTCCCCCACCCCTGACCCCACCCACGGCCGAAACACCACAAAATAGTCACTCCTGTCTAGATTTAGTTTGTACCCTGAGAAAGACGCAAACACTCGAAGCAGCTCCAAAATTCCCCCTATCGACATACTCGGTTCCGACACGTAAAACATCAAGTCATCGGCATATAAGGACACCCTATGCTCTATTCCACCCCCCCCCCCCACACTATTCCTTTTCATACCCCCGAACCTCTTTATGCGATGGCCAACGGTTCAATCGCGAATGCAAACAGCAGGGGGGACGTAGGACATCCCTGCCTAGTCCCATGGTGGAGAGAAAAGTATCTCGAGCTGATGTTGTTTGTGCGGATACTTGCCCTCGGCTCCTTATACAGTAGCTTTACCCAGTTAGGAACTATATGTTTGTGTGTACACATACGCAAGTATTCAGAGTCACATTACTCACTACTGCACTGCAGTCAGGATACAGAACAATGGGAAAGGGAAATCCAGTTCAGTAGCAATGTAGCAAACTACAGTGTTCTAAATAACATTTAAATGGCTGCTGTAATTATCCAAAATGCTGGACAATTTAATATAGGCCCCCAATGAACTTCAGCATTGCTACTTCCATCTTAAATAATGATTTTTATGTCACAGAAATATACACAAGGTGCTGTCGTGATCAGGATTTTTTTTTAAACAAGGGCCTTGATTTTACTTCCCCCACTGTTGACGTTTTTGAAGGCAGAGAAGCTCATAAAATGCAGCATGTGGCCTGGGGCTGCCTTCCTCCTTGCCCCCCGACATGTCTCCCATTTTACAGGTTATGGTGAGATGCTGGATGGCCAGCCTGACCTTTGGCCTATTAAGGCCCTTATGTGACTAATTAATAGTCACTTTAGTGCCTCATTCTGCGTCCACTGCTGTTTTTCCACAGTGGGGGGGAGGGGGGGGGGGGCATTCCAGGTAGGTAGCCTGGCAGTTTATACTACACAAAATGATATTCAACCAAGTGGGGGGAACTTCTTTGGGGGCCCACTGAGCCCATCAGAGACCCCTCCCCAAGATCATATCCCCCCCTCTTAATCCTCTCCCTCTGGCCTCTCAAACCTGACTCCCCATTACTTTTCCTCCCTTATCGGCTTTGAAGAGGTTTGTCAGCCAGGGCCCGCCAATACCCCACATTTATCTTGAAGTTCAGCTAAAGAACCTCTTGTTCGGGGACTGGCTATAGACCCAGCAGTGGCCACTGCTTGAACATGGCACTGGTGGGAATATAGTGTTGGCTGGCAGCACTCCAAGGTGGGATTTCCTCCCCAGATAGGGGCAGAAGTCTCACCAGGTGGCAATTAAAGCCTGCTGAGCATAAAATGGCAGTGGAGCGGATAGCTTTTGGCTCCCAACTGACAATTTAGTCGGAGGGAATATGGCCCTGTAAAATCTGCTGCAAAATATATGTAGCCTGCACAATAATTTTGTGTTTTGAAGACACTCATCAGCTAACTCAGCACAGAGCAAAAAATGAATTTGGAACTTCAGATCTATATGGCTGATTACTGCATCAGGCAGGAACCATAGCCTACCAGGTAGGAAAGTGACCATCGCACCTATTTTGTAATAAAGAAAGACTGTAATTTTTAATCAGTTTTCTATTCCTGTCCCAGTACCAAAATAATGCTAATTGAAGTCACAAATGACAACTCCTGTGATGGTTGTTGTGATATCACTTTAAGAGAAAATACAAATGATCAAGGAACCAGGATATAAACAGCATGTAACCAACAGCATGTTTGTGGTGCGAGTGGTTGCAGCTGTTTCTGTGAGTAATGGCGATTGCTAAAATCAGAAAAAGTAGATCTATCTGTATGAGACTGATGAGTTTGCATAACGGAACCAGAAACCAATGAATAGTGACTGTGGTGTATTATCCCTCCTCCATCTTTCTGCAGCCCAACTCAAATTTGACAGCGCCACCCACTTCCAAAATCCATCTTTCGCCCAGCTTACTGGGACTATACTTATTTGGGTCTGCAGTTTCTTATCCAATTGTAACCACACCTGCAGCAAGGATTCCTCTTGGTCAACTCTTCATTCTCATTTACATGTTGGGTGAAATTGTCCATTTGGGAGACTATAGGCACGATGTTCCCAAAAGGGATCAAAGTCCCCTAGCGAGTGCATTTAGCAGGTTGTTCTTGAAAATACAGAAAAATGTGTCATTTGAAACATGGAAGTCTGGCAATATCTGGTCTGAGAGGATATAGGGAAAGATCCCACAAAAGGTCAATAGCAGTTGCAAAGAGCAGGATTATAAAATGCAGATTCTTTCTCACAAGCAGGCTTAGCAAACACACAGGATTCATGTAATAAGCTAAAACAATGGCTCACACCTTCATTAAATGTAACTATCTTAGGAAGTTTCTGGAAAAGCATGGATGAGAGTTTCAATTGAATTAAGTGACGAATGTTTAAAACAGGCAGGTCTTTCAAGTCATAACCAAGTAAAATTTTAGCATACAGCTAAAAGCAAAGGTTTCACACCTTCACTGAAATTAACTCTCTTAGTAAATAGCTGGAAAGGATGGATGATGTTCAGTCAAATTTGCTGTCAATTTTAAGTGTGAAATTCTACTAACATCAAGTCAATTAAAGAAAATTGGAGACGACCTGTCCACAAGAAACATAATTTAAAGTGAAAATCAAAGGCAAAGTTATGAGCTGGGGACAATTGTAAAATTAAACTATTCACATGACAGGAATTAAACCAAAGCAACTTTGAACATCACAAAGGACAATGTAATCAGATCTGAGAGGTGAGGCTATGCCCAGAATGAATACTTAGTTGTATTAAAATGTTTACATCAAAGATACGTTTTTAACAATCAAAGTGAAATAAGTTAATTTACAATAAGGCTCTAAAAACTTAATAATTGGTAGAAAGAGAATATAAACCCAGGGAGCAGAAGCAGACCAGCAACAGCAACAGGACAGGAGGGGAGGAGAACTCAGAGAGAGAAGAGAAGCTCTCACAGCTCGGTCATGGGAAAGACAAGGCAAGCAGCCGAGTTTAAACAGCTATACATCTAAGGAAGACTAGAATTTAAACAGGAGTCAGAGTCAGCTGAGAGATAGCTAGCAGAGCCAGCTCTTATAGCTCAGTACATGGATCGACAAGACACAGCAAAAGAGCTAACCAGCGAATACGTCCCAAGAAGACCAGATTTTAAAGAAGATTGATTGTCAAGGTGGGCCTGAAGGTCCCTTCAACCAACCAGCAGGATCCAGAAGCAAGATCTTTTTACCTTTCTGTAAAGAAAGTATTTGCAGCTTTTAAAAGAAAAAGTATAATAATAAAATAACTTAACTTAACCTGAAAAAGTGTTTTTTCCTAAAGTCTACTTTACTTACTTAGCAATGCAGGACCCAGGACATCGATGCTACTAAGTGGTAAGTAGATAAAATCTTCGGTGAAGGTATGGGTTATACCGGGGGAGAACTTGAAAATATAGTTTGACCTGAATAGCACCCACTGAAGCCTGCATCTGAGTCAGGGAGTGAGAATCCCTGTTTACCATTTAGAATATCGACCCTTTTTGGGATAGGGGAAATTCTAAGAATAATCGTGAGGTTTTAAAAACAAGGTTGTTTCCAGGTGCTCGCAGTGCTGAGAATCACACAGCTATTCAACACGGCTCATATTGTATAAGCTGAGGCCGCACATAACGCCATTTTGTACAGTGGGGAGCTCGGCTCACCGGAACTCCCTCATGTAGCGGGAGATCGGGATGCCGTGTTTAAATGGCAACCCGATCTCCGAGGCCCTAGAAACGACCCCTGACCTCCCCCCCAAACCCCATGCAAACACACTGTGGGAGGGTGCCTGGCCCCGCACCACCCACAAGATCCATGCTGGGCACCCATGGCCCGATCGCAAGTGCAAAAATGACAGCTTTGCACCTTGACAGTCCCAACCTGGTAGTGCCACAGGTGGCATTGCCAAGGTGCCAGGCTAGCATTGCCAGAGTGCTCAAAGGGAAGGCAGCTGGGGTCACCAATACCCTGGGAGCCCCCCAGAAGTGCTGTTCCATCAGGTCCCCGTTTGTCTCAGAGGCGAAGGGGATGAATCACAAAGCACATTAGAGTCAGGCTTGCTGCTTCGCTCTAATATGCAGATTTTCCAAAAGGTGATCACATCCACAATGGGCGGGATTTACAACGCAACGTCTCATGAGACCGCGTTGAATCTCATGAGGCGTTGCGAGCCGCGTAGATCCTGGGAGCGGGGTTTCCTGGCTTTTGTCGGCCATGCTATTCTGGTACAGCATGGCCATTGACGCCAGGACTGAATTGCGTGCAGTTCGCGTTCCTGTTTGGGGCGTTATTCGCGGTGCAATTCAGGACATGTTAAAGGGCCAGCACTCTGCTACCGCAAATTCCCTTTAACTAGTTATTTTTCATGCCCTCATAATTGACCTTATTTAAGTTTAAAATATTAGTCTTCAACGTCCTCTTTTGTCCTTCAAACTGAATGTACAATTCAATCATGTTATGATTGCTGCTGCCTAAGTATGTAGCTGTGATACAGACTGACAATTATTGGGCATTTCTTTATATATATTCTTTCACAGAATGTCTGTCTTGCTGGCAAGCCTAGCATCTGTTACCCATTCCTAATAGCCGTTGGGAAAGTGGTTCTGAGCTGTTTTCTTGAATCAATGCAGTTCACATGATGCAAGTACACCTGCAGTGCTTTTAGAAAGGAGGTTCCAGGAATTGGACCAATGACAACAAAGGAACTGCAAAATTGTTCCAGGTCAGGATGATGCGTGTCTTGGAGAAAAACTTACAGGTAGCGATGATCCCATGCAAATGCTGCCTTTATCCTTCTAGGTAATAGAGTTTGCAGCTTTGGAAAATGCTGTTGAAGCAATGCATCTTGTAGATGGTAGACGCTGCTGCCACTATGTGCCGGTGGTGGAATGAATGACTGTTTGAGGTGGTGGATGGACTGCCAATCAAATGGGTCTTTGTCCTGGATGGTGTTGAGTTTACGGAATGGTGTCGAGTTTACGGAATGTTGTTGGAGATTTACCTCAGCTCTTTAATTCAACTTCAAACGGATAGAGGGGAATAAAAGCACAGTTTCATTAATTTTGCCTGCTGAATCTTTGACCCACTCTGGGAACCCTACAGATACCCTAGAATGCAGAGCTCTTTTGGACAAAGCCTTAAATCATGCTTTTTCTGACATCTTTACATGATGGCACCCAAGTGACAAACATTAACAAAATTGAGCCAGTAGATCAGGATTGCAACCTCCTATCCCATTCAGATAGACGATCAGCATGATCTAGTTGAATGGCAGAGCAGGCTTCAGGGGCCCAATGGTCTACTCCTGCTTCCATTTCCTATGTTCCATATGTTCCCATGAATATCAATCCTTCATTTATTATAAAGTTTGGCCCACTTACATATTATTAGAGAAAACTGTAGGAAATCCGGTGGGGGCAGAGACATGACACAAGGGTCTTCCTCTTCAACTCACCTGGGAATGCAAATTTTCCAGCTGTAGTGGTAGTAAATAGCTATCCTAATAATAAAATCATAGGATCATAAAAAATTGCAGCAGCAGTCGGCCATTTGGCCCCTCGTACCAGTCAATAAGGTAATGGTTGATTTTATTGTGGTATTAACTCCACTTTCCTGGCTGCCCCCATTACACTCGACTCACTTTTCAATTAAAAATCTGTCTAACTCAGCCTTGAATATATTTAATAATCCAACCTCCACTGCTCTCTCGAGAAAGAAATTCCAAAGACTCATATCCCTCTGAGAGAAGAGATTCCTTGTCATCTCAGTCTTAAATGGGAGATCACTTATTTTGAAGCTCTGTCCCGTAGTTTAGATTCTGCCATGAGGGGAAACATTCTCTCAGCATCTACCCTATCAGGCCCCCTCAGAATATATGGGCGTGATCTACTGGTCAAGCTGCGCTCAAAAAACAGCGCGCCGCGGTGCAACGACCGGTAAATCACGGGAGACCCCACTCCCAGGATATACCCAGAACACCACGCCTCACGAGATGTATTGCAATCTCACGAGATGTCGCAATTTAAAACCTGTGGGCGGAATCACGTTTTGGCAAATCTGCATATTAGAATGAGATAGCTAGTCTCACTCAAATATGCAGTTCCCTGAGGTAACCAAGGCATTGGAATATGACCTCTTCACCTTGGGCGATTGCCATTCAGTTCTGGTCTCCACAAACAGGGACCAGACATGGGGGTCTCCCAAGGGATTGGAGGCCCCCAGGTCCATGCCCTCCAGGCAAGGTGGTACCTTGGCAGTGTCAGCTTGGCACTGTGGAAGTGCCAGCCTGGCAGTGCCACCTGGTATTTTTCATGTAGTGGCACTGCCAAGGTGCCAAGCAGGCATTTTTCATGTGAAGTTCCAGCAAACGGGGCTCCTCAGTGCAGGGAATGGAACTAATTGCGGCCCCGTAATTAACTAGAATCGCGTTAGCATTTTTTTCCCCTCGGTGCTGCGAGCGCTATTTAGTTCGATCGTGCCTTTTATGTTTTAATAAGATCACCTCTTATTCTTCTCAGCTTCAATGAATATAGTCCCAATCTGTTCAACTATTCCCCATAAAACAAACCCCTTCATGCCAGGAATCAACTTTATGAACCTTCTTTCAACTGCTTACAATGGAAGTATATCTTTCCTTAAGTATTATGATGATGGCCGTGAAGAACTGAATGAGCAAAAGGAACTAAAGCAAAAACAATCTCGTAATATTTTCAGGAGGCTTTGTACAACATTCCTCCATCAACCAATACCATCAGAATGCAGATTAACTAGTCATTCATCTTATTTGCTGTTATTGGATCTTTGCTGTGCAGAAACTAGTTGGAGTATTTTCCAGTAACAACATTTTAAAAATAACTGAATGGATGCAAAGCATTTTCGGATTTCCCAAGAAGTTGACAACGCACGTTTACTCTTTCTTTAATTATTTCATTGTGTAACAACTCTGTGAGAGAACTGCAGGTTAACTCTTGTATGACACGTTTTAAAGGATCCTTTGGTTCAGTACAAGTGTCCCTAATGGTATTTGCACTACAGTATTATAACAGATTTGACAACCAGCTTTGTTCATTTCCAATGGGATTTTTAAAACTAGGTTTCAGCTCCATTATTCTTGGATTAAATTTAGGTTGGATACAGTGACACCACTATTACCAACCAGAATGGAGATGATTCGGCAAGTGTTCAGTCAACATGCCTGTAAATTACAGATTGATTTTACACGCATAATTTGTGTGTAACTATCCTCCACTCACTGCATTTTGCTGGTGAACACACCTTGCGTTTAACAGGAGACATTAAAGCAGCTTTGTTGAGTTGTGTTTGTTATAGTTTGTAAAAAGTCTTTTTAAATATACTCTGTGTATTGTTTGCTGCAGTGTGCTATTTAAACAGATTCTGCTGAGTAAATAGACTTTGTTTTATGTAAGACTATGTTTGATGTGCGTTCTGCCATAGCTCCCAGTCCAACTAATTAGCTGACATGGTGGTGTTCATGGGCACGCTGCTAAATTTATATATTTTTTAGTGGGCTCGAGGTGCTGTGAGGACATCCAGTTCACAGTCCTTTGCTTAGTAACTCTTTGTAATCACCCAGAAGGATTTGCATAACTGCTGTCCAGGGAGAGGTTTTCTATCCTCATTATAAGTGCAAGCCAACTTTGTGAAGAATCACAGGTCTGAACATAAAACCTACCAAATAATAAGATACAAAATACCACTTCGAGGGTGAATGCATTGGAACACAAAAACACTGCCTCACCCCTGCCCGAAATTTTTCTATTTTGTTGAAAGGTGAATTCTTGTTTTCGTCAAGATGAGGAATGTCAATGTTGGAGAATGGAATACATTTTTGCCTCTGTATCCATTGTCTGCAACGGACAAGGATAAAATATTTAGATATAAAGTAATGCTTTCTCTACACTGCCTCAACAATGTGCTCAAACCTCAGTCTTAAAAGGATATCTTTTATTGTCCAAGTATGATAACTCTGACCGAGATGATCAATTTAATGGCAATTTGTGAACTGTGAGCTGTTTTATGCCGCCAGCAACTATGAAGAAATGTTTTCAACTGATCAAATTCAATTCACATAGATGCTGACAACTGGAAGAGAGGAGAGACTTTCATACCATCTGTTTGCGGTTTTACAAGGAGTACAGGTTATGTTTTTATCACACGCAACTTAAAAAAGTTTTGAGCTCAGTTAGATTCCATAATCATATCTGGCCCTGTATTAGCAAGTGTCGAACTAAAAAGAATTTATAGTCCCCACTAATAGATGTTTTTAATTCAGATGTAGCTTTACAAAAGGCTGTGGGCACTGATTCATAAATAATTTTACTCCACTATGAATATGGTGTTACTCCAACCACTGGCTACTCTTGTCTTATTTTGGGGCACTTAATTACTCTAAACTTGCGGCCTTTTCAAAAGTCAACAAGTAGTCTTTTTAATTAATTGGCACAAGAGTGTTTTCAGATGTTGTAAGAATAGCAACACTACCTTTGTCATATACTGCAATACCCACAGTGTTGCCTCCAATTAGCTTATGACACAATAGAACAGAATCTATGTAATTACAATCAGAAAGGGACCTGCGGATGGATCTCTAAGAGGTTCTTTCTTGAAGAAAAGAACTGGGAGATATGCTGACAAGCTAAGCAAACCTTGGTAGATACATTTTTAAAAGACAACACATTTCAGTGCTCTTCTTTTTGTTAAGTTTGATAATAATAAATCTATCTAAATTTATTTTGACATATTTCAGACTTTTATTGCCACCATGAAACTCTTCAAGCAGGGTACCATCCCTGCAGGGCATTCAAAGAGAGAGCAAGTGCCAAACACAATATAATTTATAGTTCTAATAGTGCAAGTCTTATTCAAAGGCAGTTTGATAAAACACTGTGGTATTAGATCATGAACTATTTTATTCCACTATAAATTTGTTGTTGCTACAATCAATTACTTTTATTGTATTCTTTTTGGGACCTTGATTACTCTAAATTTGTTCCTTGTGAATTTGTCAAGAGTGCCTGGTAGTACTCCCATTTCTAATGGTGAGGAAATTGATACTTCCGACGCAATTCCAAAGTTGGGAAAAGGATGAATCCATAAAGTGTCATCAGAACTCTTTTTTCAGGCAAAATAATCTATATATATATATTTCTAAAAGTAATTCAGGGAAAAATCAAGCGGAGTGTTATTTCCCAACGTTAAAAAGGGTGGGCGGGAATTACCGGCTGTTCACACCGGCGGGAAATATCTGTTCTACGCTGGCGCACAGATATCCTGCCGACAATGGGCATTGTCACCAGGAAATCCCATTCGACAATGGCGGGGGCGGTGGATCCCACTGCCGGGCCTCATCTGCCACCGAAAAACATGCGGTAGGGTGGTCGGTAAATCCCACCCGGAGTAGCTAGAATTGAAGGCAGGCTTTCCTTCTCCAATAGGAGTAATTCTGTTTCATTCAGAGTTAACTTGCCAAACAACTAAATTAATGTTTGACTTAAAAGATGGAGCATACAAAAAAAATGAAAATGAAAGGGGTTTTTCAACACTCCTGATTTTCTCATCATTAACATTAATCTTCAGAAAAGCAACAGTGCCACGAACTGGGTGTGCTGACCTCCATGGCTGGCTCTCTGATCTATGCTCATGTCAAGCTGGGCTTGACTTACTGAACAGCAGTGTGGTGAATGTGGACTTAGACAAAACATTTAATAAAATGGATCGCTGCTTAAATAAAGAATTGAAAAGTATGTGTTTGTGAGGTGAGGTCCCCAGAGGGGAGCCATGATTGACAGGATTGTTAATTGGAAAACCAGATGCAGAGGTCGGTGTTCTTGCTTTGTGGTATTTCCCGTTTCCTGATAATTAATTTTAATGACAGGGAAACTGCAAGTGCCATGATCTGGATAGGCATTGATCTGAAGTTCCATTCAGGACTGAAACCTCACAAGTTCTACCGGAGAGGGATTTAGGCTTGATGCCAAAGCAGAAGGAAGATAAATAATGGTTTGTGCAAGTGATGAACATGATTTATCAGCATTGAGCCAAGCTAGACAAACATAATTACTTTTTCCCTTTTCTACTTTCTTGTATGGCTGGTTCTATACATCAAACATTGACATTAAGAACTTTGTTATTCATAATGATGGAAGGTTCAAAATTACAGAACATAATTCAAAAAGTATGAAATTTCAAGAATAAAACATGAATTCAGGCAGAACTATTTGACAGAAAGAGGATAGAAACATGTTCAGCAAGATTTTCCACTCAAACTGTACCACTTGCTGATTCCGATTACTTGATTGCAGTGTTAATGTAAGCCTATTTGTGACAAGAATAAAGATTATTATAGGATATTTCACTAGAAGTGAGGGGAGACTTTAAATAAACTAAATATATTGGCCATAAATTTCTGCTGTGTGTGTATTTGGCAATCTGGTGTTTGCCTTCAGAGTTAAATGTTTAATTACATTTCTGCTTGCATTTTGCAGAATGTAAAATGTTCCATCAAGCAGTGGTACAATGGGGCAGCATTGTAAAATGTTCAGAAAAGATAGGAAAGGAGGAAGGGTAGCAGTATTGATTAAAGAGAAAATTGCAGTGCAGGAGAAAGAGGTGTCCCAGAAGGGTCAGAGACAGAATATATTTGGCTAGAGGTAAGGAACAAAAAGATGCAATTAAATTGTCTGGTGTAGTCGACAGGCCACAAACTAATGGAAAAGATGTAGAGGAACACATTTTCACGTAATTACAGAGATGTGCAAGAATTATAGAGTAGGGAATTAATGTCCAGAGGGACTTTATTTCTCCGAATAAAGACAGAGAACGCAGTAGTGTGAAGAGCAGAGAGAGGCAAGAGTTCCTCGAGTGTGTTCAGGAAAATTTCCTTCAACAGCATGTTTCCAGTCAACCGAGAAAGAGTTGTACAATGGACCTGTGAGCAAAGTTATAGCTTGTGGAATTAAAGGGCAGGGCCGATGTAGTAATCCATGGGAGGCAGGAGTTCCGTCACCACACCAATATTTATTTACAATAACGATATTACAGGAGCAGCTACAAACAGTGCTGCTAGCAGTCCAGTCAATTTAAGACTGGCTCACAAAGCCTACACAGGTGATTATATGGGCCCCCTCAATGAGCTATCATTGAGGGAGCTCATACTCCAATTGGCCAACCAATAAAGCCAACTGGAGTTCATTACACCCCTCCCCCCAAGGTCAGAGGAATTCCTGCCAGCTGGCATTCCTCTGAGCTTCTTCCTGCTCCTCATGTCTGGGTCTGTCACCTCTGTGTCGTCCGCCGGGTTGTTTTCCGAAGTGGGCGGGGTGTACCTTATAGGTGCCCGTCTTTTCCTTGAAGACCTCCTTGGAAGTTGTTCTTCCTCCTCCTTGGGGAGAGGTGTCGCGGAGGCCTCGTCGAGCGTGTCCATGTCCGACTCTGACGACTGGATGACGGGGTCTGGAGAAATTGCTCGGGGCTGGGGTGTGGGTATCCTTTCCGTCTGGACTATCCCAGCTCGAGGCAGTCCTGCTTCGCCTGCCTCCAGGTGTGGTTCCACTGCCCTTATTTGGTCTAGGTGTTTCTTCAGCACCTTACCTCCTATTGAAACCTCATAGGATATGGGCCCTGTTTGGGACTCTACCGTGCCTTTGACCCACGTTGGTCCATTCCCATAATTCTTGACCCAAACCGGTGCCCCCACCTGGAAATGTCTCTGCTGCCGACTATTATCATGCCCCCTGCATTGGGCCTCCTGTTGTTTCTCCACTTTCCCCGTTAAATTTGGGAAAAGGAGACTCAGCCTCGTTCGCAGCCGCCTTCCTGCACCTGCCACAAGTCCCGAAAGACGTGTTTGTCATGATATGCAGACACACACACACATAATGATATCCAGCCAGGCACAGACAAGCAGCTAATGGACACAGAGAACAGGACATGACCAATAAGCAAGCAGGACACTCAGGGGTGGGATCTGACTATAAAAGACACGAGGCACTCACACGCCGCCTCTTTCCACTGATGAACATCTAGAGAGTCAATCAAGGGTGTTGTTACAATCTCACACCTCCACCACGTGGCTAAGAGCTAGTCTGGTTCAGTCAGACAGAGTAACCACACTTAAGTTAGAGTCAAACTCACAGAGAACTGTGCTAACTGTGCTATTAGTTTAATAAACCTGATTGAACTATCTTCAAGGTCTGGAGTATATTTCTGATCTAAGCTGCATCCAGTTGCAGCCAGTGTTATACCAGTGTACCTACCCCAACATGATACCAGGAGACTACTAATTTAAGGTGGCTTACCTCAGTCCATTCCGTGACGACCAGCAAATGTATCCCGGCACCATGGAGAAGATTCAGGCTCCTCACCAGCTCAGGACCTCTGGCAATCTCAGTGCCAACTGGTGGACATTCAAGCAAAAGTTTCTGCTGTACATCGCAGCCTCAGACTTCGAGGGTGCGTCTGATGCAAGAAAGATCGTGCTTCTCCTCTCAACAGCGGGTGATCAAGCCGTTGAACGCTTCAACTCGTTTAACTTCACTGAAGGCCAGGACAAGACAAGTTTCAGACAATGCTGGACAAGTTTGATAGTCACTGTGAAGTGGACACCAATAAAATCTTCGAGCGCTACATATTATAACAACGTCTTCAAGGTAAAGATGAATCTTTCAATGCCTTCTTCACTAACATCCGCCTGCTAGCGCTGTTCTGCAGCTTTGGTGATATTGCTGACTCCATGACAGAGTTCACTCTGATCCTCTGAGAGAGCAGCTCTTAAAAATCAAGCATATGACCCTGCCAGTCGCAACTGAAACATGTACAGTGCATGAGCACGCAAAAAATCGGTATTTCCTGGGGGCTCGCAATATTTGGGGTTGCAGAGGAGCTGGGAGTGCAGGAGGCGAAAGAGGCCGGCATTCTGACTTTTGCGTCCCTAGTAGCCCGGCGGAGGATTCTTCTTCAGTGGAAGGCTGCGAGGCCCCCAAACGTGGAGGCCTGGATCAACGATATGGTGGGGTTTATTAAATTGGAGAGGGTGAAATTTGCCCTAAGGGGATCAGTACAGGGGTTCTTCAGGAGGTGGCAACCATTCCTGGATTTCCTGGCAGAACGGTAGAAAAAGGCCAGCAGCAGCAGCAACCCAGGAGGGGAGGCGTCTCTTTGTTCTGGGCTGAAGGGACGTGTATATTTGTTCTTTGCTAATGAAGGGCATTAATTTATTTCTTCTTTTTTTTTTACATGGGGGGGGGGGGGGGGGTTTGTTCTTTCTGTTCTTGGTATTTTCTGTTATTGATATTTTGTGAAAATTTGAATAAAAATTATTTTTAAAAAAAAAATCGGTATTCCCAATACAAATCGGCTGAAAAATGAGAAACTTGCCTCCCACGAGGCAGAGAGCTGCAGGCCATCTCCCGGATGCAGCGCCTCAGCATTGAAGACAGCGGCCATCTTGCGCGATTTTCCCGGAGCCCCACGCATGCGTGATGCGAACAGGATAACAAAGCGGCTGACACCCAAACTGCGCAGGTGCAGACATCCAACGACTGCACTGCGCATGTGCGACGATGTACATCGCGTCACGACGCCGACGTCATGACGTGCCCGAACTGCGGCAACGCCCACTTAAAGGGACACTGCCCTGCAAGAGGCAGGCGATGTTTAAACTGCGGGAAGCCTGGACACTCTGCAGCCTTCTGCACAACCAATCAGAGGCCAGCGCTCCCAATTCCGACGACGGCGCGTCCAGAGTGTGCAACGACGATTACAGGATTCTGATCCTGGCAGTACAACGGATCCAGCAGACGAGTGCCTGGAGTCCGCCTACTGATTGGGCATCATTTCCACACGTGAACATGCGACACCGAACTCATCTCGCATTAAGTCCATCCTCGCTGGGCAGCACGGTGGCCTAGTGGTTAGCACAACCGCCTCACGGCGCTGAGGTCCCAGGTTCGATCCCAGCTCTGGGTCACTGTCCGTGTGGAGTTTGCACATTCTCCCCGTGTCTGCGTGGGTTTCGCCCCCACAACCCAAAGATGTGCAGAGTAGGTGGATTGGCCACGCTAAATTGCCCCTTAATTGGAAAAAATAATCGTGTAATCTAAATTTATAAAAAAAAAAGTCCATCCTCGCTGTGGATTCGGAGGACGAATGGTGAGCAGTGATGCAGGTCAACCGCTGCTCCATCCAGTTCAAGCTGGACACAGATGCTTCTGCCAACCTCCTCTCACAGGGAAACTTCAAACGCATCAAGAAGCCCCCCAAATCCTTCCAGATGCCTGCCAGCTCCTAGACTATAACGGTAATGCCATCATGGCACTGGGGTTCTGCCATCTACTTGTCTCCAACCACAGCACCCATGCACGGCTAAGGTTTGAAATTGCCAAGTCGGACAGGGCATCCCTACTGGGTGCGCATGCCTGCAAAAAGCTCAACCTGGTGCAGCGGGTTTATTCAACAACATCTCCCAACGTGGATCTTCAAGCTGGCATTGACGACATCCTTGCTCAGTATCCCTTGATGGGATGGGCACTTTACCATATCAGTACAAGATCCTACTGCGACCTGATGCCAAGCCAGTGGTCCATGCACCACACCGGGTCCAGGTTCCGCTGAAGGAGTGCCTGAAGGTACAGCTCAAGGAGCTGCAGCAGCAGGGGATCATTTCCAGGGTAACCAAACCGACTGACTGGGCCAGCTCGATGGTGTGTGTTAAAAACCCCTCTGGAGACCTGCGCATCTGCATTGATTCCAAGGATCTCAACCAGAACATAATGCGTGAACAAAACCCCCATCCCGAAGCAGGAGAAACTCACCAACTCACCAGTGAGATGGCACATGAATGGTTTTTCACGAAGTTAGATACATCACATGGATTCTGGCAAATCCAGCTGGATGAGTCCAGCAGAAGGCTCTGCACCTTCAACACACCATTTGGCAGGTACTGCTATAATCACATGCCGTTTGGCATTGTCTCGGCATCGGAGATATTTCATTGCATCATGGAGCAGATGATGGAGGGCATCGAAGGGGTTTGTGTGTACGTGGACGACGTCATCATATGGTCCACGATCCCTGAGGAGCATGTTTCCCCGTCTCCAGCAGGTATTCCGCCGTGTCTACGCCAATGGCCTTAAGCTGAACAGGGCCAAATATTGCTTTAACACACAAATATGCCAAATATGCGAGCACTCACTCCATGACCGCCACCTGTCGTCCTGGAGGCAAACATTTCTTAGTTGGAAATCTCCAACTCCGCCCAGTGCCTCTGCTTGACTGGGTGACTTAATCTCCTTCTTGCAATTGGAAAAAGTCAAGTTCACCATTAGGAGGTTAGTGGAGAGGTTCTAAGGTGATAACCATTTATTTCCTTTTTAAGCAGTTAGTCACCGTCATAGAACATAGAATATAGAACATGCAGTGCAGAGGGAGGCCATTCGGCCCATTGAGTCTGCACCGACCCACTTAGGCCCTCACTTCCACCCTATCCCCGTAGCCCAATAACCATTCCTCACCTTTTTGGACACTGGGCACAGTTTGGCGTGGCCGGTCCGCCTAGCCTGCATGTCTTTGGACTGTGGGGGGAGGCCGGAGCATCTGGGGGGGGGGGGGCCCACGCTGATGCTGGGAGAGTGTGCGGACTCCGCACACACAGTGACCCAGTGGGGAATCGAACCTGGGACCCTGGCGCTGTGAGGCCACAGTGCTAGCCACTTGTGCTACCGTGCTGCCCATTTGTGCTGCCCTGCTGTTTGGGGTTTAAGGTTAGTTTTAGTATTTAAGTCAATTGGGTGTTGTGTATTTATCTCTTTTTGTATTTTTATATTTGATTGTGATGTTTTGCTTTTTTTGTCTTTTTGCTTGTTCTGGTTGACATTGATTATTATGAAAAAAAATTAAGAAACGTATTTTAAAAAACATTAAAAGGAGACTGTATTAAGAAAGATCTTGCATAGTACCTGGATCGTAAATCAAAAGCACTATTTGAAGGTCAGAGATCGACAATCAAATGTGAGGATATAGGTTAAAAATAATGAAGGGTTTAAGACTGATAGCATGTGACGGAGAACCCTAGGACATTCAATTAAAAGCACCTATGGGAGAGTGCGAGAGGGTGACTCTGGGACAGACAGTCAGCACTTAACATCACAAGAGAAACATAAGTTCATTGCCTGATGAGAAACTGCAGTTAGGGAGGGTCATCAAGAAGCTGAGAATTAGAAAAACATTTTCCTTTTAAAAAAAAATTTACATTTAATTCAGAAACTCTAGCAAAACTGAATAAAGTTGACTCGAGGCCAGGTAATATAAAGTTCCATAAACAAACCAAAGTAAAATAAAATTAACATAGCTTAGGGTTAGTAAGGGCATAGGTTTAAGGACCATGGGGCAAAGTTTAGAGGGGATGTGCGAGGCAGGTTTTTTTTACACAGAGGGTGTTGAGTGCCTGGAACTCATTGCTGGGAAGGTTATGGAAGCAGGTACATTAATGGCGTTCAAACGGCAAATACATGGATAGGATGGGTATAGAGGGATATGGCACAAGGAAGTGCTAAAGATTTTGGCCAAGGGTGGCATCATGACCGGTACAGGCTTGGAGGGCCGAAGGGCCTGTTCCTGTGCTGTATTGTTCTTTGTTTGACACTCAAGTTTCTAGGAGACCAGATCTCTCAGCAGGGCGTGTGCCCCGACACAGACAAGGTCAAGGCCATCGCAGCCATGAAGGTCCCAGAAGACAAGAAGGCGGTATTGCGCTTCCTGGGCATGATCAATTTTCTGGGCACGTTCATACCAAACATGGCCTCACACACCACAGCCCTACGAAACCTAGTGAAGAAGTCCACTGCCTTCAAGTGGAAGGCGGCCCAACAGGCAGAGTGGATGGAGCTGAAAGCCAAGCTCACCACTGCACCCGTATTGGCATTTTTCGACCCAGACAGGGAAACAAAAATCTCGACAAATGCGAGCCAGGATGGCATCGATGCGGTCCTGCTGCAACGTGATGACACCTCATCCTGGGCACCAGTTGCCTACGCATCAAGGGCAATGACGCCCACCGAACAAAGGTATGCACAAATAGAGAAGGAATGCCTGGGCCTCCTCACTGGCATTCTCAAGTTTCATGACTATGTCTACAGCCTGCCGACATTCACAGCCGAGATGGATCACAGGTCCCTGGTCCACATTATCTACAAGGACCTTAACGACATGACTCCTCAGTTGCAGCGCACCCTCCTCAAACTCAGAAGGTACGACTTTGACCTGGTCTACACGCCTGGCAAGGAGCTCATTTTGCCGATACACTGTCCCGCTCCATCACATGCCTAGTGAACCACTGAACGTCATCCGGCAAATTGAGTCACATAGAACATAGAACAGCACAGAACAGGCCCTTCGGCCCTCGATGTTGTGCCGAGCAATGATCACCCTACTTAAACCCACGTAACCCGTATACCCGTAACCCAACAATCCCCCCATTAACCTTACACTACGGGCAATTTAGCATGGCCAATCCTGAGTCACAGGTGCAGCTGTGTGCTAGCACCCTCCCGGCATCTGATGAGAAGGTGATTCGTATCCGTGAGGAGACAGCCAAAGATCCCCTATTGCTGCGTGTTATGCAACACCTAGCCAATGGCTGGCAAAAAGAGCAGTGCCCTCAATTTTTCAATGTAAAGGACGACCTGACGACCTCCTCAAACTGGATCGGATTGTAATTCCACACAGTCTCCAGAGCTTGGTGCTTCGTCAAATCCATGAGGGCCAGCTGGGTGTGGAAAAGTGCAGATGCAGAGCCAGGCAGGCTGTCTACTGGCCTGGGATTAGCCAGGACATCGCAAACATGGTCCTTAACTGTGCGACCTGTCAACGCTTCCAGACAGCACAGAGTAAGGAGACACTTCAGCAGCATGAAATCGAAACCTCTCCGTGGTTCAAGGCTGTCATCGACCTCTTTCATGCAAATGGTCGTGATTACGTGTTAATCATTGATTATTTTTCCAATTACCCTGAAGTCATGAAGCTCTCAGACCTCACATCTCATCATCAAGGCCTGTAAGGAGATGTTCTCCAGGCATGGTATCCCGCTCACTGTCGTGAGTGAAAATGGCCCGTGCTGCAGCAGCCATGAATGGTCTCTGTTTGCCCAGTCGTATCAGTTCAAACATGTCACTCCCAGCCCACACTATCCGCAGTCAAATGGAAAAGTTGAGAAAGGGGTGCACATCGTAAAGCAGCTCATCTGCAAGGCCACGGATTCTGCGTCTGACATTCACCTTGCGCTGCTTGCGTACAGGACGACCCCACTGTCCACTGGCATGTCACCGGCTCAACTCCTGATGAACAGGGACCTGTGAACGACACTTCCAGCCATACACTTGCCCAACCTGGATCACCTCCTGGTGCTGCAGAAGGTGCAGCAACTCTGAGACTGGTAAAAACAGGGCTATCATGCTCATGCCACCGATTTGCCCATGTTATCCCTGTCAGACACTGTTCGGATCAAGGTCCCTGATGGAAGCTGGTCAGCTCCAGCTGTCGTTGTTTGACAGGCTGCCCCCCGCTCGTATACTGTGCGTCTGGCTGATGGTTCTACTGTGCGACGAAACAGACGGGCACTGCGCAAAGTTGCCTGCACGCAACCACATTCTTCTCCGTTTCCTTCTGTTGTTTTGCCACCTCCCGATACCTCGACTCACGAGGCCACCAGTCAGACTTCAATCCCGCCCATCAGGGCGCTGTCGTCACCACCACTGTGACCTGCTCCCTGTTGCCACTTCTGGTGGGAGGACTCCGTCATTTGCTGAAAAAAACTGGCCCTCTACAGCGTACTGACATCAGGAGGAGGCCGTCCACCCCGCTGGGCTCCGGCCCTGTGCACATTACCCAAAGCAGAGGTTACGTAAAGCCAATTAAGAGCAGCTCAAGGGCCCCGGGTTCAATTCCGGCCTCGGTGACTATATGTGTGGAGTTTGCACTTTCTCCCTGTGTCTGCGTGGGTTTCCTCCGGGTGCTCCGGTTTCCTCCCACAGTCCAACGATGAGCAGGTTAGGTGGATTGGCCACTCGAAATTGCCCCTTCGTGTCCAAAAGGTTAGGTGAGGGACTTCCAGGTTGCGGCTATGCGGAGCTAAGTCGCACATTCGGCAGCTCCCGGTGTGGACTTTTGGGCCCTTTTTAGGGCCCCCAACGGAACTTTTTCGACGTCTCCCGGTGTGGGAAGGAGTCAGCAATATTTCCCCAGCGGTGTATGGCCTGGACCAGGAGTGGGGCGATTAAAAAAGTGGTAGCAAAGCCAAAGCAGAAGCGAGGGTGTGGTGAATGAGATTCACACGGTGTTATAAGTCACCAATGTCACTCTGTTCCCATTGTATATATGTACCGATATTGTAAGTGCAGTTGCACTACCTGACCACCAGGGGGAGTAGCTCTGGGAGTACTCGAGAGTTTGTACTGGGCTCCCCCCTTGGCTCCGCCCAGAACTCCTCCCCCTGGAGCTGCTGTATAAAGATCCGTGCCACAGGGCCAGCCAGCCAATTCACCGAAAGTTCAACGGCTAACAGGCTGGCTCTGTTGTAAGTATATTAAAACCGCTATTCTAATCCTACAAGCACGTGTCCGTAGAATTGATGGTTCCATCAGAGGGAAGAAGTACAAGATGGCGGCCGGCGGAGACCAGGCGGCATGGATGCAGTGGGCACAGGAGCGGCAGGAGGCTCTTTAGCGCTGCTTCAGGGAGCTTAAAACGGAGCTACTGGAGTCGATGAAGGCTTCAATTGGTAAGCTGCTGGAAACTCAGACGGCCCAGGGCATGGCGATCCAAGAGGTCCAACAAAAGATCTCCGAAAACGAGGACGAGATCTTAGGCCTTGCGGTGAAGGTGGAGGCGCACGAGGCAGGAGCGGTTCGAGGAGATGGAGAACCGTTCGAGGCGGAAAAATCTGCGGATCCTGGGCCTCCCGGAGGGGTTGGAGGGGTCGGAATTGGGGGCCTATGTGGTCACCATGCTAAATTCGCTGGTGGGAGCTGGAGGGGGCCCACAGAGTACTGGCGAGAAGGCCCAAGCCTAATGAGCCGCCGTAGGCGGTGCTGGTGCAGTTCCACCGGTTTGCTGACCGGGAGTGTGTGCTCAGGTGGGCCAAGAAGGAGCGGAGCAGCAGGTGGGAGAATGCAGAGGTACGGATCTACCAGGACTGGAGTGCGGCGGTGGCAAAGAAGAGGGCCGGGTACAACCGGACGAAGGCGGTGCTACACAGGAAGGGAGTGAAGTTCGGCATGCTGCAGCTGGCGCGTCTGTGGGTCACCTACAAGGACCGACACTTTTACTTTGAGTCCCCGGAGGAGGCGTGGGCCTTCGTACAGGCCGAAAAATTGGACTCAAACTGAGGGTTGGGTATGGGGGTTTGCGTGTAGCTGTGTTACATTTTGAGGGGGGTTCTCTGTTTATTGTTGGTTCTTTGTTGCTTTTTGGTTGGGTGGTGCACTGTTTTTGCTTGGGTCCGTCGGATGGCCTCGGGGAGGGGGGCGGACCTGCAATGTGGGGGGCCGATGGCGGGAGGGGGGGGGGGGGATGGGTCCCCGCGAGGGGACCGGCCGGTAAAGGGAGCGGCGTCAGAGGAGGCGGGGTCGGGTAGGTGGAAAGCGCGGGCTTCTTCCCGCGCTGAGGGCTGAAGGGGGCGGGGCCGGAGCTGGGAAGCACGGGCTTTCTCCCGCGCTGAGAGCGGTAGGGGGAGGAGGAGAACCTGCCGCCATGGGGAACGGGGGGGGGGGGGGGGGGGGGGGGGGGTTTACCGGGTTGCTACTGTAATGGCCAAGAGGTAGCTGGAGCAGGTAGAGGAGGTCGGGATGTGGGTCTGCCGCCATGGGGAACGGGCCGAGCAAGGGGCGCGGGCACGTGGCGGGCTGAGGAAGGGTAATGGCTAGTTGGCGGGGGAGGGGGGTAGGTAGCCCCCTGATCCGGCTGATAACCTGGAATGTAAGGGGACTGAATGGGCCGGTCCAACGGGCCCGTGTGTTTGCGCACCTAAGGGGCTGAAAGCGGATGCGGTCATGCTTCAGGAAACACACCTGAAGGTGGCGAATCAGGTTAGATTGCGGAAGGGATGGGTAGGCCAGGTGTTTCATTCGGGGCTGGATGCAAAAAATCGGGGGTTGGCGATCCTGGTGGGGAAGAAGGTGTCGTTCAAGGCGTCGAACGTTGTGGCAGACAGTGGCGGGAGGTATGTGATGGTAAGTGGCAGGCTGCAGGGGGAGCGGGTGGTGCTGGTCAATGTATACAACACGAATTGGGACGATGCGGGTTTCATGCGGCACATGTTGGGCCGGATTCCAGACTTGGAGACGGGGGGCCTGATAATGGGTGGGGGGATTTCAACACGGTGCTGGACCCGGCACTGGATCGATCCAGATCCAGGATGGGTAGAAGGCCAGCGGTGGCTAAGGTGCTGAGGGGGTTTATGGACCAGATGGGGGGGGGTTTGACCCATGGAGGTTTGCGAGACCGAGGGCCAGGAAATTTTCATTCTTCTCCCATGTGCATGAGGCCTATTCCCGGATTGATTTTTTCGTTATGAGTAAGGCGCTGATTGCGAGGGTGAAGGATGCTGAGTATTCGGCGATAGCCATTTCTGATCATGCCCCGCACTGGGTGGACCTCGAACTGGGGGAGGAGAGAGACCAGCGCCCGTTTTGGCGATTAGAGGTGGGGTTGCTGGCGGACGAGGAGGTGGGCGGGCAGGTCCCAGGTTGTATTGAGAGGTACCTGGAGGCCAATGACAATGGGGAGGTCCGGGTGAGGACGGTCTGGGAGGCACTGAAGGCGGTGGTTAGGGGAGAGTTGATCTCCATCCGGGCCCACAGGGAGAGGAGAGAGCAGAGAGAGAGGGAGAGGTTGGTGGGGGAGATGGTGAGGGTGGACAGGAGGTACGCGGAGGCGCCGGAGGAGGGATTGCTTAGGGAGCGGCGTAGTCTCCAGGCCGAATTCGACCTATTGACCACCATGAAGGCGGAAGTTCAGTGGAGGAAGTCACAGGGGGCGGTGTATGAATATGGGGAAAAGGCTAGCCGGATGTTGGCCCACCAGCTTCGGAAACGAGATGCGGCTAGGGAGATCGGTGGAGTTAAGGATAGGGGAGGGAATGTGGTGCGAAGTGGGGTAGGCATCAATGGGGTCTTCAGGGACTTCTATGAGGAACTGTATCGGTCCGAACCCCCACTGGAGGAGGGGGGGATGGGGCGTTTTATGGGCCGGCTGAGATTCCAGACGGTGGAGGAGGGACAGGTGGAGTGACTGGGGGCGCCGGTTGGGCTGGAGGAGTTGGTCAAAGAGATAGGGAGCATGCAGTCGGGGAAGGCACTGGGGCCGGATGGGTTCCCGGTCGAATTCTATAAGACGTATGCAGACCTACTGGGCCCTCGTATGGTTAGGACCTTCAACGAGGCAAGGGAAGGAGGGGCTTTGCTTCCGACGATGTCTCGGGCACTGATTTCCTTGATCTTTAAGCGGGACAAGGATCCCCTGCAGTGTGGGTCATATAGGCCGATCTCACTCTTAAATGTAGACGCCAAGTTGTTGGCGAAGATTTTAGCCACGAGGATAGAGGACTGTGTGCCGCAGGTTATTCACGAGGATCAAACAGGGTTCGTGAAAGGGAGGCAGTTGAATACTAACATACGGAGGCTATTGAATGTTATAATGATACCTGCGGTGGAAGGGGAGGCGGAGATAGTGGTGGCGATGGACGCGGAGAAGGCCTTTGATAGGGTTGAGTGGGGATACTTGTGGGAAGTGCTGAAAAGGTTCTGGTTTGGGGAGGGGTTTGTCAGGTGGGTGAGGCTGTTATATGAGGCCCCGGTGGCAAGTGTGGCCACGAATAGGAGGAGGTCGGAGTATTTTTGGCTATACCGAGGGACGAGGCAGGGGTGTCCCCTGTCCCCCCTGCTTTTTGCGCTAGCAATTGAACCCCTGGCCATGGCGTTGAGGGAGTCGAGGAACCGGAGGGGGCTGGTGCGAGGTGGGGAGGAACACCGAGTGTCGCTCTATGTTGTTCTATGTGGCGGATCCGGTGGGGGGGGGGGGATGCCGGAGGTAATGAGGATTCTCAGGGAGTTTGGGGATTTCTCAGGGTATAAGCTCAACATGGGGAAGAGCGAGCTGTTCGTTGTTCACCCAGGGGACCAGGAGGGGGGGATTGGTAAGCTCCCATTAAAAAGGGCGGAGAGGAGCTTTAGGTACTGTCCAGGTGGCCAGGAGCTGGGGGGCCCTGCACAAGCTTAACCTCACGAGGCTAGTGGAGCAAATGGAGGAGGAGTTTAAGAGGTGGGACAGGCTGCCGCTGTCTCTGGCGGGTAGGGTGCAGTCAGTCAAGATGACGGTGCTCCCGAGATTTCTGTTCCTGTTCCAGTGCCTCCCCATCCTTATCCCGAAGGCCTTCTTCAGGCGGGTTAATAGGAGCATTACAGGGTTTGTCTGGGCGCAGAGGACCCCGAGGGTGAGAAGGGTGTTCCTGGAGCGGGGCATGGATAGGAGGGGGCTGGCGCTGCCCAACCTCTGTGGGTATTACTGGGTTGCCAATGCAGCGATGGTGCGCAAGTGGGTGATGGAGGGGGAAGGGGCAGCATGGAAGAGGATGGAAGTGGCGTCCTGTGTGGACAAGAGCCTGGAGGCGCTAGTGACGGCGCCGCTGCCGCTCCCTCCAACGAGGTATACCACGAACCCGGTGGTGGCGGCTACCCTCACGATTTGGGGGCAATGGAGATGGCACAGGGGGGAGGTGGGGCTTCGTGAGGTCCCCGATACGGGGGAACCACCGGTTTGTCCCGGGGAGAATTGACGGCGGGTTCCTGAGTTGGCACAGGGCAGAAATTAGGAAGATGGGGGACCTGTTTGTGGACGGGAAGTTCGCGAGTCTGGGTGAGTTGGAGGAGAAGTTCGGGCTCCACCCGGGGAACGCCTTCAGATATATGCAGGTAAGGGCGTCAGGCGGCAAGTGGCGGAGTTCCCACTGTTACCGCCGCGCGGGGTCCAGGACAGGGTGCTTTCGGGGGTGTGGGTTGAAGAGGGGAGGATCTCGGCAACGTACCAAGTGATGGAGGAGGAGGACGAGGCCTCGGTGGAGGAGCTGAAGGGTAAATGGGAGGAGAAGCAGGGTGAGGAGATCGAGGAGGGGACGTGGGCGGACGCCCTGGGGAGGGTGAACTCCTCCTCTTCTTGCGCAAGGCTTAGCCTCATACAATTTAAGGTGCTGCATAGGGCTCACATGACCGGAACAAGGATGAGCCAGTTTTTTGGGAGTGAGGACAGGTGTGTTAGGTGCTCAGGGAGCCCAGCAAACCATGCCCATATGTTCTGGGCATGCCCAGAGCTGGAGGAATTTTGGAAGGGTGTAGCAAGGATGGTATCGAGGGTGGTAGGATCCAGGGACAAACCGGGCTGGGGGCTTGCAATATTTGGGGTTGCAGTGGAGCCGGGAGTGCAGGAGGCGAAAGAGGCCGGTATTCTGGCCTTTGCGTCCCTGGTAGCCCGGCGGAGGATTCTTCTTTAGTGGAAGGATACGCGGCCCCCGGGCGTGGAGGCCTGAATCAATTATATGGCAGTGTTCATTAAATTGGAGAGGGTGAAATTTGCCCTAAGGGGATCGGTGCCAGGGTTTTTCAGGAGGCGGCAACCATTCCTAGATTTCCTGGCAGAGCGGTAGAAAAAGGCCAACAGCAGCAGCAACCCGGGGTGGGGGTATCGTCTCTGAAGGGGTGTGTATATTTGTTCAGTGTTGACAACGGGTGTTAATTTATTTATTTTGTATATATATGGTTGGGGGAGGGGGGGGGGGGGGTTTGTTTCCTCTTTTCTTTTTGTATTTTGTTATTGAAAATTTGAATAAAAATTATTTTTTTAAAAAAAGGTTAGGTGAGTCACTGGGTTATGGGTATAGGGTGGGGGCATGGGTTTAAGTATGGGTGGGATGCTGGCCCCGCACCTGCGGGAGATGTTCACAGACTCGCTAGCTAGGGGCACATTGCCACCCACGTTAGCACAGGCCTCAATCTCGCTGATACCTAAGAAAGACAAAGACCCAACGGAATGTGGGTCATACAGACCCATATCTCTGCTGAATGCAGACGCCAAAATACTGGCCAAAATCCTAGCCAAGAGGCTAGAAGACTGTGTACCTGAGGTGGTCACAGAGGACCAGACGGGCTTTGTCAAAGGTAGACAGCTTACCGCGAACATCAGGCGCCTGCTGAACGTGATAATGACCCCCTCCGGGGAGAGAACACAAGAGGTGATCGTCTCCCTGGACGCAGAAAAGGCCTTCGACAGAGTCGAGTGGAAATACCTCATAGAGGTACTGGAGCGGTTCGGGCTTGGAACAGGGTTCACCGCTTGGGTAAAGCTCCTGTACAACGCTCCCATGGCGAGTGTACAGACCAACAATACCAACTCCCAATACTTCCAGCTGCACCAGACAAGGATGCCCACTGTCCCCGCTGCTGTTCGCACTAGCAATTGAACCGCTAGCAATCGCGCTCAGGGCAGCAAAAAATTGGAGGGGGATCCGAAGGGGAGGTAGAGAGCACAGAGTCTCACTCTATGCGGATGATCTGCTCCTCTATATCTCGGACCCACAAAGCAGCATGGACGGAATCATCGCGCTCCTGAAAGAGTTTGGAGCCTTCTCGGGCTACAAACTCAACATGAGCAAAAGTGAGATCTTCCCAGTACACCCGCAAGGGGGGGGGGCAGCACTAAAGGGGCTGCCGTTCAATCAAGCCCGACATAAATTCCGCTACCTGGGGATCCAAATAGCCCATGACTGGAAAGGGATCCACAAATGGAACCTCACCAGCCTGACGGAGGAAGTTAAAAAGGACCTGCAAAGATGGAACACACTCCCGCTCTCCCTCGCGGGGAGAGTTCAGACGATCAAAATGAACGTACTGCCCAGGTTCCTCTTCCTGTTTAGATCCATTCCGATCTACATCCCCAAGGCCTTTTTCAAAGCGCTGGACAAACTCATCATGGCGTTCGTATGGGGGGGTAAAAATGCTAGGATCCCAAAGAAGGTCTTACAAAAAACAAAAACCAGGGGAGGGCTAGCCCTCCCGAATCTACAATTCTACCACTGGGCAGCAACAGCCGAGCGAGTAAGGGGATGGATCCAGGAGCCAGAGGCTGAGTGGGTGCGTGCGGAGGAGGCCTCCTGCATGGGAACCTCCCTCCGGGCCCTCGCCACGGCAGCACTCCCATCCCCACCCAAAAAACACTCCAGCAGCCCAGTGGTGACAGCCACCCTCCAATCCTGGAACCAACTGCGGCAGCAACTTGGCCTGACCAAAATGTCGAACAGGGCTCCCATCTGCAACAACCATAGGTTCACACCAGCACTGACTGACGCCACCTTCAAAAGGTGGAGGCAGGACGGGGGGACACTGACAGTCAGGGACCTATACACGGACGACAGGATCGCAACACTGGACGAACTGACAGAGAAATTTCAGCTAGCTGGGGGGAACGAGCTACGGTACCTGCAGCTCAAAAACTTCCTACGAAAGGAGACAAGGACGTACCCACAACCGCCACGACAGACACTACTGGAAGACCTACTGGACGCAAGTATCCTAGAGAAAGGGAACTGTAGTGACATGTATGACCGACTGGTAGATAGGGACGACACCGTACTGGACGCAACAAGGAGGAAATGGGAGGACGACCTGGGGATGGAGATAGGGTGGGGACTCTGGAGCGAAGCACTGCATAGGGTCAACTCCACCTCCACGTGCGCAAGGCTCAGCCTGACGCAACTAAAAGTGGTACATAGAGCCCACTTAACAAGAACCCGTATGAGTAGGTTCTTCCCGGAGGTGGAAGACAGATGTGAACGGTGCCAAAGAGGCCCGGCCAACCACGCCCACATGTTCTGGTCTTGCCCCAGACTCGTGGAGTACTGGACAGCCTTCTTCGAGGTAATGTCCAAAGTGGTGGGAGTGAGGGTGGAGCCATGCCCGATAGTGGCGGTCTTCGGGGTTTCAGAACAGCCAGATCTATTCCTGGGGAGGAGGGCGGACGCCCTTGCCTTTGCCTCCCTGATCGCCCGCCGTAGAATCCTGTTTGGCTGGCGGTCAGCAGCACCGCCCAGAGCTGCGGACTGGCTGTCCGACCTCTCGGAATCTCTCCAAATGGAGAAAATCAAATTTGCCATCCGAGGGTCGGACGACGGCTTCCACAGAACGTGGGAGCCATTCATGCAACTGTTCCGGGACCTATTTGTGGCCAATGTACAAGAGGAAGAATAGTCGGGGGAAGGTAGCGGGGGGGGGGGGGGCTACAGGTTCGGTACGGGGGTTCGATGGCTAGCTAAGGCCCAAAACCAAACTAAATAAACATGTTGAGGGGGGGGGGGGGGGGGGGGGGGCGGGCGCAGTTACCACTACGAAGATGCTTACCTGTAAATATGTATGTTAATTTTTGCGTGTTTGTTTTTTTTTTGTTCTTTTTCTCTCCTAACAATTTGTAATTTGTTCAATATAAAATATGAAAACTGAATAAAAACATTTATAAAAAAAAAAAAGTATGGGTGGGATGGCCAGCAATCTGAAAGGTCTGTCACCGCCAGTATTTTTAAAAGCCGGTTGCAGCCATTGGACGTTCTTCCTGCGATTGGAAACACCATGACTGATTGCTCTGCGACCTTCCTGAAACCTGCCCATGTCCCACCCGCTGGTCGCGACTCTCAGTTTGAAAACTCTGATGTATATCATTGATGGTGGCAGAACTCCCCTCAGGGCAATCAAGCTTGAGAGCTCAGTTTTTAAAAAAATTATTAAAGATTTTCCACTTACAATAAATGTTATAACCAAACCCACATTACCCAAAGCAGATGTTACGTAAAGCCAATATAGGGGTGCACGGTACACAGTGGTTAGCACTGCTGCCTCACAGCTCGAGGGCCCCAGGTTCAATTCCGGCTTCGGGTGACGATATGTGTGGAGTTTGCACTTTCTCCCTGTGTCTGCGTGGGTTTCCTCCGGGTGCTCCGGTTTCCTCCCACAGTCCAACGATGAGCAGGTTAGGTGGATTGACCACTCGAAATTGCCCCTTAGTGTCCAAACGGTTAGGTGAGTCAACCAAAGGGTTATGGGTATAGGGTGGAGGCGTGGGTTTAAGTAGGATGCTCTTTCCAAGGGTCGGTGCGGACTCGATGGGCCGAATGGACTCCCTCTGCACTGTAAATTCTATGATTCTAAACCAAATGTACACACTTCATCCACAGGAGAAGAAAAAAGGCATCAAACCCCAGAATCCCTCCCACCCCCTCCGAAACTACTAACGGTGACTAGTTGCTTAAAGTAGGCAATGAATAGCTGCCATCTCTGGGACAAACCCTCAACCGACCACCTAATGGTATTCTTGACTTTCTCCAGGTACAAGAATTCCATTAGGTCACCCAACCATACCGAGGCACGGAGACGAAGACCTCCAACCCAGCAGAACTCCCCTCCGGGCAATCAACGAGGCGAAGGCAAGGCCATCTGCCTTCACTCCCCCCGCCCTTTGCAGCCCCAGTGAGTCCGACACCCCAAAAATGGCCACTGAGGATAAGACTCCAGGTCAATACTCAGAATCACTGACATGGTGCGAAAGAAGGAGACCCAAAAGCTTACCAGTTTGGGACAAGGTCATGTGTGTATGATTGGCCTGCTCCCGGAACACTGCTTGCACCTACCTTCTACTGTCGGAAAGAAGCCACTCAACTTAGCTTTGGTCTGATGCACCCTATGCACCACCTTAAGCTGGATCAGTCCAAGCCACGCACGTGCAGATGTGCAGTTCACCCTACAAAGGGCCTCACTCCAAACCTCTTCATCCACTATATGCCTCAACTCCCTCGCCCACTTCGCCTTCACCTTATCCACTAAGTCCGAACCCTCCGATAGAATCCACGTAAATGCCGGATGTGCTACCCTCCTCTGACCCCGCTAGTGAAAGGATCCTCTCCATCAGAGATGTCGGTGGTGCCATGGGAAATGTTGCGAAGGCCCCTTGTACAAAATTTGTTATCTGGAGGTACCTGAACGATTTCAGCCCCAAAAGTGTTCAATCAAATAGAAGGGGGAACTTTGCAAATCCTTGTCTTGTCCCCCTATTCAATTGAAAGTACCCTGAGCTCAAGGCGTTGGTACGAACAGTAGCCGAGGGGGCCCTGTGCAATAAACATACCCACAAAATCAATTCTGGTCCTGGACCAAACCTCTCCAGAACTCCAAAAAGGTACCTCCAGTCCACCCTATCAAATGCCTTCTCGGCATCCAAAGACACAATCACCTCCAACTCGGGCCCAATGTACGGGGAGAACACCACATTCAACAGCCTCCAAATATTGGCTGACAATTGCCGGCTCTTAACAAAGCCTGTCTGATCCTCCATAATCACCTCAAGGAGACAGCTTTACGGTCAGCATCTAGCCAGTAACTTGGCGTCCACATTCAACAGTGAAATAGGCTAGCAGGATTCACACTCCGTGGGATCCTTATCCTTCTTCAACAGAAGGGAAATGGAAGCCTGCAAGAGTGTAGCAGGCAGGGATCCCCAGGACAAGGAATCATTAAACATATCTACCAGCAACGGGACCAACTGATCCGCAAACCTCTTGTAGAATTCCACAGAAAACCCAACATGCCCAGGAGCTTTTCCTGTTTGCATCCCCCAATACCTATCAAAATCTCCTGAGGGCCTCCAACTCCTCCCACATCTCGTCCCAACCACTGGAAACTCCAATCTATTGTCGGACTTGCTGGAGCTGCAAAGGGGAGAGAAGGCAGATGTCCTTGCCTCCGAAAGCCTCAAAAGCATGGTTAACTTTATCTGGGTTGGAAACCAAGCTGCCACTCGAGTACCTAACCTGAATAATCTCCCAGGAGGCTGCCTACCATCTCAGCTAATGAACTAACCTCCGACTGGCCTTCCCCCCCATACTCATAAAAGACCCCCCTCGACTGCCGCAACTGGCTCACCGCCTTTCCCGTGGACAACAGATCGAACTGAGTCTGCAGCTTCTTCCTGCTTGCTAAGAGTCCGGAGTAGGGTCACACAAATACCTGCGGTCCACCTCCAAAATATCATGCACTAACCACTGCCGCTCCACCCTTACCTCCCTAAATTCTACATACGCATCAATGGCCTTAGACATGCATCCACAGAACCCCAGATCTGCCAGTTACCATACATCTAATCTCCATAGTGGGTGCTGAGCGGGGCCCAACTCCAAAATCACATTCACCAGATGTGGGCATGATCCGAGATAACAATGACCGAATACTCTGCCCCCCTCACCCAAGGGAGAAAAGAGTCTTATCCACCAGAAAAAAGTCAATAAACCTTGTGGACTAGAAAAAAAGAACAAGAATACTTTACCCCCAGTTGCATAAACTGCCTTGGATCTGCACGCTAACAGTGTCTTTGCCACCCCCGAAGGAGCCAACAACTTCAGCCTAGAACGATCCAACTTTTGATCAAGAACACAATTTAAATCACACCCAAAAATCAGTTGATGTGTATCCAAATCATAAATAGAAGCAAATAGCTTCCTAACAAATGCTGTATCGACCCAATTCGGGGCACATACATTAACCAATACCACCAACATACCCGCCAAAGACCTGGTGACCATCACATACCTACCGTAGAGGTCCATCATGCCCTTGGCCACTGAAAAAAGACCCATTTATTGATTAAAATTGCCGCTCCACTGGCCGTGCCATCAAAACCCGAGTGAAAGACCTGGCTCACCCACTCCTTCAGCAGTGTGTCCCTCACCCGCAAATGAGTCTCCTGCAAAAACATCACATCAGCCCTCAGATTCTTCAGGGGAGAGAAAAGCCTTGACCTTTTTACTGAACTCCCCAATCCCCTTACGTTCCAGGCAACCGAATCGAGGGCCTGCCATCCCCCTCAAGCAAGAGTCACCATTTCCACCGTGAGGGACTATCAATCGCCTGCCGAAAGGATATAGGCCCAAGGCCCACCCAAGATGGCCACCAAACCCACCCATAAAGTGAAATAAGGAAAACCTCATAATCACCATCAGAAAACTAACCCCCCCCCCCCCCCCCCCACATCCTTCCCCTCCCTTGAACCAGACCACACCCAAATGTACATGTTGGTTCCTTACCAGAGAACAATACCCCTCCTAACCAACTCCCAACAAAACAAGGCTCATTGAACCACAAAAACAGGTCCAATCAACCACAGCCTCTCCTCCCACCTCGCTCGTTTGCTGCGAGCGATGGGCAGAGAAATGAGAAAGAAACCCTCCCACCTGTCCCGGCTGCATAAAGTAAAACAAAATTCAACACCCCTACTAAGATTAGAATCCCACCGGGAGCCATATATTTCCAAAAACACTACCTTAAACTATACCCCTTAGAACAATTAACCCCAATCCCTTACTATACAACTTATGCAAAACACTCCCATCCCGGCACTGCTGCCTCACGGCGCTGAGATCTCAGGTTTGATCCCGGCTCTGGGTCACTGTCCTTGTGGAATTTTCACATTCTCCCTGTGTTTGTGTGGGTTTCGCCCCAACAGCCCAAAGATATGCAGGGTAGATGAATTGGCCATGCTAAATTGCCCCCTAATTGGAAAAAATGAATTGGGTACTCTAAATTTATGAAAAAAACGCATTCCCATCCCCACACTGTAAAGTCTCTTCATGATTCTGAATACATCTCTCAAATCTCCTCTTGGTCTTCTCTTCTCCAAGAACAGTCCCAGCTTGTTCAATCTATCTACGTAACTGAAGTTCTTTGCCCATGAAACCACTCTTAAGAATCTTTTCTGCAACGTCTAATGCTTTCACACCCATCCTAAAATGTGGTGCACAGAACTAGATGCAATACTTCAGCTGAGGCTGAACCTATACAAGTTTATCATAACTTCCTTGCTTTTGAACTCCATTCCCCATTTATAAAGCCTCGGAATCCTGTGCACTTGATTAACTGGTGTCTCAGCCTGTCCTGCCATCTTCATTGATTTGTGCACATCTACCCAGGTCCCTCTGCTCCCCTACTGGAAGTCAGTAATCGTTCACCAGTCAAGCTGCAGCCATTGGTGTAGCACTGTAGAAGTATCAGGATGTGTACCAGCATAGGGAAAACAAACACTAAGGGTATGCAGAAAGGTGATGAGTTGATATGCAATATTACATGGTTTAATTTATGAATTCACAGGATTTTCATGGAACTTCTGCAGAGCAAAATGAGGCCATTCAGCCCACCAAATCTGCACTGACCATCTGATTAGGTTTGTAATGTTTATTTTGTATTTGTGTTTATTTTTGCATTGTAGTGAAATAGTCTCTGCTTTGGTAAGCAACAGAATGAAGGTAAGCTATGGAACTGTTGGTGAATTGAGTTACATTTACTGGTATCGCACCCAGGTAAGTCGTTCATGAACAGCCCATTCAGAAAGAGGTTAAAATGACTGTCTCCTCCCTTCCTCTTCTTTAGTTGGTGGCAAGGGCTAGGTTCTCTGATGGTGACATCTTGTGCAGCATACTGCAGACCTCCAGAAATCCGAAGCACTGCAGGTTTCCGCCGAAGTGGTTCAGGCCGTGTAAGTGTTGTTTTAAATGTCAGTGGTCTGCTTTATCAGCATGTGGCAGCATGGCTTTCATTGCATGCATGCTGCCTACATGTGCATGGATTGAGCACTAGCGCCATGTAATCAATAGATCGCTCTTATCACCCAGTAGTCACCCTCTGGTTTGTTGTGGTAGTTCATATGCAGATGGCACAGTGAACTGCTGTGGAATGAAGGCAATGTGACTGCTGCCAGGAGACCGGGCATTGACTTGCATGAGTCTTTGTCTATTGTCACATTGCGGCTCGGGGTTAGAAAGTGGAATCCCATTCAGTTGCAGTACATCTCAGAATTGACATGCAAAGCAATGTATGGGGAATCAATGGTACCACAGATTATGGGGAAGCCTGCAATCCTCATAAAGCCGTGTGGTCATTCTGCTAGTTTCACTCTGGAAGCACACAGGATGGTGAGCTTATGTAAAAGTAGACAACAAACTGGGAGATTTTGTAAATACTTCCAGTTCCTGGCTAGAATGAGTCCAATGCATAAAAGTAAAATTATAAAAGACATCAAAGATCACATTCACAGCCACCGGCAATGTTGTCCTCGCCCTGCTCTGAGGTTGCAGATTTCAGTGTGGATGTCCTTACTGAAGCACTGATTTTGACATATTGTTCCTTATGTCCTGTCGTATGTCACATCTGCTCCTATGCCCTCTCTTTACATCGTTCAAGGGGACTGCAGACTACTGGACCCATGTTGGGAGTAAGTGGTTTGCGCAAAAGGTCTGAAGTCAGGATAAAGTCCTTGAAAAACGTGTATGCCAGTCCTGTAGCCTTCAGCATCTTGAAAAAAAACTATAAATCACCAAAAATATCTATAATCATGGCAACAACCAGTAGAAATCAATCAGTAACTGACTTGCAAGTAGTTGATGATCCCTTAAATAGTGTTGATGGGTTTCTCTCCTGCTGCTGAATGTGTGTTCAGCTGTCTATGCTAAGAGATGGTGTTAGCTGAAGCTCAGAGCTCCAAAATTGCAGAGGTGCATCAAATCTCTGTCATATGCTGATTGATGTCTAGATCAGCCTACCCTGCATACGTCTGGCAGACAATCCCTGCACACGTGGCAAACCCTTTTCCAAAATTGTGTCAGGCGCAGGTCAGACCAGAGAGTGGACACTAATTTGGAGTCAAAATGGCACTCGTGTGCCCTGAAGCTGAATTTTGTTGCCAAGCATTTGCCATCAGAATTTCTACTCCACCACTGTAAGTAATCTGATTTTAAATGATTGAGAATGTCTTTATAAAAACTATACACAGCCATTTACTAGTCTCATTCATGTACAGTGGTGTTTCTGAGTGAATTAATTTAAGAAAATATTGCAACACAATTAACTTCATGTTGATGTAAGATTGTACGGTCCTGAAGCTTACCTGGACATTGGCGAAGTCTACACGATTGAGGTCACTGAGCATCTGGTTAATTTGAGATGTGTTTTGCAGCACAGCTCGAGCAGCTTGAGCTAAATGATTGAGGGACGTATATCTACGCAGTGTCTGAGCAAAGGCACTTACAGCTCCAACCTATCAGAAAACAGGTGGAAATAGGAAGAAAGTTAGAGCAACTGGGTTTTGAAATGTTGATAGGGTTATTTGTACTGTTGCATATTCTTCTGTGGATACTTGGATTAAGGTTGGAGTGAGATTTGAGGGAGGGAGGGATAGGGGGAAGAAGGGATTTATACAGGATGAATGAAAGTAGGGATGGATGAATGAGGGTGGAATAGATGAGGGACGGATGCATGGTGGGGAGGGGGGGGGGGGGGAGCGAGGGATACGGAGATAGGTAGAGGACTTTCATTTCTATAATTCCTTCCAATACCTCAGGACATCCTAATGTGCTTTACAGCCAATTAAGTATTTTTGAATTGTAGGCACTGTTCTAATATTGGAAATGCTGCAACCAATTGGCCCGGCAATGTGATAATGACCAGATAATCTGCATTTAATGATGTTGATTGAGTAATGAATATTGGCCATGATCTTAAAAATATTGCTGTGGGATCTTTTACATCCACCTGAGTAGATGAGGCCTTGGTTTAATGTCACATTCATAAGACGGCACCTCCAACACTGTAGTATTCTCTCAGTATTGCACTCAAGTATCTTTTTTTTAACCAGATGGAACTTCTGACAACCTCCTGACTCAGAAATGAAAATGTTGCCAACTGAGCCACAGCTGGCATAATACAATAGGAATAATTCTGATCCTATATACAGGTTAATACGTGCGCTGAATGACAATTCTAGTGCATTTATATTGTGCATGTCAACAATGTTCTATCCTGAGACTTCCGGTGGCGACATGTAGGTGGACAGCGCACGTTGCTTGGCTCCTGCTAGAGTTTTTGTTTTTTGGCTCTTTTCGCCCAGATTTTAGGAAGAAATTTGCATGATTGATTGTTAGAAAAGTTGCGGCAACCAAAGGATGTTGAAGTCCCAGAAAAAGAATCCGGCAAGAAAGGGTGCAAGTGATAGTCCGTCGGCGAGCTCAGTGGGGAGTGCAGTGGAAGGAAAGATGGCGGGAGCAAGCTCAACGGGTGGGCGGCGCCCATAGCAATGGATAAGCTGGCCGAAGTGATGTGAGGGAGTTTGAATGGCTATTGTCCAAGCATTTTGATAAGCATCGAAAGGAGATGATGGCCTTGTTCAAGGAGTGGGTGGCTCAGACTCTTGCCAATGAGGCTTTGGCAAAGACATCAATGGAGGTGTGGGAGCAAGGAGAGCTGTTGAAGGGGGTGGAGGAGACATTGTCGCAGCACAGCGACCGGTTCACCTCGATGGGTGAGGAGTGACTGAGAGTGGTGGAGTGTAACAAGGGGTTGGGAGCTGAAGTGGAGGACCTGGAGAACAGGCCTCAAAGGCAGAATCTGAGCATTGTAGGACTGCCTGAGTGGATGGAGGGTCAGAGGTCGACAACGTATTTCGTGGTTCATCAAGTTTTTCGGGGAGGAGGAGAACCCCTCCTTCTACGAGCTGGACAAGGCTCACCGGTCACTCCAGCCGAAACCAAAAGTGAATGAGCCACCAAGATCTATGATAGAATGCTTCCACAGCTAACAGGTGAAGGAAAAGGTGTTGGGATGTGTGAAGCTCAATTGAGAGGTGAGGTGGGAAAGCGATGGTAATCCTACATACCAGGATCTCACAGCGGAGCGGGCAAGAAGGTGGGCAAATCCTGTTGAGGTGGAGGTCAGTTGCTCCACCCTGTACCTCGGTGTGGCTGAGGGACCCAATGGTGAAAAGGTGAAATTTGCTTTGAAGGGGATGAGTGAGGAGTTCCACAGAGATGGGGTTTGTTCGTACTACATTTCAAGGAGCTGGTTACCCTCAGCTGTGGGGAGGGGTGCGACAAAGTGGGGTGTTTGGTTGAGGTTGGGGGGGGGGGGGGGAAGAGTGTGTTTGCGAGTTTGTGTTGCTTTTCTTTGTTATTTTGTGTGTTTAAAATGTTCAAATATCAAAATTTAAATTCAAATATATTTTAAAAACGTATGTTCCTAACCCTAATGTTCACTCATTTTGTACAGCCACTTCAATTCAAAACAAAATCACAGAATGCCACGCATTAAACAATATCTGAATTTTTAAAAAGTAAAGCGTGGTTCTAGTCAAAGAGTGGGACAGGAAACCAGCATGGAAACAGGCCAAAAGTGAAAATTGAAATAGGAGGAATGTATATACAAATCCTCTCAATCTTTTTTTAAACAATTTTATTGAGGTATTTTAGGCATATAGAAAAAGTGACATTGTACAGTACAAAAAAAGTCACAAATTAAACACAGTGCAAACCACGGCTCTGTTCGTGCACGGACCTGCCTCAATATCACTCTACTTTACCCAATATCACTCTAGCACCCCCCCCCCCCCCCTCCCCCCGCTTAAGCCTCTGCAAATAAGTTAATAAATGGCTGCCACCTTCGGGTGATACCTAATAGCGAACCTCTCAAGGCGAACTTGACTTTCTCCAGGCCAAGAAAGCTTGCCATGTTCGATAGCCATGCCTCAGCCCTTGGGGGCTTTGAGACCCTCCATGCTCACAATATTCGTCGCCAGGATACCAGGGAAGCAAAGGCCAGAACATCGGCCCCTCTCTCTTCCTGGACTCCCGGGACGTCCGAAACCCCAAAGATTGCCACCTCAGGGCTCATTACTACCCCATCTGCGAATCGCTGCCAATACCCCCTGAGTTTAAGGCACGACCAGAACATGTGTACATGGTTAGCCGGCCCTCCAGTGCATCTAGCACACTTGTCCTCCAGCCCGAAGAATCTGCTCATCCGGGCGCCCGTCATGTGGGCCCGGTGAATGACCTTAAACTGGATCAGGCTGAACCTGGCGCATGTTGCGGTTGTGTTCACTCTGCTCAGGGCTTCTACCCAGATAGCGTCCTCTATCTCCCCCCCGAATTCCTCTTCCCACTTAAGCTTCAGGTCCTCAGTCTGCGTATCATCAGCTCCCATTAGTTCCTTGTAGACGCCTGAGACTCTACCCTCTCCCACCTCTCCTCTTTGGTGGGAGACGTGGGAAGGATGGCACCACTCTGCGTACAAAATCCCGCACCTGTAAGTATCTAAAGTTGTTCCCTCTCGCCAGCCCAAACTTCTCTTCCAGCATCCTCATGCTCGGAAAGCTCCCTTCCAGGAACAAATCCCCCATCCTCACAATCTCCGCCCTCCCCCACAGTCCTGTTCCCCAGGGCAAATCGGTGGTTGCCGCAGATTGGGGTCCACACTGATGCTCTTACCTCCCCTACATGTCTCCTCCACTGGCCCCAGATCCGAAGAGCCGCCACCACCATTGGGCTGGTGGAGTACTGTGCCGGTGGAAGCGGCAGAGGCGCCGTGACCAGGGGCTGCTAAGCTAGTGCCCCTAGCACGAAGCAGCCTCCATCTGCTCCCAAACCAACCCCACACCCACCATCCATTTCCTTATCATCGCTATGCTGGCCGCCCAGTAATAGTTGCTGAAGTTCGGTAACGCCAGCCCCCCTTCTTCTCTGTTCCTTTCAAGCATCACCCTCTTCACCCGCGGGGACTTCCCTGTCCATACAAATCCCAGAATAAATTTATTCAGCCTCTTAAAGAAGGACCGCGGATAAAGATGGGGAGACACTGAAAAACAAACAAGAACCTCGAGAGAATTGTCATCTTAACAGTCTGCACCCTCTCCGCCAATAACAGCGGGAGCGCGTCCCACCTCCGGACCTCCTCCCTCACTCGTTCCACCAGTCGGGACAGGTTGAGCTTATGCAACATGCCCCAGTCCCGTGCCACCTGAATCCCCAAATATCGGAAACTCTCCCCCACTAGCCTGAACGGCAACCCCTTCAGCCTACTCTCCTGCCCCCTCGCCTGAATTATGAACATCTCGCTCTTAGCCATGTTCAATTTATATCCTGAGAACCGGCCAAAGTCCCTCAGGATTTCCATAATACCATCCATCCCCACCATTGGGTCCGATATATACAACAGATCTTCTGCATATAACGAGACTCTATGTTCCATTCCCGCCCCCAGACCAGCCCTTTCCAGCCCCTAGAAGCTCTCAGTGCAATTGCCAGTGGCTCTATGGCCAGCGCAAACAGCAGAGGGGAGAGAGGGCAGTCCTGTCTTGTCCCACAGTGCAGTCTAAAGTAGTTCGATGTCGCCCTGTTCGTCCTTACACTCGCCTCCGGGGCCTGATATAATAGCCTAACCCAGTCAATGAACCTCGCCCCGAACTCGAATCGTCCTAGTACCTCCCACAGATAGTCCCACTCGACCGGTCAAAAGCCTTTTCGGCATTCATGACTACCACTATCTCTATCTCCCTACTCTCCGGGGCCATCATAATCACGTTGAGCAGCCTTCTTAGGTTGGCTACCAGCTGCCTCCCCATTACAAACCCGGTTTGGTCCTCCACAATTACATCCGGTACACAGTGCTCAATTCTGGTTGCCAAGATCTTGGTCCATAACTTGGCGTCTACGGCGATCAAAGAGATCGGCCTGTATGATCTACAAGCCTCCGGGTCCATATCCCGTTTCAGAATAAGCGAGATGGTGGCCTGCGACATCATCGGGGGTAAACTCCCTCTGTCTCTTGCCTTGTTAAAGTCCCTGACCAGCACCGGCCCCACTATCCCAGCAAATTTTTTGTAAAACTCCCACCGGATACCCGTCCAGCCCCGGGGCTTTTCCCGACTACATGACCTTCAGGCCCCCCAATACCTCTTCGATCCTGACCAGGGCCCCCAGTCGGTCCACCATCCTCCTCCCCACTCTTGGGAAGGTCAGTCCGTCCAGGAATCACCTCATCCCCCCTGGTCCCCCGGGGGTTCCGAAGTGTACAGCTTCCTATAAAAGTCCCTAAAGACCTTGTTCAGCCCTGCCGGGTCACCCACTAGATTACCCTCCCCATCCACTACCCTCCCTATTTCCCTAGCTGCTTCCCTCTTCCTTAGTTGTTGCGCAAGCATTCTACTGGCCTTCTCCCCATGCTCATAAATCGCACCTTTTACCTTTCTAAGCTCCTCTACTGCCTTGCCTGTAGTCAGCACCCCAAATTTGGTCTGCAGCCTCTGTCGTTTCCTGAGTAAATCTGGCCTCGGGGATTCCGCGTAATCTCTGTCCGTCTGTAGAATATCCTGAATCAGTTGGTCCATCTCTGCCCTGTCCTGACCCTGTATGCCTGGATTGAAATCAGCTCCCCTCTCACCACTGCCTTCAGCGCCTCCCAGAGCACCGCTGCTGAGACTTCTCCAGTGTCGTTCACTTGCAGGTAATTCTGCATGCATTTCCTCAGCCTCTCACACACTGCCTCGTCCGCGATTAATCCAACTTCCAGCCTCCATGGTGGGCGCTGAAAGCTGTCCTTACAAAACTGCAGGTCTACCCAGTGCGGAGCATGGTCCGATATGGCAATTGCCGAGAATTCTGCTCCCACCATTCCGGCCAGCAGGTCCCGACTCACAACAAAGTAGTCAATTTGTGAATACATCTTGTGAACGTGGGAGTAGTGCGAGAACTTCCTCGCCGTCGGCCGGCTAAATCTCCATGGATCTGCTCCCCCCATTTGCTCCATGAATCCTCTCAGTTATTTTGCCATCACTGGCAACCTGCCCGTTCTTAAACATGACCGGTCCAGGCTCGGGTCCAGCACTGTATTGAAGTCTCCGCTGATGATCAGTTTACGCGAGTCCAAGTTGGGGATCTTCCCTAGCATCCTCCTAATAAAATCCACATTGTCCCAATTAGGGGCATACACAGTGATCAGGACTAATCTCACCCCTTTGAGCTTACCCCTCACCATAACGAACCTGCCACCCCCATCCACGACTGTGCCCTCCGCCTCAAATTGTACCCGTTTATTAATCAGGATCGCAACCCCTCTCGTCTTAGAATCAAGCCCCGAATGAAAGACCCGACTGACCCAGCCCTTCCTTAACCTAACCTGGTCTGCCACATTCAGGTGCGTCTCCTGCAGCATGACGATGTCTGCCTTCAGAACCCGTGATGCGCAAACACACGCGCCCTCTTCACTGGCCCGTTTAACCCTCTAACATTCCAGGTGATCAGCCTGGTTGGGGGGCACTTCGCCCTCCCCTTTGTCGATCAGCCATCCCCTTTCCTTGGCCAGCCCCCCAGCCATATGTCACGCTTCATCTGGCCCACCACCTGAACGGCTCCATCCATGACCTCCTCACTGTTGCCATGCCCAGTTTCCATCCCCGTCAGCAGAACAACTACCACCCACCCCCCTCCTCGTAACACCATCCCATCACCTAACCCATACTCTAATCTAACTATATGCACACCTCCCACATCGGCTTCCGTTTACTAGCTCCACTCAGCTAGCCTGGGGCTCCTAGCCTCGCCGCCAGCACGTCTCCCACTCATTGTTCCCAGTCACACCTCTCCCGACCCATCCATACCACTTCCCCAGATCAGCCCTACTTAAGCAAACACTCTATACAAGTCATAAACAGCCCCCACTATAGCACAATTCAAGTTAAACAAGCCAAAAAAAAAAGAGATAAGTAACAGGCACTCTTCAGTCCTTCCCATACAGACAGAAAAAATTGCACAATGTTCCCCTGAAGCAGCCCTCTTAACCCAACCATTTTAACTGTTTTCTTTATTATTTCCCCCCCAGCCAAGCTCCAACTAATCAAAGAGCCCAAAAAGGAAACATTCAGGTAAACCACGCAAAAAGCACGCAAAGAAACGACAAAAACGGACCCAAACATACAGGCAATTTTCAAAACAGGAGAGACACCACATATACTTAAAAATTCTAACATGAGTCCAAACGCCCTCAGCTCAGGGCCAGCCCTTGCTTCTTAATGAAGTCCATCGCCTCTTCGGGTTCCTCGAAATAGTGATGCTGACCCTCATACGTAACCCACTGTCGCGCCGGAAAAAGCAGCCTGAATTTCACCTTGTTTTTATACAGTATCTCCTTCATCTGCCTGTAGCCTCCCCTCCTCCTGGCCACCTCAGCGCTCAAATCTTGGTAAACACGGAGGGTGGTATTGTCCCAAGTACAGCTTTGTGTGCTCTTTGCCCATTGCCCATTGCAGCACCCGTTCGAGGGCAGCACGGTGGCCTAGTGGTTAGCACAACCGCCTCACGGCGCTGAGGTCCCAGGTTCGATCCCGGCTCTGGGTCACTGTCCGTGTGGAGTTTGCACATTCTCCCCGTGTCTGCGTGGGTTTCCCCCCCACAACCCAAAAATGTGCAGAGTAGGTGGATTGGCCACGCTAAATTGCCCCTTAATTGGAAAAAAAAATAATTGGGTAATCTAAATTTAAAAAAAAAAAAAAAAAAAAGAAAAATTGCAGCACCCGTTCCTTGTCCAGGTACCTGTGAAAACGTACCACCATCGCTCGTGGGGGACCCCCTCATCGCGGCTGCCTCACCTGCACTGTGTGTGCCCTGTCCACCACCGGCGAGCGTGGGAACACCTCGTTCCCCAGCAACTTCTGAAACATACCCTCCACAAAAGCGGCAGCGTCCAGCCCCTCTGCCCTCTCCAAGAGGCCCACGATTCTCACGTTCTGCCGACGAGATCCGTTGTCCGGGTCCTCCAGCCTTTCCAGGAGCATTTTTTGCTGGTCACTCAACCTCCGAATCTCCACATCCGCCACCGTTTGAAAGTCAGCCTGCTCCTCCACTGATTTCTCCAATTGCTGGAGCTTCTCAGCCTGATCGTCTAGCCTTTTTTCCATCCGGTCAATCGACTTCTGTAGCGGCTCCAAGTTGTCACGCTTCAGAGCTAAAAAGCCCTCCTGCATAGTCTGCACCAGCTGTTCCATTGTGGGCTGGGCTGTCGGCACCTTGCTCTGAACACCAGCCATGCTGGTCCCTCTCACAGCCTCCACTGTGCCCTTATTCAACCACTTCTTCTGCTGTTTATGGTTCCTCCAGATTCTTAGGTCCATACAATTCTGTACGGGTCCTGTGCTTGAGTACCATTGCGTTCCAGTTCCGCGCTCAAAAGCGCAAAATAGTCAGGGGAAAAAGGTCCAAAAGTCTGACCGAGACGGGAGCTACCAAATGTGCAACCTACTCCCTCATAGCCGCCACCGGAAGTCCAATTTCTCTCAATCTTGTTTGCATATTGATTCAACATTAGAATTCTATCCTCCAATACTGTACAGATGGGACAATTCACATATTACTTTACATACATATTAATGTGTTTATCTTGGAAAATGAAAAATAACTGCAGTAGGTCTGAATCACAATTACTCAAGTCCTTGTGCATTACTGTAAGCAGTAATATGTTGTGAATAAAATCTGATGGACAGTAAGCACATCACTGTGAACCCCATCATGCTAATAAACTGAATAATGGGAATATGCACTGCCTCAAACACAAATGCCATATTGGAACCCAATCACTGTATGGTATAGCTAGGAGCTACTCCACAGAATTCATGGAGAAAGAAAATATCAGGAACTAAAAGCTCAGCCACATTCAAACCCAAGTAATAGTCTAGCAAAAGATATCAAACCATGCCACATCTGCCATTCTCAGATGAATGTAAAAAGAAAGGAAGCAATAGAAGCATGAGTAGGCCATTCAGTCCCTCGCACCTGCTCCACCATTCAATACAATCATGGCTGATCTGATTATGGCCTTAACTCCTTTCCTGCCTGTCCCCCATAACACTTGACTCCCTTGTCAATCATAAATCTGTCTAACTTAGCCTTGAACATATTCCATGATCCATCCTCTACTGCTTGCCGGACAAAATAATTCCAAATACTAACAACCAGAGAAGAAATTCCTTCTCATCTCCGTATTAAATGGGAGACGCTGTATTTTTAAATTGTGTCCCCGGTTCTAGATTCTGTCACGGGAAGAAACGTTCTCTCAGCATCAACTCAGTCAAGCTCCCTCAGAACCTTGAGGGAGCTTGACTGATGCTTCAAAACAATCATCTCCCATTTTCCTAAACTTCAATAAGTATCGGTCCAACCTGTTCAATCGTACCTTGTAGGAAAAAGCTATCATCACAGGAATCAGCTCAACGAACCTTCTCTGAATTGTTCCAATGCAAATATGCTCCTTCTTAAGGAATTTGATCAATCCTGTACACAGTAGTCTAGGTGTGGTCTCACTAATGCCCTGTACAGTTGTCGTAAGGCTTCTTCATTTTATACTCTTCCTTCCTTCCTTGCAATAAACACCACCATTCAACTTGCCTTCCTAATTATTTGCTCTGCCTGCATGCTGGCTTTTTGTGATTCTTGTACCAGGACAACCAGATCCCTCTGTCTTGCAGCATTCTTTGGCCACTCTCCATTTAAATAATATTCTGATTTTCTATTCCTGCTGCCTAAGTGGAAACCTCACATTTTCCCAACAATTAGCTGAACATCTGTAATTGGGAAAATGTGAGAGTCCATTATAAAGGATGTAATAACAGAGCATTTGGAAATAAATAATATAATCAAGCAGTCAGCAAGGCTTCATGAAGGAGAAATCATGCCTGACAAATATATTAGAATTCTTTCAGGTTCCCCATTGGACGAGACAAGAGAAAAATATGAGGGAGAGCTAGGGATTGAAATAGGGTGGGGACTCTGGAGCAAAGCACTGAACAGGGTCAACTCCACCTCCACATGTGCAAAGGCTAAGCCTAATGCAGCTAAAGGTGATGCACATAGCGCACCTAACCAGAACCCGAATGAGCAGGTTCTTCCCGGAGGGGGAGGACAAGTGTGAACGGTGCCAGGGAGGCCCGGTCAACCACACCCACATGTTCTGGGTATGCCCCAGACTGGTCGGGTTCTGGTCAGCCTTCTTCGAGATAATGCCCAAAGTTGTGGGGGTGAGGGTGGAGCCGTGCCCCAAAATGGCAGTCTTCGGGGTATCAGACCAGCCACAACTCTTTATGGGGAGGGGGGAGAATACCCTAACCTTTGCCTCCCTAATCACCCGTTGGTGAATCCTGCTTGGCTGGCGATCAGCAGCACAATCCAAAGCTGCAGGCTGGCTAGCCGACCTGTCTGAATTGCTCGAACTAGAGAAAATCAAATATGCCACCTGGGGGTTGGAAGAGGGCTTCCACAAGACGTGGAGGCCATTCACCAACCTGTTCCAGGACCTATGTAGCCAAAATCCAATAGAGCAAAGAGGAGGGGGGAGGAGGGGAGATTGGAAGGGGGGGAAAAAGGGAGGCACAAACACCAATTACACTTGAGCACCCCACCCCAAGGTTGAAAGTTTGTAAGTATGTGCAGTATATTGATTTATCGCTATGTAATATATGTGCCACTATATGACCGTGCTACATATGATAATGAAAAAACAATAAAAAATATTCTATATTAAAACAAATGCCGTGGGTCGGGGGTAGGGGGGGGGGGGGGGGGGTAAGGGTGTGGGTTTTGGGGGTTATTTTTAATGTTTGGTTTTTGTAAATTATATTTTGTTAGTACAGATTTGTTTATTTTGAATTGTATAAAATGAAACCTCTCATTAAAAACATACTCAAAAAAAGGAATGCTTTAAGATGGTAATGACCAGGACATCACCGCACAAGTTCCTCAGGGTAGTGTCCTAGGCCCAACCATCTTCAGCTGCTTCACCATTGACCTCCCTTCCATCATAAGGTCAGAAGTGGGAATGTTTACGGATGACTGCACAATGTTCAAAACCATTGCGACTCCTCAGCTAATGAAGCAGTCCATATCCAAACGCAGTAAGACCTGGACAATATCAGGGGCTGACAAGTGGCAAGTTACATTTGCACTACACAAGTGCCAGGTAATGATCATCTCTTACAAGAGAGGACCTAACCACCGCCCCATGACATTCAATTACATTACTATCGCTGAATCCCCCACAGTCAACATCCTGGGGGTTACCATTGATCCCAAACTGAACTGGAGTCACCATATTAATACTATGGCTACCAGGGCAGGTCAAAGACTAGGAATTCTGCGGCGAGTAACTCACCCCCTGACCCCCAAAGTCTGTCCACCATCTATAAGACACAAGTCAAGAGTGTAATGGAATGAGTGCCTGAATAAGTGCAACTCTAACAACACTCAAGAAGCTCAACACCATCCACGACAAAACAGCCTGCCTGATTGCTCACCCTTGCGCAAACATTCAAACCCTCCACCACCGATGAACAGTGGTAGTTATGTGTGCAATCTACAAGATGCACTGCAGTAACTTACCAAGGTTCCTTAGACAACACCTTCCAAACCCATGACTACTACCATCTAGAACAGGGGTGGGCAAACTACGGCCCGCCAAAGGTCTTTATGCGGCCCACCAAGTCATTTAAAAAAAAAAATGTTTTTTAATTAAATTTTTTTTTAAGGTTAATGGGGGTGCTGTTGGGTTACTTACTGGTATAGGGTGGATACGTTGACTTGAGTAGGGTGATCATTGCTCGGCACAACGTCGAGGGCCGAAGGGCCTGTTCTGTGCTGTACTGTTCTATGTTCTATATGAGGCGCCCAGAATCATAACCGGGTGAAGTAATTATTTTACTTAATATACTATGCGGCCCTTTAAAATTGTGAATTTCTGAATGTGGCCCTTGCACGGAAAAGTTTGCCCACCCCTGATCTAGAAGGACAAGAGCAGCAGACACTTGGGAACCCCAACACCTGGAGGTTCCCCTCCAAGTCACTCACCACCCTGACTTGGAAATATATGCCACTCTTCACTGTCGCTGGGGCAACATGCTGGAACACCCTCCCTTACAGCACAGTGAGTGTACCTACGCCGCACGCACTACAGCCGTTCAAGAAGGCAACTCACCACCACCTTCTAAAGGGCAACTAGGGATGGGCAATAAATGCTGGCCTAACCAGCGACGCCCACATCCTGTAAATGAACAAAAAAAGGTCATGCGGAACCAGTAGATGTAATATACTTGGATTTCCTAAAGTCATTTGATAAGGGACTGCACAAAAAGCTACTTCATAAGATAAGAGGCCATGGTGTTGGGGGCAGCATATTAGCATGGATAGAGGTTTTGCTAACTGATAGAAGAGATAGTTGGGATAAGAGGGGCATTTTCGGGGTGGCAACGTGTAACTAGTAGATTGCAACAGGGATCAGTGCTTGGGTCACAATTATTTACAATAAATATATTAATGACTTTGAAGAGGGAATGTACTATTGCCAAGTATGTGGATGACACAAAAGTTGGACACAAAGAGTCCTCAGAGAGATATAAACATGTTAATCTTAAATTCCATTTGTTTTCCAAATACTTTTCCTCTACTGAATGTGATTGTTTTAAGTTCCTCCCTCCTTTTTGCCTCTCAACTTTCTACGATACTTGGGATGCTTTTTACGTTTTCTACTGTGAAGATGGATTTAAAATATTTGTTCATGGCTAGCTGCCATTTCCTCGTTTCCCATTATTAATTCTTTTAAGGAACCCCATGTTCACTTTAGCTAGTGCTTAACTTTTTATATACTTGTAGAAGCTTATGCCGCCTGTTATTATATTTCTTGTTAGTTTTCTCACAAACTTTAATTTCTCCCTCATTATTTTTTGGGGTTTCTCAAACTTTTCCATCCTTTTGGCCTATCACAAATCTTCACAGCAACAGCACCTTTATTTCAATTTGATGCCATCTTTAACGTCTTTAGTTAACCATGGACAATTCACGCTTCTCATGGAGTCTTTCTTCTTCAATGGAATCTAGCTTTGTTATTAATCAAGCTATCGCGCCTCATTTTCTCTTCCTCCTGTCCTTCAAACATGTATTCTTGAGTATTCAAGTACCATCTTAGATCATCTTTCAACTACATCTCTGTAATGGCTATCCTATTATATACATTTATTTTTCATTGTTTTAACAAAGTGCCCATTAAGTATTCTAGCCATGCCCTGCGCATCCTTTTGCCCTCTTTGGCCCTAGTAGGCTACACTCTACCTCTTACTACATACTTACTATTTAGATATCGATAGAATTTTTTTTGTTCCCTTTTATGCTAACTGCATAACTTCTATTTTCATATGCTCTCCTTGCCGGACATATTTTGTTATTTTCTTCTCTTCTTAGTTTACTGTATTTGACCTGGTTCTCGCTTGATCTCTCTCTTCCTCTTCATCCAACAAGGACCAGCTTTGGTTCCCTTACTCTTTGCCCTGGTTGGAATGTACTTGGCCTGTACCTGAAAAAGCATCTCCTTAAAGGTCACCTATTGTTCTGTTTGTTTTTCCTGTTAATCTTGAGCGCAACTCATCCTAATGATCAGCTCCTTCTTTTTCCAGTAATGGTGTCAGTGCCCCATGATTCGAAACAGCTTCTTCCCACATCGCACTTTGAGCCAGGTGTTTAGATATCTAATCTGCTTGATTTTACGTCAATTGGCACATGGCTCATGTAATAATCCAGAAATGATTACTTTTGAGGTTTTACATTTTAATTTGGAGCCCAACTCCTCAAACACTTTCAGCAGAACAGCATTGCTAGTTCTATCCATGTTGTTGGTTCCTACATGGAACATAACAACTGGATCCCCCTTTTCTATTTCAAGACGATACCCGGCGTGAAGAGATCTCCATTACTCTGACACCGGAAAGGGAACATAACCTTCAGAACTCTTGAATGCCAGGCCAGGAAGGCCATATTAACACATATTCAGCATTTAGCAATAGAGGATATTTAATGAACGATGTAACAGAATGTTGCCTACATTCCTTGCTGAAGAGCTTTAAAGCAATCAGCAATGTAATTCAATTTATTCTATTGCAATTCCATCACTCACCTTGGTGCGAACCATTTGCTGTGGAATATTGTTCATGGCATTTGTTAGCCATCCTTCGAGGCTTTTTGCAAAATTGCGAATGGCTTGGGTCAAGGCACCTAGCAAGTCAAACGTGAATAAAAATACATGAACTGAAATCAACAGAGTTAATCAATCATTTGCAGTATCTCATCTAAAGTCTATCATATAATGCCCTTTTTTCAGATTTTAGACACTGAAGAACATTATAATTCAACTGAGGAAATATTGTTGAGAACTGGTGGTTCCATGGGTTAGATTCTGGCCTTTCACCTCAACTACCTGGATTCAAATACAGTCCAGATGGGCCAAATGTTTCTCCAATGAATGAAATGAAAATTGCTTATTGTCACGAGTAGGCTTCAATGAAGTTACAGTGAAAAGCCCCTAGTCGCCACATTCTGGCGCCTGTTCGGGGAGGCTGGTCCATAAAGGTTTAAAATAACGTGAGTTTGGGCAGTCATTAACCAATTCCCAGAGGGCATAGATTTATGGCACAGAAATGCTTCTCATTTGGCATTAACTGGTAATGTTACTAAGAGTGGGTGGTATGTGAAATGAAAAATAAGTCACTGTCGGATTAAAGAGCAATCTTTTCTGGTTTAGGCATATTATTGAGACAGAGTTGTGTAGACTTTGCAGGCTACGCAATATATGACCTTAGACTTTGGCAGGAAGAATAGAAAAGCAGTCTAATATTTGAATGCACAGAAATTACAATGTTTATAGAAGGGAGAAGCAGAAGTCAGGGCACTTGGTCCATCAAGGCTTTTCCACCATTCAATGAGATCATGGCTAATCCGATACAATCCTCAACTCCACTTTCCTGCCTTATCCCCATAACCCTTAATTCCCTGACTGATTAAATATCTGTCTATCTCAACCTTGAACATACTTAACGACCCAGTCTCTATATAGCTCTCTGCGGTAAAGAATTCCACAGATTCGCTACCCTCTTGAGAAGAAATTCCCCTTTATCTCGGTGTTAAATGAGTACTCCCTTACTCAGAGATTATGTCCTCTGGTCCTATATTCTCCTACTAGAGGAAACATCCTCTCATCATCTACCCTGTAAGAGCCCTGAGTATCCTATATGTCTCAAAAAGGTCACCTCTCATTCTTCTAAACTCCAATGAGCACAGGCCCAATCTACTCAACCTCCCCTCATGAGAAAATTCCTCCAAGTCTACCTCATTACACATCGCCAAATCCAGAATTTCCTGTTTCCTAGTGGGCTCTACCACAAGCTGCTCCAAAAACCATTCCACAAATTCCTTTTCTGGATCCGCTACAACCTGATTTTCCCAGTCCACCTGCATATTGAAGTCCCCTATGATTATTGTAATATTGCCTTTCTTATATGCCTTTTCTATCTCCTGATTTATTTTCTGCCCCATATCTTGACTACTGCTAGGGGGTCTGTACATAGCTCCCATCAGAGTCTTTTTTTCTTTGCAATTCCTCAACTCTACCTATACATACTCTACGCCTTCCGACCATATATCGCTTCTTGCGATCGATTGAACTAAATTTCTTACTGACAAGGCAAAACTGACCGCTGCACATCCTTTCGATAGGACACATATCCCTGGATATTTAGATCCCAGCGCTGATGTCCTTGCAGCCGTTTACCTTGTTTCATGTGACCTCCCCCTTCTCATAGTTGTACCCTTATCTAGTGTGTCTGAAGTTAGATTCCTGTCGCTTCCCATACTCTCTGTTCTATTATTGGTTCTGGGAACTTTACTAACCTTTCCTGAGCCCTCAACACCTTTTTTTTTTGTGAAATAATTTTTATTGAAAAATTTTGAATTTATACAACAATAACGCACCATAGTAAAATACCAAAAATAACAATAATATTAACAATCATAAACATTCGCCCCACCTCCATGAACAACACAGCAATTTAACAACAACGCAAATTAACACAATATAAAGTTACAGAATAGACACTACAATATGGAACACCCCCCCCCCCCCCCCCGGGTTGCTGCTGCTATTGACCAAGTTACCTATCTTTGAGCCAGGAAGTCCAGAAAAGGCTGCCATCGTTTATAGAACCCTTGTATTGATCCTCTCAGGGCAAATTTGACCCTTTCCAATTTTATAAATCCCGCCATGTCACTGATCCAGGTCTCCACACTTCGGGGCCTTGCATCCTTCCACTGTAGCAGAATCCTTCGTCGGGCTACTAGGGACGCAAAGGCCAGGACACCGGCCTCTTTCGCCTCCTGCACTCCCGGCTCTACCGCAACTCCAAAAATCGCGAGTCCCCACCCTGATTTGACCCTGGATCCAACCACCCTTGACACCGTTCCCGCCACCCCCTTCCAGAATTCTTCCAGTGCTGGGCATGCCCAGAACATATGGGCATGATTCGCTGGACTCCCCGAACATCTGGTGCACCTGTCCTCACCCCCAAAGAACCTACTCATCCTAGTCCCGGACATGTGGGCCCGGTGCAGCACCTTAAATTGTATGAGACTAAGCCTCGCACATGAGGAGGAAGAGCTGACTCTCTCCAAGGCATCCGCCCAAGTCCCGTCCTCTATCTGCTTCCCAAGTTCCTCCTCCCATTTAGCCTTCAGCTCCTCCACTGACGACTCCTCCACCTCCTGCATTACCTTATAGATGTCAGACACCTTCCCCTCTCCGACCCACACCCCCGAAAGCACTCTGTCCATCGTCCCCCGCGACGGCAGCAGAGGGAATCCTTTTACCTGTCGCCTAGCAAACGCCTTTACCTGCAAGTATCTGAACATGTTCCCTTGGGGAAGGCCAAATTTATCTTCCAGTTCCCCCAGGCCCGCAAACCTCCCGCCAATAAACAGGTCCCTCAATTTGCTGATGCCCGCACTTTGCCACCCCCTAAATCCCCCATCCTTGTTCCCCGGGATGAACCGATGGTTGCCACCCAGTGGAGCCTCCATCGAGCCCCCTGTTTCCCCCCGATGCCGTCTCCACTGTCCCCAGATTCTTAGGGTCGCCGCCACCTCGTGGTAAACCTCTTAGGGGAGAGCGGCAACGGTGCCGTTACCATGGCACCCAGGCTCGTACCTCTACATGACGCCATCTCCATTCTTTTCCACGCCGCCCCTCCCCCCTCCATCACCCATTTACGCACCATTGACACATTGGCTGCCCAATAGTACCCCAGAAGGTTGGCAGCGCCAGCCCGCCTCTATCCCTCCCTTGCTCCAGGAACACCCTCTTCACTCTCGGAGTCCCATGTGCCCACACAAAGCTCAAAATACTGCTAGTCACTCTCCTAAAGAAGGCCCTGGGGATAAAGATGGGCAGGCACTGAAAGAGGAACAAGAACCTTGGAAGCACCGTCATTTTGACGGACTGTACCCTCCCCGCCAACGATAATGGCAGCATGTCCCACCTCTTGAACTCCTCCTCCATCTGATCTACAAGTCTGGTGAAGTTATGCTTGTGAAGAGTCCCCCAGTCCCTGGCCACCAGCACCCCCAGGTACCTAAAGCTCTCCCCTGCCCGCCTAAGCGGGAGCCTACCAATTCCTTCCTCCTGGTCTCCAGGGTGCACCACAAACACCTCGCTCTTGCCTAAATTTAATTTATAACCTGAAAAGGTCCCAAACTCAGCTAGTAACTCCATCACTCCTGGCATCCCTCCCACCGGGTCCGCCACATACAGTAACAGGTCATCGGCATACAACGACACCCTATGTTCCTCTCCACCTCGCACCAAACCTCTCCACCTCTCTGAATCCCTCAACGCCATCGCCAGCGGCTCGATTGCCAGTGCAAACAACAAGGGGGACAGGGGACAACCCTGCCTGGTCCCTCGGTAAAGCCGGAAGTACTCCGACCTCCTCCTATTCGTGGCCACGCACGCCATTGGGGCCTCATATAGCAGCCTTACCCATCTAATGAACCCTTCACCAAATCCAAACCTCCCCAACCCCTTCCATAGGTACCCCCACTCAACTCTATCGAAGGCCTTCTCCGCATCCAGTGCCACCACTATCTCTGCCTCCCCCTCAATCGCCGGCATCATGATGACATTCAACAATCTCCGCACATTCGTGTTCAGCTGCCTACCCTTCACGAAACCTGTCTGGTCCTCGTGCACAACCCCTGGCACACAGTCCTCTATCCTGGTGGCCAGGATTTTTGCCAGGACCTTAGCATCCATGTTGAGGAGAGATATGGGCCTGTATGAACCACACTGCTGGGGGTCCTTGTCCCTCTTTAAAATTAACGAGATCAGCGCCCGCGACATCGTCGGGGGCAAAGTCCCCCCTTCCCACGCTTCATTGAGTGTCCGCACCAGCAAGGGGCCCACTAGGTCCACAAACTTTTTATAAAATTCCACCGGGAACCCATCCGGCCCCGGTGCCTTCCCTGACTGCATCTGCCCGATCCCCTTAACTAGCTCCTCCAGCTCAATCGGCGCACCCAACCCCTCCACCTTCTCCTCCTGCACCTTCGGGAAAGAAAGCCCGTCAAGGAACCTCTCCATTCCCCTCCTCTCCCCCGTTGGCTCCGACCGGTACAGTTCCCCGTAAAAGTCCTTGAAGACCTCATTCACCTCTACCCCCTTCCGCACCACATTCCCACTCTTGTTTCTCACTCCAGCAATTTCCTTGGCCGCATCCCGCTTGCGGAGCTGATGAGCCAGCATCCTACTCGCCTTTTCACCATGTTCGTACACTGCCCCTTGTGCCTTCCTCCACTGTGCCTCTGCCTTTCTAGTGGTCAGCAAATCAAATTCAGCCTGCAGGCTGCGCCTCTCCCCCAACAGTCCCTCCTCTGGTGCCTCTGCATACCTCCTGTCCACCTCCAGCATCTTTCCCACCAGTCTATCCCTCTCAATCCTCTCGCTCCTCTCCCTGTGTGCCCGGATGGATATCAGCTCCCCACGAATCACTGCCTTCAGGGCTTGCCCTCAACACCTTTAACTAATTTAAAGTCCTCATTGTTAATCTGCACTCCTACCTTCTCCTTTAACTTTGATTTTCTAATTTTCCATGTAACTGAACCCCTCCTGCCCCTCTATTTAGTTTAATGCCCTATCTTCAGCCCTAGTTATGCGATTTGCCAGGGCTCTGGTCCCAGCATGGTTCAGCTGAAGACTGTCCCATTGGAACAGCTCCCTCCTTCCCCAGTGGTGCCAATATCCCATAAATTCAACTAATTTTTCAAACACGAATCTTCGAGCCACACTTTTACCTCCTTAATCTTATTGACCCTATGCCAATTAGCTCATGGCTCAGGTAGTAACCTAGAGATCATTACGTTTTTGGTTCTATTTGCCTTCCAAATACCTGCTGAACTTGTAAGCTAGCTTTTTTATGCACGAGGGCTTCCAATTCCCTCTGTGCTGCAATATTCTGCAGTCTTTTTCAATTTAAATAATATTCGGTTCCTTTATTGTTCCTACCAATGTGTATAAAGTCACATTTTCCTATATTATATTCCGCCTGCCAAATTTTTGCGCAATCACCTAACCTGCCTATACCCCTCTGTAGATTATTTGTGTCATCCTCACGACTTGCCTTCCCACCTATTTTTGTGTCATCCGCAAACGTGGCAATAGTACATTCACTCCCCTCGTCCAAATCATTAATATATATTGTAAATAATTGTGGCAACAGAACAGATCCCTGTTACACTCCACTAGTTATGGGTTGCCACCCTTTTTAAATAAAAAAAAATTCAAAACTAAAGTACACAAATCACAAAAACTTTCAAAAGCATAACACAGTGCAAACAGTTTGTAATTCCCCCCCCCCCCCCTTTTCTCCCCTTAGAGATTCACTTTAACAACCCCCCAGTCCCTCCCAAAACCCTTCTTTCCTCCACGCCCACTGGCAACAAACACAAATCCTTGGATAAAGACAAGAACATCTTGCATCTTACGATGAACCCATCCGCTGACCCTCTGAGAGTGAACTTAATTTTTTCCAACTTAAGAAACTTTGCCAACCATGCCGACACCCTGGATGGCTCCACCGACCTCCTACCCAATAGAATTCGCCGCCGGGCAGAGTGGCAAAGGCGACAACATTGGCCCCCTCCCCTCCAGTAGTTCCAACACTCTGAAACTCGATACCAACGGGCACAGCGGCATCTTCACCCCCACGATCTCCGACAGTACTTCAAAAAAGTGGTCCAAAAACCCAATAATCTTGGACATGACCAAACATCTGGACAATTTGCTGCCCCCCCCCCCCCCCCCCCCCCACACACACACACATTTCTCGCACTTATCTTCTACCTCTGGGAAGAACTTGTTCATACGAGCCTGGTCATACGAGCCCTGTGCATCACTTTAAACTACCCAGCTCATCCTAGTTCAAGGTGATGTCGTGTTCACCCGGTACATAACTTCACTCCAGACCCCCCACTCAATTCCACTCAGAGCTCTGCGAGCCACTTCCGCTTTATCTCCTCAATGGGTGCCTTCTCTGCACCAACCACCCGTAAATGTCTGCAATCTTCCTATCCCCCCGCTCGTCCTGTGTTAACAACCTGTTCAGCAAGGAATGCTCTGGCAGCTGAAGGAATGAGGGTAGCTCCTTCGCACAAACTCCCACACCTGCATATACCTGAACTGACTCTCCCTTGGCAACTGGTATCTATCCTGCAACTCTTCCAACCCTTCCATGAACAGATCCCTAAACTGCTCCACTCCTTTCCTCTGCCAATTCCTATATGTTGCATCTATGTCCGCTGGAGCAAATCTGTGATTCCTACATATTGGTGCCAGTACCGACATACCCCCACGCCAAAGTGCCGCCTCAACTGGATCCAAGCCTTAAGAGACGATGCCACCACCAGGCTCACAGTGCACTTAATTGTGGAGAATAGGAGGGGGCCCATAGCCAGGGTCCTTAGGCGCACCCCTGTTATCGAAGCCTCCTCAACCTGCACCTATTCTGTGCACCACTGACGCACATTCTCCACATTCGCTGCCCAGTATTGGTATAACAGATTGGGAAGGCCAGCTCCCTCACCCTCCGTCTCCTCTGTAAGAAAAAAAAAACCTCCAAATCCACGGCGCCTTGCCAGCCCATACAAATGCCGAAATTAATCTGTCCACTTTTTGGAAGGACGCCTTTGGCAGGAGGGATGAAAAACAAACAAAGCTCGGGAGGGAGTTCAACTTGGCCATCTGTACCCTCCCCGCCAGTTGGTTGAACACTACAGACTCCTTTATCATCAAAGACACCATTCCACAGAACATTTTATCCGCCAGGAGCGCCAAATCCTTCCTCCACGAGGGTCTCTGTGCCTGGCCGATACCGAGCCTTACATCCATGCAGTGCGGCATGTGATCAGAGACCACAAATGCGGCATATTTCACCCCCACTAACCCCGGGAACACCGATTACCCATGATGAAAAAATCTAGACGGAAATATACATGGTGTACATGGGAGAAGTGGGACAACTCCCTCTCTCCCAGATTCCTAAACCTCCATGGGTCTGCCCCACCGACCCCTTTCTTAATCTCACCTGAACCTTCACCCGCAGGTACATCTCCTGCAGAAAAATGACCTCCGTCTTTTTTTGTGCACAAACACCTGCCATTGCTTCACCGGACCATTAAACTCCCGCATGTTCCAAGTCACTATTCTCACCGGCGGTCCGGCGGCACCCCACCCCGATTCAGGTCCGCCATTTCAATCCCCCAACACAAAACCACCCCTGTCCCCAATCCCCTTTCTTGTTCAGGCCCAATCAAAACGGCAATTCCTACTTCTCTCCCCTGCCTCCACCCAACAAGCTACCCAGGTCACCAGCACATTCCCCCCCGCCCCCAACACCTCCCTCCCCCAAATTACCCAACCAATCCCAACCCCCCCCACCATCGCAGCCCCTCCCCACACTGCTTCCATTCGCCAGCATCCCTACTAATATGGGAACTCCCAGCTGGAGATCAACACAAAAGATCCCCATCCATATGCTCCGACTGCCCCTCCCCCCACATTGCCCCTCCCACCTCCACTCCAAGCCCAGGCCCCTCCCCATCCTCCTGGTCCCTCATCCCCCCCCTCCACTCCACCAGGAATCATTCCCCCTTCAACCATAATAAAATAGCAAAAAAGCCAACATATTGCAAACATTTTACAAACATATCAAAAACCAAGAAACACCCACCATTAGCCCTCCTCCAAACCATGCTCCTTAATAATCACATTTGCCTCCTCTGACGTTGTAAAATGGTGTTCTTTCCAATTAAAAGCCACCCAGAGTTTGGCCAGACATAACACCCCAAACTGGACCTTATTCCGCCAAGGCACCGCGTTGGCGTAATTAAAACTTTCCCGCCGCTTGGTATATATTCTGATCCGCTGCCACTCCCAACTGCAGTCTCATGTCATCGCTACCCGTCTCAGAATCGTCTCCTTCTCCTGGAATTTATGCATTCGGACTATCACCACCCACGGCGACTTCCCAGTTCTTGTCCTCTGTCGTAGCCATCGGTGTGCCCGGTCCCCTCTGGGGCCAATTCACAGACACCCATCGCCAACCAGCTTCACAAACATCTTCAAGACATAGGCCGTGGCACTCCATACCTTCACCTCCTTCAGCAGGCCCAGGGTTCTTACATTCTGCTGCTTGGATCGATTCTCCTGATCGTGCACCCTCACCTTCAATTCCTGCCAGGCTGCTCCCAACATCTGATCCTTTACCTCCAACACCACAATCCGATCACTGTGATCCGTTACCGCCTTTTCCACCTCATGAATCTTTGCATCTTGCAATTCCAGGTGCTTCTCCACCTGCTCCAAAGTCCCGCGTAGAGGGACCACTGCTCCCTCAATTGCCTTGGACCAGTCCTCTTGCATTTCTATCCGATCCTGCTGAAGCTCCCCCTTGATCAACATCATCAACTGCTCCACAGGCAGCGGGGTGGGCGACAGCGACGCACTTGACACAATGTCCCTCGCTATCCAAAGCTCCCTATACTTCCCATACTTCTCCTTTGTTCTCTCTGGAATGGGAATTACCTGAATCCTAATCAACTGTTGCTTGAAAAACTTGTGTGTTCAATGTTGATTTACCCTCCAACAGTCGCACCCAATCCAAATTCTTCAATTCCTGTCTAATTTTATCGTAATTTGCCTTTCCCCAGTTTAGCACTCTAACGCGAGGGTTACCCTCATCCCTATCCAAAAGTACCCTAAAACGTACGGAATTGTGGTCACTACTCCCAAAATGTTCCCCTACTGAAACCTCAACCACCTGTCCATGCTCATTCTCCAATACCAGATCCAGTACTGCCCATTCCCGAGTTGGACTATCTACGTATTGCATCAAGAAGCCTTTCTGGATATACCTTACAAACTCTACACATCCAAGCCTCTTGCACTAAGTGAGTACCAGGCAATATAGGGAAAGTTAAAATCCCCTAACACAATAACCTTGTTATTTTTGCACCTATCCAAAACCTCTCTAGCTATCTGCTCCTCCATCTCTCGCTGGCAGTCGGGAGGCCTGTAATAAACCCCCAACACTGTGATTGCCCCATTCCTGTTCCTAAACCAGGTGGGCTCTGTTCACCACTTTGAACTGCATGAGGCTTAGCCTAGCGCAGGAGGAGGTGGAGTTGGCCCTGCTCAGTGCTTTGCTCCAGAGTCTTCAACTCGTGAAAATACAACCACTCCCATGTTCACATCATCCCCCCAGGGGACTCAATTTAAAAATGAGGGGTTTCCCATTTAAGATTCAGATATGGAGAATTTGTTCTTTCAGAGTCAGAGGGTTGTTAGTCTGTGGAATTCTTTCCCCCAGAAAGCAGTGGAGGCTGGGGTGCCACGGAGTGAACACAAGAACACAAAAATGAGTAGGTTCCTCAAACCAGTTGCACCATTTGATAAGATCATGGCCGATCTGATTGTGGCCTCAACTCTACTTTTCTGTCTGATCCCTATCATAACTCTTGACTTTCTTGTCGATCAAAGATATATATAACTCAGCCTTGAATATACTCAATGATCCAGCCTCCATTGCTTTCTGGGGAAAATAATTGCACAGACTTACAACCCTCAGAGAAAGAAAACTTTTCCTTATCACAGTCTGAAATGGGAGGCCCCTAATATTTAAAGGGAGTCCTTAAGTTTCCATCTGTCTCGAGAGAAAACATCTTCTCAGCATCCATCTTGTCAAATCTCCTTCGGCTTTTATGTTTAAATAAGATAATCTCTTATTCTTCTAAACCCCAATGGGCAAAGGCCATTGCAGTACAAGAATAAAAAGACAGATTAAACATTTCTACCTCTCTTCAGTTCCAAGAAGAATCTAATTTGACTGGAAACATTAACTCTTTCTCTCTCTGCAATTGCTGCCAGACCTGAATATTTCCAGCACATAGTTTTTACTTCAGATTTCAAGCAACCGTACTGTGTTGTTTTTATATTAGCATAGAAACTATCATTTGTTATTCTAAATGTAAAATTAAAACAATATTCTTCCAGTCTCATTAATAATTTCTTACACAGTGGTGGTAGCAGACAGCTTCGGAGTAATTAACCTGTTATTTTGTTAATAATGCAATATACATAACCGAGCAAGGCTACACAACTTGACACCCAAAATTATTCTTATTATGCTGACTTATTTTAGAACAGAACACAATTCTCGAAAACGTGTTAACGTTTTTCTGACCAGATAACAAATTTGTGCACATGCACAAAATGATTTTCTGCCCATTTATTTTATGGACATGCAGCCTCAAATATGGTTCTGTGAAAGTAAATTTCCAGTGTTTATATGAGGTTCAACATAATCAGTTAAGCAGACCTCAAGGACTCTATAATCAAGAGTGCATCCTTTCTTGACTAGCCAATATTTTGTTAATTGATAGATTGGCCAGGGATCACAACAAGGAATCAATGCATACATTGGACGCGATTCAGCGGACATTAAACAAAGTCCGCTTTTGGGCATGTTTGGTGGGGTGTTCCTCGGGGCGTGCAGTGGTGAGATTCATCCCGCTCTTCACTGGCACTTTGGGCCTCGGGAAGTTTCTCCCTGTCGAGGCCACACTATAATAGATTTCCTGCACTTGCTCCTTGCAAATTGCCATTTTGACTGGTTGCCCTGATCTCTTCCCCCTGCCCTTTCAGCCTCCCTGCCCTACTTTCAGGAACCCCCTCTTCACCCTCTTCCCACCATGTGTCACCTGGAATCTCTCTCGGCTCCCCTAATGAGCAAGGCCTCCCAGACCCGGCCCCTGGCAGTGCCAACCTGGCACCCAGGCACCGCTAGCCCAGAATCCTGGCAGTGCCATCCAAGCACCCTGGTGACAGGGTACAACCCTGCCCTATCCCCGACCACCAGGGGGTCACTATTAGCTTGCGAGACATCCCCCGAAGCATCATCAAGCCGTTTTGTGAAAGCAAGTGCAAAATGCCACCAGTTCAGATCTCGCAGGCACGGCTGTTGACTCCCGGCGCCGGGTGAATGGAGCGTCTGGGTATTTAAATATGCCGAGCTGGATCACTCCCAGAGAGGGTGAGATCCAGATAGCATTTTTAAATGCCATCCTGATCTCCAAGGCCCCGAAAAGAATCCCCGACCTCCCACCCAAGCCGAACGCAACATGGGAGGGTTCCCCACACCCCCCAACACCCAAGACAAGCAACCCTGGCCCAATCACGTGCGTGCAAAAAAATGCCAGCTTGGCAGTGCCCATCTGATATCCTGTCAAATGCCGTGAACAACCCACTGTGAACATAGGGCCACGGGCCGTATTGGTGTCCCCTCAGGTCATCCCCCCTTGATGCACTCTGGCCCCAGCTGACCCATCAACTGTATGGGTGCACTCCAGCTGAACCAGTGACATCTTGTTGGCTGAGATGAGTGTGTGTGGGGATTGTAATGTGTAGATGTAGCTGCAGCTTGTCAGCCTCTCGAGTGTCAATCACGGATCTAGCAAATCCAGCACCGTTTTTTCATTGGAATTGATTGTATTCCACATGGCGCCGGTGCTAGCCCCTTAGCAGTAGCGGAATCGGTGCAGATGCGGCGCCAGTTTTTCTGCTTTAAAAAAAATATATTATGCTATTTGTAGTTTTTATAATAATAACAACAATAAAAGCAATATAAACATAGTACATAAAACATTTCCATCCCGATCACGCTCTTCGCACCCCCAATCAATGAATCAATAACCTAACCCCGCCCCCCCCCCTAGATTTCTGCCTCTGTTGACATTTTAATTTTCTCCAAGAATGTCGACGACCAGCTGCCACCTCTGGACGAACCCTAATATTGACCCTCTTAGGGCGAACTTTATTTTCTCGAGACTGAGAAACCCAGCCATGTCACTAACCCAAGTCTCTAATTTTAGGGGCTTCGAGTCTCTCCACATTAACAGTATCCGTCTCCGGGCTACCAGGGAGGCAAAGTCCAAAACGTCAGCCTCTTTCGCCCCCTGGACTCCCGGATCTTCCGACACTCCAAAGATCGCTACCTCGGCACCACCCGTGTTTTAAGTATCGTGGACATAGTCTTAGCAAAACCCTGCCAAAACCCTCCAAGCTTCGGGCATGCCCAAAACATATGGACATGGTTTGCTGGACCTCCCGCGGGTTTTGGCAGGGTTTTGCTAAGACTATGTCCACTCGCACACCTGTCCTCTACCCCAAAGAACTTGCTCATCCGGGCTACCGTCATGTGTGGCCGGTGAACTACCTTAAATTGTATTAGGCTAAACCTGGCACATGATGAGGATGTGTTAACCCTGTTTAAGGCATCCGCCCACAGACCAGCCTCTACCTCATCGCACTTGCCCTTCAGTTCCTCTATCTGGGTTTCCTCCGACTCCATAAGTTCTTTGTAGATATCTATATCTGATACCTTCCCCTCTTCCACCCATGTTCTGGAAACTACCTTGTCCTGTATCCCCTGTGGTGGCAGGAGTGGGAATGTCGAAATCTGCCTTCTCAGAAAATCCCGTACCTGCAGATATCTAAACCCATTCCCTGCTGACAGTTCAAATTTCTCCTCCAAATCCTTCAAGCCAGGGAAGCTCCCGTCTACAAGTTGATCTCCCATCCTCTCAATTCCTATGTGCAATGTCTCCCATTCCCATGGCACCTGGATTCCCAGATAGCGAAAGCTCGTTCCCACCATTCTAAACGGGCAGCTCTCCCAGTCTCCTCTCCTGCCCCCTCGCCTGGATCGCGAGCATCTCGCTTTCCCCCATATTCAATTATACCCCGAGAACCTGCCAAATTCCCCTAAGATCCGCATAATCTCCCCCATCCCGTCCAACGGGTCAGAAATGTACAGAAGCAGGTCATCTGCATAAGGCAAAACCCGATGCTGCACCCATCCCGGACCACCCCTTTCCAGTTCCTGGAAGCACTTAACGCCATAGCCAATGGCTCTATGGCCAGAGCAAACAACAGCGAGGAGAGGGGACACCCTTGCCTTGTCCCTCGGTGCAGTTTAAAACAGCCCGACAACCGCTGATTCGTACGCACACTTGCTACTGGTGCCTGATGCAACTGCACCCAATCAATGAAGCCCTGACACAAATAATTCCACTCCACCCGATCAAAGGCCTTCTCCACATCCATCGCCTCCATCTCACCCCCCCCCCCCTCTGACGGCATCATAATAACGTTTAAGAGCCTTCTAACATTGGCCTCGAGTTGCCTGCCCTTTACAAACCCCACGCGATCTTCTCCTATCACCCCTGGGACATAATCCTCTATCCTTGCGGCCAGTATCTTAAGCCAGCAGTTTGGTATCCACATTCAGTGGAGGAATCGGCCTGTGTGACCCGCATAGTTCAGGGTCTTTCTCCCGCTTCAGAAAACTATGTGTAGAATTCCACCGGGTAGCCGTCTGGCCCCGGGGCCGTACCCATCTGCATGACCTCCAGCCCCTCCATTATTTCCTCAATTTAATTGGGGCTCCCAGCCCTTCCACAAGTTTTTCCTCCACCCTCGGGACCCTCAGCTGACCCAGGAACTGCCTCATCCCCTCCACCGCAGCCGGGGGTTCCGACTCAGATAACTTGGTATAAAAGTCCTCAAAAACCTCATTCACCCCCACTGGGTCAGGACTGCATTCCCACCTCTGTTCTTTACTCTCCCTATCTCCCTGGTCGCCTCCTTTTTCCTCAGCTGGTGTGCTAGCATTCTACTGGCCATTCCCCCATACTCATACACCGCTCCCTTTGCCTTCCTCAGTTGTTCCACCACCTTCCCTGTGGATAACAGCCCAAACTCCACCTGTAACCTCCGCCACTCCTTCAGTGGCCCCGCGTCCGAATTTCTCCTGTCCCCCTGGAGTATCTCCACAACTAACCAATCCCTCTCTGCTCATTCCACCTTTTCTCTATGAGCCCGTATCAATATTAACTCCCGTCTAACCACTGCCTTCAGAGCTTCCCACACCGTTGCTGCCGGGACTTTCCCCATATCATTTATTTCCAAATAGTTCTGGATGGATTTTCTCACCTGCCCACACACCCCCTCATCTGCTAATAGTCCCACATCCAGCCTTGATGACGGGCACTGCCCTCTCTCCATACTAACCCGTAGATCCACCCAATGTGGGGCATGATCCGACACCACGATTGCCGAGTACTTGGTATTCACCACTCCTGGCAGCAGAGCCCTGCTCAGGATAAAAAAGTCGATCCGAGAGTATACTTTGTGGACATGGGAGAAAAAAGAAAGCTCCTTCACTCTTGGCCGTTCGAACCTCCATGGGTCGGCTCCCTCCACCTGCTCCATAAACCGCTTTAATTCCTTTGCTACGGCTGGCACCCTCCCTGTCCTAGATTTTGACCGGTCCAATCCTGGATCAATCACTGTATTGAAATCTCCCCCCAAGATCAGATGATGTGACTCTAGGTCCGGGACCTTACCTAACACCTGCCTCATAAATTCCACATCATCCCAGTTTGGTGCATATACATTCACGAGTACCACCTGCATCCCCTCAAGCTTCCCACTCACCATAATGTACCTGCCCCGCGTCTGGCATGATTCTCCCTGCCTCAAATGCCACCCGTTTGTTAATCGGGATCGCGACCCCCCTGGTCTTAGAGTCCAGTCCCTGAATGGAAGACCACCCTTTCCTCAAACTGGTCTGGTCTATAACCTTTGGGTGTGTCTCTTGTAACATTGCCACCTCCGCCTTCAATCCCCTCAGATGCGTGAACACGTGAGCCCTCTTAACCGGCCCATTTAGCCCTCTGACGTTCCAAGTCATCAGCCTAGTCGGGGGGTTTCCCGTTCCCCCGCCCCTGCCGATTAGCCATCACCCTTGTTAGGCCAGCCGCCAGGTCGCGACTCTCGCTTCCTCGGGCCTCCGCCGTCCTCAATCTCCCTTTTGTCCCCTGGCATCAGTTCCTCCCCTTTCAGCCGAGTAGCTCCCCCCACCCCTCCCTCCCCCTAGTAACAGCACCAGAAACCCAACCCCCCATATCAAAATTATCACCTGCTCATCCCCCACTGTGCTTCCGTGAGCTAGCTCACCTCGCCAGCCTGGTAGCTCCCGCCCATGGCACCAGACATCCTATCTGTGGTGCATCTGTAAAAATTGGTACGATTCAATGTAGACATGTCAAATTTCCTTAGTTTCCTGAAGAAGTATAGGCGCTGTTGTGCTTTCTTGATCGTAGTGTAGACATGGGTGGACCAGGACAGATTGTTGGTGATGTGGATACCTCGGAATTTGAAGCTGTCAACCATCTCCACCTTGGCACCATTGATGCAGACAGGGGTGTGCACGATACTTTGCTTCCTGAAATCAATGACCAGGTCCTTAGTTTTGCTGGCGTTGAGGAAGAGATTGTTGTCGTTACACCATGCCACTAAGTTCTCTATCTCCCAGTACTCTGATTCTTCGCTGTTTGAGATCTGACCCACTGCGGTCGCGTCATCAGCAAACTTGTAGACGGAGTTGGAGACAAATTTTGTCATTCATCATGTGTGTATAGGGAGGATAGTAGGGGCCTAAGTATGCAGCCTTGCGTGCCCTGGTATTGAGGACTATTGTGGACAACACGTTGTTGTTTATCCTTATCGATTGTGATCTATGGGTCAGGAAGTCGAGGATCCAGTTGCAGAGGCAGGAGCCAAGTCCTAGGTTTCGAAGTTTGGATACGAGTTTGGCTGGGATTATGGTGTTGAAAGTGTGAGCTGAAGTCAATGAATAGGAATCCTTGTTGTTGAGATGCTCCAGGGATGAGTGTAGAGCCAGGGAGATGGCATCTGCTGTGGACCGGTTATGGTGGTATGCAAACTGCAGTGGATCAAGGCATTCTGGGAGAATGGAGTTGATGTGTCTCATGACCAATCTCTCAAAGTACTTCATAATGATAGACGTCAAGGCCACGGGTAGTAGTTTTTGAGGCACGTTGCCTGGTTCTTCTTTGGCACCGGTATGATGGTGGTCTTCTTGAAGCAGGTGAGAAACTTGGAACGGAGTAGGGAGAGTTTGAAGACGTCTGTGAACAGATCCGCCCAGTTGGTCCACACAGGATCTGAATGCACGACCAGGGACTCCATCAGGACCCATTGCTTGCCGAGGCTGCTGGGGCAGTTGACAACGGTTTGTTGCTTTCCTTCTCAAAATGAGCATAGAATGCATTGAATTCATCGGGGAGGGGTGCGCTGCTGCCGGAGATTCTACTCGGCTTTGCTTTGTAGCACGTTATGTTATTTAATCCTTGCCACAACCGACGAGAATCTGTTTCGTTAGTCTGTGACTCTAGCTTATTGTCTCTTGGCATCCCTGATGGCAATGAAGGTGATGAGGGTATTACCCACAGATTAGAGACCCAGCAGAAGCCTCAAGTCACTTCTTTTCAGGGACTTAACTGGACAGTGGTGGGCCTCACTCAGAATCAAGGACCTGGGGGCAGAAGTGCCGCCTGCCGAGAACTACCAGCCAATCAGAGACTGGTAGCTCTTTAGTGCCATCAGAGAGCCAATGGATGCTGCTCGACTTACACTTCTACCTGAGGCCTCGGATCACCCAAGAACCCAGGCACAGGTGAGTGTTGGCAGGTTGGGTGTTGCGGATGGTGGTCGCGGGGCAGGATTGACAGCAAGCGCAGTGGGGTGGCTCTCAGTTACCCCTCATTCCCGTTGTTGGGTCCCTTGTTTCTTTTGAATGAGGGGTTCCCCATGGAATCTCACAAGCAACCTGGACAGGATTTATGTTTTTGGGCTTCTTGCATGACGAATGCCCTGCCTGATGCTGGTGAGACCCTTAAGAGTGCATTAATTGCCTACTTTCCTAATTTATCTATCTTTGTACCAGCAGCAAATTTAGGTGCAATATCCTCAGTCCTGTCATCCAAGTCATTGATACAGATTGTAAATAGTTGAGCCCCAACACTGATTCATGTGGCTCCCCAATAGTTGCCGCTGTTTTGCTTTCTTGAAAATGAACCATTTATTCCAACTCTGATTCATGTGTCATGAGAGTACCTTTAACAAATGGGTGTTTAAGAAATGTACCTTTAAGAAATGGATGTTTATCAGTGATGTCAGAATATGGGTCGAGCTGGGCTGTCAGTCATCTTTTTACTTTCGTTTTAGGCTGTTTGCTGCAGGGTGTGTTTTAGTTTTGTTTTCAGTGTTGGAGTTGAAGCCAGGTGTACTGTTGATCTCTCTGCCATCAAAAGACTATCTCTTGATCATTTGGTGAATTCAGAATTATAATTGTTCTCAGTAGTGAATGGAAACCTCGTGCTTATGTTAAAAGGTGTTTCTTTTGTCTTCTGGATGTTGTTTGGGAAATTATTAATTAATACTTAGTGTTGTATTCTTTGGGGGTTGTATTTGAATTGATGGTTGCCAAGATGTTCACTGTATGTTTTAAAAAGGTTAACTTGAGTTCATAGAATAAACATTGTTTTGCTTTAAAAAGTCCATTTCTGCTGTACCACGTCTGTAGAGTGGGCCGTGTGCTCCCCATACTACAATCTATTAAAAGTTGTGGGTCAGGTGAACTCCATGAAACACTTTGGGGTTCTCTAAACCCTGACCCATAACACATATTAGCTAATTCTCTCTCCATGCGAATATATTACCCCAACACTTTGTGCAGTAATCTTTCAGTGGCACCTTATCGAATGCCTTTTGGAAATCCACATATACGAATTCCCATTTATTAACCCAGCTTGTTACATCTCAAAGAACTTGAATAAACTTTTAAAACCGGATTTCTCTTTCATAAAACTGTGTTGAGTCTGCTTAATAGTATTTAGATTGTTGAAATGGCCCGCTACTACTTTTCAAGGATGGACTCGAACATTTTCACAATGACAAATGTTAGGCTATGTGGCCACAATTTTCTGCTTTCTGTCTTCCCCCTTTCTTCAATTGACATGTTACACTTGCTGTTCCTCAATACCTTAGGACCTTTCCTGAATCTAGGACATTTTGGAAGATTACAACCAATGCATCCACTATCACTGCAGCCACTTATTTTAAGATGCCAGGCTGCAAGCCATCAGGTTTAGGGGACCTGTCAGCCTTTAGTCGCATTAGTTTGCCGAGTACTTTTTCCTTGAGTGACAGTGACTTGTACCATGATTTTCTAACTATTCATGCAATACTTTTTGTGTCTTCTACAGATACAGGATACTTGGGCGGCACAGTGATTAGCATTGCTGCCTCACAGCGGCAGAGATCTGGGTTCAATTCCGGCCTCGGGTGACTGTATCTGTAGAGTTTGCATGTTCTACGTGGTTTTCTTCCAGGTTCTCCGGTTTCCTCCCAGTTAAAAGATGTGCAGGTTGGTAGATTGGTCATGCTGAATTGCTCTTTAGTATCCAATAAATGTGGGGTTACGGAGATAGGGCATGGGATTGGGCCCTGTCGGTGCAGACTCGATGAACCACATGGCCACCTTCAGCAGCACTGTAGGGATTCCATGGATTCAAAGTCTCTGCCATTTCCTTGTTTTCTACTACTAATACCACACTATTATCCTCTAAGAAATTAAAGTTTACTTTTGCTACTGTCTTTCTTTTTAAATACTTGTAGAAGCATTTACTGTCTATTTCTATATTTTTTTGCTAATTTGCTCTCAAATGCTAATTTCTCCCTCTATTCTTTTTTGTTCATCACCCTTTGCTGGTTTCAGGAATTTTTCCAATCTTTGGCCTGCCCCTAATTTTTTTCCTTCAATTTGATACCATGAGGCCGGACAGGTAACTCAACCCAAGCCTTTTACTGACAGCTATCAAGGATACCAGAGTAAACTCTGAGGGAATGTATCCCGGTACTTCCTGAACTTATCTTTCGAATGGTTCTGGTACTTGGTTTCAGGGCAGAGTGCTGCAGTATCACTTCTGACCACTGCTGCTCTGTGCTTGGCCGGCTTGGAGAGCTGCCGGCTAATTCGGCAGGACTTCCTAGGGCCGACGGAAGTGAGCATTAAGTGGCAGTGTGAGTTTGAGAGTCAGTGGTTGCGCATTACGTGTCGACCCTCAGGATAGCGAGCGATCTAATATTCTACCTGTGCACTAGGAAAATAATTTCTAAATTAATTTTATTTTAAAACAAAGAAATCTGGATGTGGGGCACCAGCTATCTTGAAGTCTCATAATTTAAGAGACAGGAGAAGATTTTTTTAGGCCACATCTGTGCATAAGGAAATTCTTCTGAATCAAGAATACTCTTGCACAACTTTAACAGACGGCTGGATTTGGGGGCGGGTGGAGGGGGCTGGATTCAAGAGTTGCAGGTGAGCCCACCTCTGCATGGTTGTCAGGTTGTTTATTGGTTTGAGGTGGCATTTCTGCCCCATCTTGGGAGGATGTTCCCCCTCTAAAAGCTACCAGTTAATCAAGTGATGGCAGCTATCTGGTCCCTGCAGCTCCATTGGGAGCTGTGGCCACTGGTAGCACAGCAGTCGGGCCCAAACAAGGCATACTACGATGGTGCTAGACTTCGGCGATAAGTCCCAGGTCTTGCCAGGACCAGGCTGGCAGTCCATTCCAATTAGGGTGGGGGAATTGGGCTGGACAGAGCAAGCGGGAGGGAAAACATCCCCACCTACCACCAGCTGAGTAGTGAAATCTGTCGGGCTGCACACTTGACATGAGCTTCTCCCACTGAGGCTTAAACGGCAGCAGTGGAGGAGAATAGCCTCAACTGTCCCTCGGGCAGGCCGACCTCTTGACACCTCTCAACCAGCAGTAAAATTGCAGTGAGTGTTTGTGGGTATGTGGTGGGAATTGCACCCAATGCTTGGCACCCAATCTTATGGTCCCCACCCCCAGCCAACATGCCACCAAGGACTGTATTCAGTCCACAATGTTAGTTTCCATAGATGTCGGCATATGTGTTGACCTTTGCATACTTGAAAAAATCGCTCCAAAATCATGGGCCGACTTATGCACCAAGTAAAAAAAGAAAATAGCTGCCCTGGTTGTGGGTAGACACCATCTTTGTTATTCACCACATGGGGTCTGCTCAGTGTGGGTGTGCCCTTTGCAATACAGCCTGTTTCACCTGTTTTATACCTTGCACCCAGTTTATAAAGTACCAGTAAGTTAAGCATTCATATGTGGGGTGTAAAATGGAGGCCAACTCTAATGCACGTCTAGCATGTTGTGGCTGAAAAGCGAAGTCGGTTTAAGCCGAGGCAGTGAAAAAGCTTGATTTTTGAGGCTGAAAAACCAGGTTGTCGTGTATGCTGAGTCAAGTCATAGACCTTGATTAACGGTTATAATTTTATTATTTTTAGCATTTTAGGACTAAATTTTCAAATTTAGAAAGGAAAACAACTTGTGGCAGTACTTACTAGGAATAGGTCTAAGAACGTCTGGAATAAGGATTTCCACCAGAGCCTGGTACATTACGTGATCGCAGGTACACATCCATTTGAGGACGGAATCATTCTTGCACAGTGCAGTGAGCTTTGCCTTCACGAGTCTACCTTCTATCTCATTCTCACTGCAGGAGGACAGAGAAAGAATCAAATCAATGATCATTAAAATACCAATGATAAGTGATAGATTTTTATCTGTAATTATATGATGAATTTTCTCCCCCTATCAGGCCCAATTTAGCATGTGGCAGCAACAAATGTAACTGATTTGCAGGTTGATTTGAAATTTATGACAAGGGGGGATATTTTAACTTGCCAAAGTGATCAGATTTCTGTTCAGGTGGCAAGTTAAAAGAAGACACTGCAGATAGGTCAGGAAGCCAACCTGTATTAGGAAAATGAGGCCACAGGCCCAATTTTGGGTGAAACGTACAATTCTGGCTTTGGCTCGTGCTTGCAGCACATCACCTATTTTTGGCCGATTTGTTATCCCACCACCCCGCCCCCACCCCAGTTTAATATCACTGGCCAAGTTGTGAAAGCCAAATAGACCGGAGTAGAAACTTGCCTGGTTTGACTAATAGTGGTCCCATCAGTTGAAGTCGATGGACTATAGTGCCAGAATGTTTGCCATAGTTTTTCAATTAGGCTAAACTGAAGATTCACTACTACATCCAGTATTGCCTATAAAGTAACAAAAACAAAAGATATGATTAGAATCATGGAATCCCTACAGTGCAGAAGGAGGCCATTCGGCCCATCGGGTCTGCACCGGCCCTTGGAAACAGCACCCTACTTAAGTCCATGCCTCCACCCCATCCCTGTAAACCAGTAACCCCACCTAACATTTTGGACACAAAGAGGCAATTTAGCATGGTCAATCCACCTAACCTACACATCTTTTGGACTATGGGAGAAAACCGGAGCACTCGGAGGTAACCCAAGCACACACTGGGAGAAAGTGCAACCTCCACACAGTCACCCGAGGCTGGAATTGAACCTGGGTCCCTGGAGCTGTGAGACAGCAGTGCTAACTCCTGTGCCACCGTGCTGCACAAATGCAATTTAAAAGATTCATTATTGTTAGAACCTAAAAAAGACAAGCACTTCATAGGGCGGGGCAAGATATGTAAGACCATATCTGACTTTGAGTAAGATACTTTAGATATTAAGGGTGGGATTTTCCATTGCGAGTGCACGTCGCTACCGCTGCCAACGAGGATGGAGAATTTGGCGCTCAACCAAATCTCCATTCACTGCAACGGGATCGGAGAATCATCGGAGATTTTAGGGTGTGATGTTACAAGTTCATTTGAAACTCTTCTAAAGAAGCTTTAACTAGCTTGAAATGAAGACACTAGTTTAATTATTCGGTATATACTGTTTAAGATCTGGGCTTAGATTTTCCAGCCCTGGTGCATCGAGTGTGTCGAGTCAGCCAAAAGGTAATGAGTTCAGTGGGATTGGATGATCCAATCGGCAAGCGGGTTTTGAAAATCTCACTCCTGGTAACTGTGGGAATATGGTTTCACATTACCTGTGCATATCTTTGTTCATTTCTGCAAACAATGATTTAAGTTTTCTGCTCAACAGGGATACTTTGTGAAGCTGGCCTAATGCAAGGATGAGGAATTGAAGGAATGTGTGAAGGCTGTTCATCCATATCTGGAAAATGTTGATCTATTGTTGTGTGTACAATACTAAAGTGCTTGGAAGAGTTTAAGTGGACCACATAACTATGGAAATGAAAAACGAAAATCACTTATTGTCACGAGTAGGCTTCAATGAAGTTACTGTGAAAAGCCCCTAGTCGCCACATTCCGGAGCCAGTCCGGTGAGGCTGGTACGGGAATCGAACCGTGCTGCTGGCCTGCTTTAAAAGCCAGTGATTTAGCCCAGTGATAATAATTAGGAGATGTTGAGAGGGGCTAAATGCATCATCTTGACTCCATGTTGTTACATGCAATGTCACTTTGTGCATGTTAGTTTACTGTGATTTAGTAACAGCATGCATGAAATGTAGAGACAAAAGGTAGAATTGGTATAACAGTTTTGAGTGAACCACTGTAGTTATAATTATGCTGGATTGTGGAGTGTGATATACCAGAGTTCTCATCATGAATCATGAACTCAATAAAGAATTATGTCGTCATGCTGGAATTATATAGTATGATTTGCCTGAGTACTCATGTTGGATCGTGTAACATGAGCTTATTAAGGACCTGATTCTGCAGTTGTTACAACCGGTGTTCAAAATAAGAAAACAAATTAGAAGAAGTTCAACGGTTGCCTGAACTAAATATCTGAAATGGAGAGTGGATTTTCTCTCAAGATGTCATAGTGCATTGGTCAGATATGCACAGAAATCCATTCAACAGTAGATAAGAGAGGTTACAAAGGAAAAAGTCAGCAGGTCTGGCAGCATCTGTGGAGAAAGAGTTAATGTTTTAGGTCATGACTTTTCATCAGAACTGTGAAATGTTAGAAACGTTCATAAGAACATAAGAACTAGGAGCAGGAGTAGGCCATCTGGCCCCTCGAGCCTGCTCCGCCATTCAATTAGATCATGGCTGATCTTTTGTGGACTCAGCTCCACTTTCCGGCCCGAACACCATAACCCTTAATCCCTTTATTCTTCAAAAAACTATCTATCTTTACCTTAAAAACATGTAATGAAGGAGCCTCAACAGCTTCACTGGGCAAAGAATTCCATAGATTCACAACCCTTTGGGTGAAGAAGTTCCTCCTAAACTCAGTCCTAAATCTACTTCCCCTTATTTTGAGGCTATGCCCCCTAGTTCTGCTGTCACCCGCCAGTGGAAACAACCTGCCCGCATCTATCCTATCTATTTCCTTCATAATTTTAAATGTTTCTATAAGATCCCCCCTCATCCTTCTAAATTCCAACGAGTACAGTCCCAGTCTACTCAACCTCTCCTCATAATCCAACCCCTTCAGCTCTGGGATTAACCTAGTGAATCTCCTCTGCACACCCTCCAGCGCCAGTACGTCCTTTCTCAAGTAAGGAGACCAAAACTGAACACAATACTCCAGGTGTGGCCGCACTAACACCTTATACAATTGCAACATAACCTCCCTAGTCTTAAACTCCATCTCTCTAGCAATGAAGGACAAAATTCCATTTGCCTTCTTAATCACCTGTTGCACTTGTAAACCAACCTTCTGTGACTCATGCACTAGCACACCCAAGTCTCTCTGAACAGCGGCATGCTTTAATATTTTATCGTTTAAATAATAATCCCGTTTGCTGTTATTCCTACCAAAATGGATAACCTCACATTTGTCAACATTGTATTCCATCTGCCAGACCCGAGCCCATTCACTTAACCTATCCAAATCCCTCTGCAGACTTCCAGTATCCTCTGCACTTTTCGCTTTACCACTCATCTTAGTGTCATCTGCAAACTTGGACACATTGCCCTTGGTCCCCAACTCCAAATCATCAATGTAAATTGTGAACAATTGTGGGCCCAACACGGATCCCTGAGGGACACCACTAGCTACTGATTGCCAACCAGAGAAACACCCATTTATCCCAACTCTTTGCTTTCTATTAATTAACCAATCCTCTATCCATGCTACTACTTTACCCTTAATGCCATGCATCTTTATCTTATGCAGCAACATTTTGTGTGGCACCTTGTCAAAGGCTTTCTGGAAATCCAGATATACCACATCCATCGGCTCCCCGTTATCTACTGCACTGGTAATGTCCTCAAAAAATTCCACTAAATTAGTTAGGCATGACCTGCCTTTAACGAACCCATGCTGCGTCTGCCCAATGGGACAATTTCTATCCAGATGCCTCGCAATTTCTTCCTTGATGATAGATTCCAGCATCTTCCCTATTACCGAAGTTAAACTCACTGGCCTATAATTTCCTGCTTTCTGCCTACCTCCTTTTTTAAAGAGTGGCGTCACGTTTGCTAAGTTGAACGTTTGTTCAAAGTGGTAAAATTGGGAGGGTTGAACCAACACCCTGTCCCCTTATCAAGACACATTTTCATGTATGTACAGGAGCTGTAACGTCTGCCCTTTTACCTCATATCTCCTCATCAAGGCTCCAAACATTACTTCCAGGCTAAGCAGCAATTTACAAGTACTTCTTTCAATTTAGCATACTGTATTCACTGCTCACAGGGGTTGGTTTAGCACAGGGCTAAATCGCTGGCTTTGAAAGCAGACCAAGGCAGGCCATTAGCACGGTTCAATTCCCGTACCAGCCTCCCTGAACAGATGCCGGAATGTGGCGACGAGGGGCTTTTCACAGTAACTTCATTTGAAGCCTACTTGTGACAATAAGCGATTTTCATTTAATTTTCATTCATTCACAATAAGGTTTCCTTTCCACTGGAGAGACCAAATACAGATTGGGTGACTGCTTTATGAAACAAATCCACTTAGTCTGCAAACATGACCCTGAGTTTATGATGGCCTATCATTTTAATTCTTACTGTCATGCTGATATCTTTGTCCTCAGCTTACTGCAGTGTTCCAATGAAGCTCAACATAAGCTTTAGGTTAGGCATTTTATAGTCTTCTGGACTCAACACTGAGTTCGATCATTTTAAACTGTAACCTGTCACCCCCCCTTAAACTAATTTTATTTTATATTCCAGTCATAACCTTGATTTTCTTGGTTTTGAATGCCAGGTGTTCATGATTCTGTCATTCACACTTTCTCTGGTCCCATCTACTGTTTCTATACCATTCCCTTTGACTATTCCCACCAACTCTTTCCTCGTTTCATGTCTCCACCCTTTTACAGATCCTTCCCTTCTGTTTTTTTTTTCCACTCTCCTTAATTTCCCAGATCTGATAGAAGGTCACTACTTGAAACGTTAACCGTGTTTCTCTCTCCACAGATACTGCCAGACCTGCTCCATATTTCCGGCAGTTTCTGCTTTTATTTCAAATTTTCAGCATCTGCAGTATTTTACCGTTGAAAAGGAAATAGGTCTGTTTTCTGGTTTTGTTTTGCATTAGTAAAGATTCTGCAAAATTTAATATGAAGTTGAGTCCATAAAAGGATTAATAATTTATTTTTGAATTTTGTATATTCTGAATTTTAAAAATAATTTTAAATTAAAGGTCCTAAATTCCTTACCTCACAGTGCTCTCTATAAAGAATCTGCAGTGTTCTGATATCCTCAAGAGTGATGCAATCCAACAATGGACCGTCTCCAACCTCAAGCTCTACAAATTCAGGAAGAGCACGGGAGGCATCTATCATCAAAATAAATCAAAAAACAAAATTTATTACCACTGCTTAGCTGATATGACAAAATCTTGCCCAATTTAACGCCATCAGAGGGTCTTTGAAGCTTTGTGAGTAATGACAAAATAGTAAGCAATCAGCAGAGTAGCGATTTTGTTTTTTTTGGGTCATTGAAAGACTGGTTGACTATTTATACAGATTCGTTCACATAATATTAATTTTAAATATTCATTCATGGGATGTGGATGCCACTGGTAAGGCCAGCATTTAATGTCCATCTCTAATTGCCCAAGAGGTGATAACGAGATGTCTTTTTGGACTGCTGCAGTCCCTGTGGTATAGATTCACACAATGCTGTTCGGTCCCGGGGTCCAAGAATGTCAATATATTCCAGAGTCGGGATTGTACGTGATCGTGGGGAGAACATGCTGGTGGTGATGTTCCCATGCGCCTGCTCCCTTTATTCTTCCAAAGAGAAGACATGGGCTTAGAAAGTGCTGTTGAATAAGCCTGGGCAAGTTGAAGTGCATCTTGTAGATGATGGACACAGTTGCCAGTGTGTACTGGTGGTGGTGTGAATGAATGTTTCAGGTAGTGAATACGATGTAGATCAAGTGGGTTGCTCGGTCCTGGGTAGTGTCAAGCTTCTTGAGTGCTGTCAGAGCTGCAAGTGGACAATATTCTATCACACTCCCTACTTGTGCCTTATAGATAGTGGAAAGACTTTGGGGAGTTATCAACCATGGAATTGTCAGCTTCTGACCTGCTCTTACAGCTGATGTATTTGTGGCTGCCAATAATTTTCTAGTTAAACATGGATTCACAGTAATGCGTTATTATGTTGGATTATGTTTATTTAGTTGAAACTGAACTTTCCTTTGATTAGAAAAACACATGAATTCATTGCCCAACAAGTTACTAAACACACACGATCAGCTTCCTACACTATTTCAATGAAACTCAAGGAACAGCATTGCATCTTTTTTAACTCAATATTGAGTTCAACAATTCAAGATCATATCTATGACTCCCATTTTTCCAGACAGCAACTGTTAGTAATGATTTTGGTATCCCCACTTACATCGTCTCTAGGCTTACCTTTTGGTTCCTTACTTATCTCTTGTTATCTCCTTTTGCCTTACACCATCCATCATCCCTCCTTAATCGCTCCCTCCTTCCACCCTACCACATATTTTCCCCTTTGTTTTCTCCTCCTCGTCTCACTTTTTTTTGCCTCTGTGGCTTAAGACCTTGTACAGTTCTAACTTTCATCCATTGCTGGTGAAACGTCATTGAGCTGAAATGGTAACTTTGTTTCTCGCTTTGCAGATTCTGTCTGACCTGCTGAGAGTATATCAAGCATTTTCTGTTTTATTTCAGATTGTCAGAACCCACACGATTTTGCTTTTGTATTGATATTTTCTATGTGTATTTCATCACCATGTGCGATTCAACGGGACAAAAACAGGGTCCCATTTTGGGTGCGTTTAGTGGAGGGTTTCCTAGTGCCTGCAGGGCTGAGAAAGACCCCGCGATTCAATAACAATTTGCTGGGGATTTTTTGTCCTTGGCAGTGAATGCCCTTTCAAGGATGCGCTTACATAATTTCCTGCATTGACCAGCTCAACTTGCCAGTTCAGGAAGATGACTTACGAATCTGGACGCTATTTTTAAAGGCTGCCCTAATCTTTCGACTCCCCTCAAGGATCTCACTGTGGCCTCCGGATCCCCCAAATTTACCTCTTCCAGGGTCTATAATAGTCTGGGAGACCCACCAGGTGCCGTTACACCTGGTCCATGTTTTCGTGGCCATTCCAGGCGTGGCCATTTTTTTCCCCAGGCTTGCATGAATCAGGTGCAGGCATATTTAAATTTGCCTAATGGATCATTTAAATATGGTAATCTGTATCGCGCCGAGTGAGGGCGAGATCCAGATCGCAACATCTCGCGAGATTCAATGGAATCTTGCAAGACGTTTCAAGTGTCGCGAATCACGTGAGAGGCCTCTTGCGAGATTCAGTGGCCTTGTTGCATCACCAATTGGGCGCAATGAGGCTGGTAAATCGCACCCAATTAATGTCTGTATCTTCTGATTTCAATGTCGAGATTAAATGGCTCCAAAACACTGGATCTCTGGATGCTTATTTATGCTTAATTTATCTAACAGCACCAGGATGGACAGTTGTAGTTTACAGAGAATCCAAGATTTATGGTTTTGGGAGTGCATATACATAAATTTACACATACACAGTGTGAATTTGAATCTTCCTTCATCCAGAAAAAAATCTCTTGATTGGAACACTAAATCAACAGAGTTAATGATGTGAATATGAACAACATAACAGAATGAGGAATGAAAAGGTTAGCTCTTACTTTCATTATGCATCTGTGGCGAGTTTCTGGTGTGATACTCAGCTAAATCACCATTAAGTTTTCATGTTCATTATTTTTTCTGTGCTAAGTTGCATAACGAGTGTTGCAGTGCTATCTTCACTTGGATTGGTCTCAGTATTTCTGGGGCTTGGAAGGGAAAAAAATGTTTCCCACGCCCTTTCAGAAACCATTGACCCCTGCTGCAAAGTGCACATGTGTGAATGATGGGTAAGCATTGGACTGGGCTTAGCTGCGGAATATTGCATGGTAAAATAGTTTGCCGACACTTAGTCAAAGTTCATACAGGGAGAATGGCTACTTTGTGGGATACAGCAGAGGTGCTGGAAATGCTGGAATGTGCCTATTCCAAGGAATAGCTTCAAAACAGAAGAGAAGGTAAGAGATAACGAGGAGGGAAGAGAGGCTCAGTTATTTAAAAAATAAAAATCCCTGAATTACAATAATTATAAATCAGTTCAAATAAAACAATTTTAAAAAATAGGTTAGGTCCTTACCTGCATGCATGCTTACAAATTTCCCCCATGTTGGTTTTGTATAGCTGATTTGAACCGACTGCAAAGCCAGGAAATAACAGTGCAGTATAATTTGTAAACACCGAGAGTGTGTGAGAGTTGAATAAAGATAAATTTACTATAAATGCAAAATTGATAAGTGAAGCACAATCTTTAAATTAACTTTAAAATTGTGTTACAGTAAATAGAAATGATATATTTTTCAGACTATGGGTAATTATTTGGGGTCACAAAAGTGCTGAATATCTGTGATGGTAAATAAACATATTACAATCACAGTATACTCAGTTACAGTTTAAAGCTTCTTCTAATGTGCCTCAACCATTTGGCTTAACCCCACCATCTTCAAATTGTTATAGAGACTTAAACCCCATGAATTGGTTCTGGATTCAAATGCAGAAGTGAACAAACAGCATGAAAATCCAGTCTCACCAATCTTCACATTATAGTATTTCTAACAGAACTGTGCCGTGCCATGACAGCAGTGCAAAATACTTTAAATATCGGAAAGACTGTATTGGCATTGTTTTTGGTCCCTGTTCCAAACACTAATCCCTATCTACTGACCCCAGGCTTTTCCTTGGCAACTGTCCGAGATTAAATCAGTCTGTTCGCAACTTTGGTGTCACATTTGACTCGGAGGTTAGCTTCCAATCTTATATTCACACCATCAGTAGGACTGCCTATTTCTACCTCTCTAACATTTCCTGACATTGCCTGGTCTCAGCTCATTTGCTGACGAAATTCTCATTCATGTCTTTGCTACCTCTAGACTTGACTATTCCAACATACTTCAGACTGGTCTTCCATAATTTACCCTCCATAAACCAGAGGCCATCCAAGATTCTGCTGTATCTTAACTTGCACCCCAAGTACTGTTCCCCTATCACCCCTGTGCTCACTGACCTATATTAGCTCCCAATCAAGCAACATATTGATTTAAAAGTTCTCATCCTTGTTTCCATGACCGTGCCCATCCCTAATTCTGTAATCTCCCACAGCACCACAATTCTCCAAGATATCTGTGCTCCTCTAATTCTGGCCTTGAGTGCATCTTCAATTTTAATTGTTCCACCGTGTTGGTGGCAGAAGCTTCAGTTGCCTAGGCCTCAAACCTCTCCTAAGCTCTCTTTTCACCTTTAAGAGATTCATTTATCTTACTTCTCTGACCAAGCTTTTGGTCATCTGACCTAATATCTGCATATGATGCTTGATGTCATACTTTGTTTTATAATGCTTGTGTGAAGAATCTTGGGACATTTTATTATGTTAAAGGTGCAATATAAATATAAGTTGTTATTGTTATAAAACACTCTTGGGAAACCAATGATCTCTGTTGGAGATAGTTGAAATAGGTGGTCAATTGTGGTTCAGCTAGTAGCACGCTCCCTTCTGAGGTAGGAGGGTGGTATTTCTAGTGCAATACTGAGGGAGTGTTACATTCAGGAAGGCTGAAATGTTAAATTAAGGCCGTGCCTGTCCTCTTCGGTGGCTGTAAAACGTCCCATGGCACTATTTCATGGCAGTTCCCGTGGATGTCTTGGCTAACATTTATCTTTCAACTCACACTTCAGAAAAGCATTTTGGGTTGTCCCGAGGTGCTTTATTTAAAATTCCTTCACAGTTGTGGGCAGTGCTGGCTAGGCCAGCATTTATTCCATTCCAAATCTCTGCCCATACCTGTTGGTGCACTAAGACAGACTTTTGTTTCCATAGCCAGTTATTACTGGAACAGGTCGCTAGTCTGTCACCAGAAGATTACAACTTGAGGGGCGCCACTTCACATCAAGTGTGGCTGACCAGGAGTCCCTCTTACGCCTACCGCCCTGCCATTGGTGTGTTGGAAGGATTTGCAGTTTGATGTTCAAGCTGTTTGGCTGTGTTGTGAACGCACCTTCCTTGGCCATCAAGTCCTGGGGTGGGACTTGAACCTGGAACTTCTGGGCTCAGAGGCAGGGTCACTACCCACTGTGCCACAAGACCTCCAGCATTTATTGCCAATCTCAATTACCCTTGGGAAGTGGTGGTGCCTCTTGAACCGCTGCAGTCCACATGTTGTAGGTACATCCACAGTTTTGTTAGGAAGGGAGTTCAGCGACAGTGAAGGAATGGTCAAATAGTTCTAAGTCAGGACGGTGTATGGCTTGCAGGGGAACGTCCAGGTGGTGGTGGTGTTCCTTTGCATCTGCTGCCCTTGTCCTTCTAGGTGGTAGAGTTTGTGGTTTGGAAGATACTGTTGAAGGAACCTTGCTGAGTTACTCCAGTGCACCTCGTAGATGTAGTCCAAAGACGTGCAGGTTAGGTGGATTGGCCGTGCTAAATTGCCCTTAGTGTCCAAAAAGGTTAGGTGGGGTTATTGGGTTACGGTGATAAAGTGAAAGTGAGGGCTTAAGTGGGTCGGTGCAGACTCGATGGGCCGAATGGCCTCCTTCTGCACTGTATGTTCTATGTTCTAGATGGTAAACACTGCTGCCACTGTGCATCGGCGGTGGAGGGAATGGATGAAAAAAATGAAAATCGCTTATTGTCACGAGTAGGCTTCAATGAAGTTACTGTGAAAAGCCCCTAGTCGCCACATTCCGGCGCCTGTCCGGGGAGGCTGGTACGGGAATCGAACCGTGCTGCTGGCCTGCTTGGTCTGCTTTAAAAGCCAGCGATATAGCCTTGTGAGCTAAACCAGCCCCTGTACAGGTTGCTGTAGGTGGTGGACGGGGTGCCAATCAACCAGACTGTTTTTCACTGGATGGTGCTGAGCTTCCCTCCACAGCTTCCAACCTCATAGACCCCCAACCTGCATAGTCTGCTTTTACCTCCTTCCAAAAATTCACAAACAGGACTGGAAGACCCATTGTACCAGTCCGTTCCTGCCACGAGGAGCTAATTTCTTCCTGTCTTGACTCCACTCCCTCTCCACTTGTCCAGTTTTCCTTCACCTATATTCGTGATTGCTCTGGTGCCCGAGGTCATATCAACAATTTACAGTTTCTCAGCCCTCACCGCCTGCTCTTCACTATGGATGCCCAATCCCTTGACACCGCCGTCTCCCACTAGCAGGGCCTCAGGGCTCTCCACTTCTTCCCCGAGCAGAGGCACAAATAATCCCCGTCCACAACTACACTCCTCTGCCTGGCTAAACGTGACCACTAACTCAGCAATTTCTCCAGCAGTGAGAACGACTCCGCTATTAAACAAAACTCTGCTTCAATTCTGGGCCTCAGTGATGAACGCCCTGCCGAGGCCACACTTTATTTTGTTTCCTTCACTAGCGACTTACGCTCGACAGTGCAAGAGATCTACTAGACCCCCCCACCATGGCCACCAGACACTCTCAACGCCCCAACTCACCAATAAGGTGGTCATCGAGCACACCCCGCAACCCACCTAATAAGGACAGGACACCCCCAGGTCCAATCACCAGAATGGGCAATATATTACCTTGGCAGTGCCCCCGCCAGCCGGGCAGTGCTACCTGGGCATCCTGGAACTGCTAGCATGCCACCCGGGTGGCAGTGCTACAGTGGTGTCATCGCAGGTGCCAGGATGTAACCCTGCCCAGAGCCCGGCCACCCAGAGGCCCCATATCGCCTGGGGGACACCCCATCTGTCGGTACACCTAGTCCATGTTTGTGGAAACCAGTGATACCAGAGTACCCGAGACGAGGCAGTTAGGCTCCAGGCGCTGAGTAGATCCGGCGTAGATATATTCAAGTGAGACTAACTGCTCATTTGAATATGCAAATCTAGGCTAGACCTCAATGGGCGGAATCCAGATCACGACAGCTAGCGAGGTCCAATGAGATTTCGCAAGGCATGACGGGGCCGGCAAATCTCGCGAGAGGCCTTTCGTGAGTGGAGTCGGGCGTGTTGAGGCAAATAGATCGCACCTTATCTTTATGCTACTATTAGCCGTGCTTCAGTCCCTAATGCCACCATTAACACCCCCTTTGTTGTATGTCTCATGTTCTTTGCCCTATCTCTCACCTTCTATTCTGCCCCACCCATATTTCCAACTATATAATTCATTGAATTTCTGTGCTTCTTCAGTTCTGTAAAGGGTTATAGAATAGTAATCTTTATTATTGTCACAAGTCGGCTATCATTAACACTGCAATGAAGTTACTGTGAAAATCCCCGAGTCGCCACTCTCCAGCCCCTGTTCGGGTACACTGAGGGAGAATTCAGAATGTCCAATTCACCTAACAGCACATCTTTCGGGACTTGTGGGAGGAAACCAGAGCAGCCGGAGGAAACCCATGCAGACATGGGGAGAATGTGCAAACTCCGCACAGACAGTGACCCAAGCCAGGAATCGAACCCTGGGACCCTGGCGCTGAGAAGCAGCAGTGCTAACCACTATGCTACCATGCCACCCTGGCCTCTAAACATTAACTCTGTTCATAGAATGCCTACAGTGCAGAAGGAGGCCATTTGGCCCATCGCGTCTGCACAGGCCTTTGGAAAGAGCACCCTAACTTAAGCCCATACCTCCATCCTATCATCGTAACCCAGTAACTCCAACTACCCTTTTTGACGCTGAGGGGCAATTTTTCATGACCAATCCACCTAACCTGCACATCTTTGGACTGTGGGAGGAAACCCATGCAGACATGGGGAGAAAGTGCAAACTCCACAGGCTGGAATTAAACCTGGGACCATGGAGCGGTGAGGCAGCAGTGCTAACCATTGTGCCACCATTTCGCTAACAGATGCTCTCCACAGATGCTGCCAAGTCTGAACTTATTTAGCTCTTTCTGATTTTAATTTAGATTTCCAGCATCGTAAGTATTTTGCTTTTTTTTTAGGAAATGGTCATTTTGGATCTGATCTTGCGCAATGAGGAAGCTTACGAACAATCTCGTATGTAGTTAAGAGGCCCAGTATAGTCACTAGTGTGGAGTATTGAACTCTATGAATCTGAGAGTTGGACTTGGAAAAAAGATCATGAGAGGAGGATAATAACTTTTGAAATGAGAGTAAGACGGAGGATGCTCAGAATCAGTTGAATTGACAGAAAGACAAATGAGTGGGTTAGATCATGAGTAGATGTTTATGAATCAAAAGGGTTAAGTACAATTATAGATAGAAAGATAAGGCGGCACGGTGGCTAGCACTACTGCCTCACAACGCCAGGGACCCGGGTTCAATTCTGGCCTTGGGTGACTGTCTATGTGGAGTTTGCATGGTCTCCCCGAATCTGCGTGGGTTTCCTCCTGGTGCCCCAGTATCGTACCACAGTCCAAAGATGTACAGGTTAAGTGGGGATATGGGAAAAGGACCAAGGGCCAGGGAGTGGGCCTAGGTAGGGTGCTCTTTCAGAGGGTCATTGCAGACACGATGGGCCTAATCCTTGCACTGTAGGGATTCTACAGCCAAGCATGCATACTGAAAATAAAGACCTAACAGCTTTATCCTGGCAACAACTGAAGGGGAATCTGAGGGTATAAACAGGAGAACAAGGTGAAAAATTGGATGGGTAGAAATCATTAAGACATGGAATGAGGAAGGCTTGAAGAAAGCAACAGAAGAAGCAAGACAAGCCAACAACCCCACTAAAGCTATGGTGAAAACAAACCAACATGACTTCTGGAGAAGTGACCATAGTATGATAGAACTTTATACAGAGTTTGAAAGCGAGTTAATTAAGTCTAAAACTAGGGTGTAAAATATGAACAAAGCAAATTACATAGCTATGAGGGGCAAGTGGCCAAGATAGATGGGCATATACATTACAAAATGTGACAATAAACACAATGGCTAGCATTTAAAAAAAACACATGGGTGCAATTCAACGGGAAAAAAATTGATGTCGGTTTTGGGCAAATTTAGCAGGGTGTTTCTCGGCGGCTGCAGCGCAGGCTATTCAATAGCACTTTGCCGTTTGTTTTGGTTTTGGTGAGTTTCTGCGGAGGCCGCACTTGGGTCATTTCCTGCTGGCGAGCCCAGCTGGAAAAGCTCCTCGCAGATCGGGGTGCCATTTTGGAAGGCTGCTCCGATCTCCCCCCACCTCCCCACTTTCAGCCCCCCTCCCTATTTTCCACCCCCGTCCCCACCCCACCTTGGGGAGGTTCCCATGGGAACAACCACTCATCCCCAGTTCCTGACAATGCCAATGTGACACCCTGGCACTGCCAGCCTGGCACCCAGGCAGTGTCCCTGCCAGCCAGGCAAGGTTGGCATTGCCAGGATGTCAGGCTGGCAGTACGAAGGTGCCCGGATGCAGCGGGAGTGCCAGGGTACCACCCTGCCCTGTCCCCAACTACGCGGGGGTGTCTAATGTCCTGGGAGACCCTCCAGGTGTAATTACAACTGGTCCAAGTTTGTGAAAACCAGTACTAAACGGTGCTCTGGCGACGTCTGCCTGCGGCCGTTAGGCCCCAAGCACCAGGAGAATCCTGCAAACGCATATTTAAATTATCCTAATGGATCATTTAAATATGCAGATCTTGATCCAGATTGTGAACTCGCGTGAGATTCCATTAAATTTTGCAAGGCACTTTTAGTTTCGCAAATCTCGCGAGAGGCCTCACGCGAGATTGAATGGCCTTGCCCTGACACCAAATCGAGCGTGATGAGGCCGCTAAATCACGCCCATAATTGGCAACATCTGTACATTCCTTTAAGGCATAAACCCCCACAGGAAGAAATTCAACTGTGATTAACAAGGGAAGTTAGATCAAAGGAAGGGATATATAATATTGCCAAAGAGTAGTAAGCTGAGGATTGAAAGGAATTTAGAATGCAGCAAAAGAGGTCCAAGAACGTGATAAGTAAAAAGAAAACAATATAAGGGTGGATTAGTTAAGAAATACTCAAAAAGAATTGTTAGTGTTTTGACATATTAGTGACAAGTTTGTTGACGATACAAAATTCGGTGACAAAGTACTGTCAGTGGTGAGGAGAATAGAATGAGGGAGCAGAATGATATAGACAAGTTCGATGAGTGGTTAAGAACGTGGACAATGAAATATAACATGGTGAAAAGTTATCTAAAAGTTATAGGTAGGAAAAAAATTTTTTTTTGGAATGGTGAGCAACAGGAATGTTTTTGCCTGCAGCGGTCTTGGGCGTCCTTGTACATGAATCACTGAAAGCTAATATGCAGATACAGAAAGCAATTAGGGAAGCAAATGGTATGTTAGCTTTTGTTACAAAGGGATGCGAGTATATAAGTAAAGAAATCTTATTACAATTGCACAGGGCATTGACGAGGTCATACCTGGCGTACAATGTGCAGCTTCCGTCCCCTTAACCTGACCGATATAGAGTGCAATGAAGGTTCGCAAGACCCATTCCTGGTATGAAGAGAATGTCCTATCTGGGCTGGGGAAACTAGAATATAGTTTACAGTCTCATAATAAGAGTTTATCCGTTGAGGATGATGATAAGGGGACAGCTTTTCACTCAAATGGTTGTGAATCTTTGGAATTCTCTACCCCAAAGAACGGTGGGCCTTAATAGTTGAATACGTTCAAGGCATCAGTTGATAGATTATTGGGCACATTGGAATTAAGGGATGGAAGGATAGTGTAAGAAGGTAAATTTGAGTTAAAAGATCAGCCATGATCTTGATGAACAGTGGAGCAGCCTCAAAGAGCCAAATTGTCTACTCCAGTGTTTCTCATGTTCTTCTAGGACATCGTACATAAACACACATGAAAATCTTCCCATGGTAACATAAGTGAATCCCTTGTGATTGGCAAAGACTGTTGGTTGATCTGGGGGCGCTCAGCTGACGCAGTGCATTCCTCCCTGTGTCTATCGCAGCAAAAGTGAGAACTTGCTATGCCTGTCTGCCCATATCATTAGCAAAGTGGGCAATAGTGATGGCCTTGGTAAAGATGGCATTGGTCACCTGGGGAACAGAATGATGAGTAGCAGATTGTGAAGGGGACCAGAGGGTGAAGAAACTCAGGGCTACGGTGACTTTGATGGCGACTAGATACGCATGTTCACTTGGCTCTCATGGGAGGAGTTCTTGCTTCAGGAGGCTCCAAATTTCAGCAAAGACTGGCTGCAAAAGTCCGAGCCTCCAAAAACACTTTCTCTGTTATGTTGCAGAGTTTGATCTTGTAGACCCTGTGGTGGGGATATAATCTCCTTCGAGTTGGTCTCTGTGTCCATCCCTTCTGTCCTGTGGAGTGGCATGTGCTGAGCAGAAGGCAGTTGCTATTGGTGCTGCTCCCTTGTTCATCATTTTGGGCACATCACTCCCAATATTTGCACCTGGTTCTTTATCTTTCCCTAATTTAGAAATTTTATTTGCAGAGTATTTTATTTGCACATACACCTTGAAAGCTGCAAATGATAACCAACATTAAAAGTTTACTGAAATAACTCAATGGAGCTTACCAAGGAACTGCTGATGATGTTGACTCTGTGCTACAATGGTTTGCTCTGCAGAGTTAGGAACCTGTTGGCCACTTCCTGCGAAGCCATCTCCCATTCCATCCAACTTCTGCATAGGTTTATATCTAAGAAACAATATTACTGACATTTCAAATTGAAAACACTAGATTAAAAGGATTAGAAAAATGTGAAATTCGCAAGGTTTCCAACCTTGAAAAGAGAAACAAGAATGAGAACAAATTTGAGCCTCAAACCACAATAAACTTTAAGCTTTGTGTGTAATGACACCATAGGCATACTTCAAGGATATAACGAAAATAATTCAGCCCTTCAAAACTAATGTCTCTACTACCTACAACAGCTCTCCCACCAGAGTATTCAAATGCATTTCGAACATTGCTGCCATTTTTGTCTTGACCACCTGTCTGGCAGGTTACACAAAATATTTAGCTCTTTGAGTAAAGGCGCCGGAATGTGGCGACTAGGGGCTTTTCACAGTAACTTCATTCAAGCCTACTCGTGATAATAATCGATTTTTATTTCATTTCATTTTTCATGTACTTCTTTCACATTAGTATGCCCTATTCAATGCTCAACACGGTCTGCCCTACATTGGGGAGAGATTGGGTGATCTCTTTGCAGAACATCTACATGATCCCAAGCTGTAATTTTAACTCTCCATCTTGTTCTCACACTGATATTTCTGTCCTTGATCTCCTGCAGTGCTCCACTGAAGCTTAACATAAGGTTGGGGAGCAGCAGCTCATCTTTAGCCACAGCACTTTACTGCCTTCTGGATTCCCAACACTGAGTTCAACAACTTCAGCCAGAATCTGTGCCCCATTTTGTGCAGGTTTTGATTCTACACTCATTTTACTGCTGATGGGACTGACTCTGCTACTATGGTTTGCTCTGCAGAGTTAGGAGCATTTTCCGCGAAGCCATCTCATATTCCAACCAATTTCTGCAAAGGGTTACATCAGTTTTACAAAGAGTATGTTGTTTGGCCAACAGTTGTTCATCGTTCTGCCATTCACAGCTCCTCCTGATACATCTTTTGGGAGAGATTTTACTGCCCTGTCCACTATCGGGATTGTCTGGTCCTGCTGAAAGTCAATGGACTTATGGCTGGACTGTTGAATCTCTCGTGGCGGGTTCTGCCACAACAGCGGCAGAAAATCCCAGCCTTTGTCTCTTTACTCGTCTTATTCAGACTCCCTTTGACCCTGCGCCATCAACATTCTCGTCATTTAATCACTGCTGTCCTCCACCTCATCAAAGACCTTCCCTTTCTCACCTTCCCCTCTTTCACTTACTTGAAATCTAATACATTTATTATGGGCCAGAGTTTAGAGGACACCAAAGTGTATCATGGAGTTCACCTGACCTAAAACCTTGAATACATTTTGGTTATGGGGAGCACAAGGGGTCACTTTACAGGTGTGATGCAACAGAGATCTAAAGTATGTTTGAACTAAAACAATGTTTATTCTATGAATCCAATTAACATTTTATAAACACACAGTAAACATCTTACCAATTACCAACACTGATAACCCCCTAAAAGATACGGCACTCTATAGGTAACCTTTAGTAACTTTCCTAACAACATCCATAAGCCCAAACACTTTTTAACAAAGACAGTAGGCTTGCATTCTCTCCAGAGAACAGTTCACTTTTAAATTATCAAGTGATCTAAACACCTTGTTTAACATACAGAGAGAGACCAGTATACATCTGCGTGGTTGGAATGCAGCTCTCCAACTGAAAGCAAAACTAAAACATAGAGCCAAAAAGAGCTTCTAGCTCAAAACAAAACTAAAAAGCGGAATCACATTCCAGCTCCACCGACACAATGACATCACTGCAGCCATTTGATAAAACAAACTTTTCATAAAGGGACTCTCACATGACACATTCAATACTTTTCTTAGTTCTAATGAAAGATCATTGACCTGGTTAATTCTGTTTTTCTCTCTCCACAGATGCTGCCTGATTTGTTGAATATTTCCGGTATTTATTTTTATTTCAAGTTTCCAGCTTCTGCAGTATTTACCTTTTATATCAGGCTATATATTGTACCTCAATAAAGTCTCCCATTTAGCAGTATCCTATTAGACTGTAAAGTGAAGCTTTTCTTCACTTGCCGCAGTGGTATTGTAGAATGGTGTAGAAATGAGTGGATGGCCTGGATTTGTAGCTTGTTGCATTTTCTGATAATGCACGTCAGGAGACGCAGAAGTGTTATCTATTTGAGGGAAATGATATTCAGGACCAACATTCAGCTGGGTTACATTGGCTCTCGGTTGCCATTACCTCAATGTTTGGGCACAAGGGCACCTGAAATTGTTGTTCAGAGTTGCTAAGTGGCAGTAAATATTCTAGAGGTTATAAAATGATACGATGATAGGAAGAAAAAGTATTTTTGAACCCCTTGTCACTTAGGTTCTCAGGAAAAGCCATTGTGCCTGGTAGTCAACAGAGTTTGTGTTATGGTGATTCTTTATTTACTACACATTCAGATGATCCAGACCTGGGGATTTAAAGAACAATATCAAAATTTTCTGATAGTATCAAATTTAAGCGGGCAATGAAGGCTGTGAACAACTAAAGGAGGACATAGGTAGATAGGCAGCTAAGTGGTAAATGCAGTCCAATGCTGAAATTTAGAAGAAACAATAGGGAGAGGAAATACGCCTCAAATAGATTTTAACTAAAGGAGCAGAATGATTGTGGTTCTGTGCGCATTAAATGTAGCAGCAGAAACAATGCTTTTTTTGTAGAGTTGAGAATGTTGAATAGTGGCCTCATAGTGGGGTTTTCAAGATCAGGAAGCTTTCCAAAATGGCAAATATTGATAGATTAATTTCACAGATTGGCATCACAGTTAAACAAGGTGCAAATATAGTAAACAGGCAATTACAAAAGATCTCTTTACACAGATTAGTTAGAATGCAGAATTCCTGTCGACAAACCATTGTGGAAGCAATAAATATATTAAAAAAATAAATTTGATAATTGCTTGTCAAAGAAGAATTTGGGGTACTGGGAGTAATTAGCAGAATAGAATGTGATGAAGTTCTCAGGAGTAGGTAAAGTCAGACCTTTGATGGGCTGAATGATCTATTTCTGTGCTGTAGTATTATAGAATTCTATTGACAAAAATCACCATGTTTGCAATGGTCTGGGAATTTAATCAGTTTCTAATAAAAAGAATGTTTAGAATTAATGATTGATTTAATGTAGATTAGAACACCTTGCGTGCACTGTTTTGGAATGTTTTTGTATTTTCTCGCCCATGCTGCATTAAAAATACTATTCAGTGGGACGCTCTCCTTCCTGAAAGTCCAAATTCTAGTTTCTCCTCTTCTGGACTATCAGAATAAAACAAATATGACAGGCAAGTATCAAGGTGGATACAAAGGCGGTTTGTGTTTCAACTTGGCCCATGATGCTTAGCTTAATGTAAATTGACAGATTTTAATCCATTGTTTCTGAAGTTGCTGGTATTTACCAGTAGAAATGGAGGACAAGATTTTAACTTCCTCAAAACCAATTCACTCAGAATTAAAATGAGGCCCTGAGTAACTGAGCACTTGGTTGAGTATGAGCTGACCAAGGAGAGTCAGAGTCAGCATTGTATAACTGAATGCAAAACAAGCTCAAAGGCCTTCTCATGTTCCTTAAATTAGAATTTAAATGTTTTTACCATAAATTTATAGTAATGATGTTAACGTTTCCTTGTTTAATTTAGTTTTGCTTTAATGTCAGAATGTTAGTGGAGCCTGCAATCTCACGGAGCATCACGAGATGACGCATTTTGGGAGGACTAACAAGGCAAGGGAATACATAATGAATGGTAGATGCTAGGAAGTACAGAGGACCAGATGAACCTTGGGGTACATATCCAAAGGTCCCTGAAGGCAGGACAGCTAGATCAGGTTGTTAACAAAGCATTTTGAATACCTGATTTTATTAGCCGAGGCATGGAATAAATGAGCAGGGAGGTTATGATGGAGCTGTATAAAATGCTAGTTAGGCCACAGCTAGAGTACTGTGTGTAGTTCTGGTCGCCACCCTATAGGAAGGATGTGATTGCAGAGGATATTCACCATATTTTTGCCTGGGCTGGAACATTTCAGCTATGAAGAGATGCTGGTTAGGCTCAGGTTCCTTTCCTTAGAGCAGAGAAGGCTGAGGGGGTACCTGATTGGGGCGTAGAAAATAATGAAGGACATAGATAGAGTAAATAGGAAGACACTTTTCCACTTAGTAGAGGAGTCAATGACCAGGGGGCATAGATTTAAGGTAAGGGGCAGAAGATTTAGAGGGAATTTGAGGAAAAAACTTTTCACCCGAGGATGGTGGGAATCCGAACTCGCCACTTGAAAGGGTGGTAGAGGCGGGAACCCTCACAACACTTAAGAAGCATTTAGATGAGCACTTGAAACACCGTAGCATACAAGGCTGTGGACCAAGTGCTGGAAAATAGCATTAGAATAGATAGGTGCTTGCGGCTGGTGCAGACATGTTGGGCCAAAGGGCCTCTTTCTGTGCTGTAAAACTCTTATGACTCTATGGCTATGAGATTTGTTTTAATGTCCTTTCCCATGTGACAGCAGGGCTGCACAGTAGCAGTGGGTAGCACTGTTGCTTCACAGCTCCAGGGTCCCAGGTTCAATTCTCGGCTTGGGTCACTGTCAGTGTGGTGTCTGCACGCTCTCTCCGTGTCTGCGTGGGTTTCCTCCCACAAGTCTCGAAAAACATGCTGTTAGGTGAATTGGACATTCTAAATTCTCCCTGTGTACCCGAACAGGCGCCGGACTGTGGCAACTGGGAACTTTTCACAATAACTTCATTGCAGTGTTAATGTAAGCCTACTTGTGACAATAAAGATTATTATAATTACGACCGGTGCATTTTGAAGCAACCTCTCACTGCTCACTGATCTGTGAGTTGCAGCCTCTCCCTGAACTCCGGGTTGCGGCCTACCCCACTCTCAAACCTTTTGTGGCCTTTTTCCTGTCCCGCTTGCCAAACCACCCGGCTCCATGCCTTTTTAAAAATGACTGTCGAAGCTGCTCCTGCCTCACTCACAGCGAGGCTTCATTGGAGGGAAGGAAGCAGCAAAGGAAAGCAGTAAGTTGGAGCCATTATAAAACATGGATTATAACAGTTCCAGCTCAAGTACTTCTGCACCATCAACACATGAATTTCCACATTTGCGTGCTAACCATGGAGTAGGAGGTCACACATTTGGTGGCTCCCGCTCGTGACGGACCTTCTGGACCTTTTTCCTCGATTTTGTTCAAATTTTATTTGAAACATTGGGAGTGGATGGGACGGTGAGGAGGAATCCCACACCAGTATATGGAGTGGTTGCATAAGAAGGAAAAATCGAGCAGAGGAGGCACGTGTAAAAGCCACAGCACAGATAAAAATGGCGGAGGGACAGGTTACTGGCTCAGCAGCCCAGCGGTCAACGGAGAAGCTGGTGAAATTTATTTAGGAGGGTTTTGCCAGGCAAAAGGAGGAAGGTCTAGATCCAATCAAGGCATCGATCGACCGGGTGGAGCAGGGGCTGGAAGCCCAAGGTCAGGCAATCCAAGGTTGAGGAGAGGGTGGTCGAGCACGAAGAGCACCTAACTGAGCTGGAGTTACAGGTGGGGCTGATGAGGGATCAGCAGAAAAGGCTGAGGAGATGGTGGAGGACCTGGAAAACAGGTCTTGTCATCAGAACTTGAGGATCGTCGGCCTCCCTGAGGGCTGCGGGGGAACGGACGCAAGGGCCTATGAGGTGAATATGCTCGAGAAGATAATGGGTGATGGGGCGTTTGCTCAACCCTTGAAGTGGATAGAGCGCACAGAACGATTGCGAGGAGACTGCGGGTGAACGAGCCATTGAAGGCGATGGCGGTGCAAATGCACCGGTTCCTGGATAAGGAACAGATTTTGTGGTGGGCCAAGCAGGCACGGAGCTGCAAGTGGGAGAACAGCATGCTGCGCATCTACCAGGACCTGGGTGCGGATCTGGCCAAAAGAAGAGTGGGATTCGACCGAGTAAAATCAACCCTTTTCAAGAAGAATGTGAAGTTTGGGCTGCTATATCCAGCTCGTTTATGGGTCACTTTTGACGATCAGGAACTCTATTTTGAGTCAACGGACGAGGCGATGGACTTTATTAAAAGTAAAGGGCTGGCAGGTGACTGAGGACACTGAACTCTTGGGATGGGTAATGCTGTATCGATTTTGTTAGAGTTATTCTCGCTTTTGAACAGTATGTGAAATGCTTTTATATTGATTCTTGGACTGTTGCTCAGTTTTGTAAGTTAACCTGGTGCTGGTGGGGGAAAGAGTGGATTGATCTTCTTTGTCTTTTCTTTGTGTTTGGTTGGAACTGTGTTTTTTGAATATATATGTCCGAACGAGGGAGGGGGGGAACAATAGTGGGTAGGATGTGTGGCGCCATGGGGGGCAGCTACTAGGCTAGCTGGGCAGGCTAGCTCACGGAAGCACATTGGGAGGGGGCACTGAGCAGATGATCAGTTTGCTAAAGGGGGTTGGAATTGTTGTGCTGTTAATGGTGGGGGGGGGCGGGGAGAATTGCTCTGCTGACAGGATGGGATTGTTGCTGGGAGACAAATGGGAGGTTGAGGATGGAGGGTGCTGAAGAGTGGGACTGCGGGGATGCGGGCCGCAAGCTGGCCTAAGAAGGGTGATGGTTGATCGGGGGAGGGGGGGGCGATATGCCTCCCGTTCAGGCTGATCACCCTTAGATGAACGTTAGATGGCTGAATGGGCTGGTTAAGAGGGCTCGCGTGTTCCCGCATTTGAGGGGATTGAAGGTTGGCGTGGCAATGCTACAGGAGACACACCTTAGGGTAACAGATCAGACCAGCTTGAGAAAGGGGTGGGTCGGGCAGGTTTTTCACTCTGGGTTGGACTCTAAGACTAGGTGGGTCGCAATCCTGATTAATTAACGGGTGTCATTCGAGGCAGGGAAAATAGTTGTGGCTATGGAGGCAGGTATATCATGGTCAGCGGGAATCTGGAGGGGAGACCGGTGGTGCTCGTGAATGTCTACGCACCAAACTGGGATGATGCAGAGTTTATAAGATGGGTGTGAGGGAAGTTCCTGGACCTGGATTCACACAAGCTGATCATGGGGGGATTTGGTCGGCCAAGAGCGAAGAAGTTTTCTTCCTTTTCGCATGTTCATAAAGTATGCTCCCGGATCAAATTCTTAATCCTGAACAGGACTCTACTGGCGGGGGTTGTTGATACCGAGTATTCGGCGATTGCTGTGTCGGACCATGCCCCACATTGGGTGGATTTACAGGTGTGCAAGGAGGTAGGCCAGCGACAGCAATGGAGATTGGACGTAGGACTGTTAGCAGACAAGAGGGTGTGCGGGCGTGTGAGGGAGTCCATCCAGAACTATCTGGAAATAAACAACAAGGGGGAAGTCTCGGCAGCAATGGTTTGGGAAGCGCTGAAGGCAGTGGTTTGAGTGGAGCTACAGGAGGAAGGTGGAGAGAGCGGAGATAGATAAGTTGGTTGGGAAAATACTCCGGGTAGACAGGAAATACGCAGAGGCAGGGTTATTGAAGGAGCTGCGGAAGCTGCAGATGGAGTTTGATCCACGGGGAAGGCGGTGGAGCAGCTGAGGAAGGCGAGGGGGCGATATACGAGTATAGAGAGAATGCCAGCAGAATGCTTGCACATCAGCTAAGGAAAAGGGAGGTGGCCAGGGAGATAGGTAGAGTGAAGGACAGAGCTGGGAACACGGTCTCGGACCCAGCAGGGGGTGAACAGGGCATTTAAGGAGTGTTACAGCCAGCTATATGAATTGGAACCCCCAGCTGGGGTGGAAGGGATGAGGCAGTTTCTGGGAGGGCAGGAGTTTCCGAGGGGGAACCCCGATCGGGATTGAGGAAATAGCAGAAGGGCTAGAGGCCATGCAGTCGGGTAAGGCCCCGGGACCGGACGGCTACCCAGAAGAATTTTGCAAAACGTCCTCTGAGATGCTGGGTCCACTGCTGGTGAGGACATTTAATGAGGCAAGAGACCGGGGGGGGGGGGGGGGGGGGGGGGGGGGTTCTTCCCCTGGCAATGTCACAGGCCTCAATCTCACTGACCCTGAAGTGGGAGAAGGACCCTGGGTCATACAGGCCAATCTCCCTGTTGAATGTTGATGCCAAACTGTTGGCTAGACTCTTGGCCTCAAGGATAGAAGATTGTGTCCCAGAGGTGCTGGGGAAGACCAGGCGGGGTTTGTTAAGCTAATGGCCAACGTTAGAAGGCTCTTAAACGTGATCATGATGCCCCCAGAGGGGAGGGAGGTGGCAGTAGTGGTCGCGATGGATGCAGAAAAGGCCTTTGACTGGGTGGAATGGAACTATTTGTGGGAGGTGTTGGGCGGTTCGGGTTTGGGCGGGGTTTTATTGATTGGGTCCGGTTGTTGTACCAGGCACTGGTGGCAAGTGTCTGAATGAATCTGTTGATGTCGGACTATTTTAAATTGCACTGGGGAACTAGGCAGGGATGCCCCCTCTCCCCACTGCTGTTCGCTTTGGCCATAGAGCCACTGCCGATGGCGCTGAGAGCTTCAAGAGACAGGAAGGGGTTGGGGGGATGGGAGAGATTATGAGGTTTTCAGGGTACAAATTGAATATGGGGAAAAGCGAGATGTTTGCAATTCAGGCAAGTGGGCAGGAATGGATATTGGGAGAGCTGCCGTTTTCAGAGTGGTGGGAGGGAGCTTTTGTTTTTTGGGAATCCAGGTGGCACGGGACCGGGTGCTGTTACATAAACTAAATTTGACCCGGCTAGTAGAACAGATGAAGGAGGACTTTCGAAGGTCGGACATGCTCCCACTGTCACTGGCAGGGAGAGTACTGACCGTGAAAATGACAGTCCTCCTAAGGTTTCTGTTTGTTTTTCAGTGCCTCCCTATATTTATCCCAAGGGCCTTTTTTAAACATTTTTTAAAACGCATTTTATTCAAACTTGTATCAAAGTAGGTTACAGCAAATAAACACTCCAGGAAACATTTTTCCAAACAATCAACTATACAGTTTGTACAGATTTTCCTCCTTTTTCACTCCCCCTCCCCACCACCCACCCCGCCCTGCAATGGGGTTTAGCACAGTGGGATAAACAGCTAGCTTTTAATGCTGAACAAGGCAGCCGTGCGGGTTCAATTCCCGTACCAATCTCCCTGCCGGAATGTTGCGACTAGGGGCTTTTCACAGTAACTTCATTGAAGCCTATTTGTGACAATAAGAGATTATTATTATATATAGGGTTTAGCACAGTGGGCTAAACAGCTAGCTTTTAATGCTGAACAAGGCAGCCGTGTGGGTTCAATTCCCGTACCAGTCTCCCTGCCGGAATGTTGCGACTTGGGGCTTTTCACAGTAACTTCATTGAAGCCTATTTGTGACAATAAGAGATTATTATTATATATGGGGTTTAGCACAGTGGGCTAAACAGCTAGCTTGTAATGCTGAACAAGGCAGCCGCGCGGGTTCAATTCCTGTACCGGCCTCCCCGCCAGAATGTTGCGACTAGGGGCCTTTCACAGTAACTTCATTGAAGCCTATTTGTGACAATAAGAGATTATTATTTAATTGATGAGGGAAGGGCTGTAGATGTCATGTACATGGACTTCAGTAAGACGTTTGATAAAGTTTCCCATGGCAGGTTGATGGAAAAAGAAGTCGTATGGGGTTCAGGCTGTATCAGCTAGATGGATAAAGAACTGGCTGGGCAACAGGAGACAGAGAGTAGTGGTGGAATGGAGAAAGGTAACTAGTGGTGTTCCACAGGGATCCCTGCCCAGAGCACTGTTGTTTATGATATACATAAATGATCTGGACGAAGGTATAGGTGGTCTGATTAGCAAGTTTGCAGATGATACTAAGATTGGTGGAGTTGCAGATAGCGAGGAAGACTGTCAGGGAATGCAGCAAAATATAGATAGATTGGAGAGTTGGGCAGAGAAATGGCAGATGGAGTTCAATCCAGGCAAATGCGAGGTGATGCATTTTGGAACATCTAATTCAAGAGCGGACTATATGGTCAATGGAAGAGTCCTGGGGAAAATTGATGTACAGAGAGATCTGGGAGTTCAGGTCCATTGTACCATGTAGGTGGCAACGCAGGTTGATAGAGTGGTCAAGAAGGCATACAGCATGCTTGCCTTCATCGGACGGGGTATTGAGTTCAAGAGTCGGCAGGTCATGTTACAGTTGTATAGGACTTTGGTTAGGCCACATTTGGAATACTGCATGCAGTTCTGGTCGCCACATTACCAGAAGGATGTGGATGCTTTAGAGAGGGTGCAGAGGAAGTTCACAAGGATGTTGCCTGGTATGGAGGGTGCTAGCTATGAAGTAAGGTTGAGTAGATTAGGATTGTTTTCGTTGGAAAGACGGAGGTTGAGGGGGGACCTAATTGAGGTATACAAAATTATGAGCGGTATGGACAGGGTGGATAGCAACAAGCTTTTCCCAAGAGTGGGGGTGTCAATTACAAGGGGGTCACGATTTCAAGGTGAGAGGGGGAAAGTTTAAGGGAGATGTGCTTAGAAAGTTTTTTACGCAGACGGTGGTGTTAGAGGCAGACCCAGCCTCTTATGGGACCGCTTCCAAACATGCGCATACACGGCACTTCCCAAGATCTCTGGGCCTACGTTAATCCACGACAATGCAGCTGGGGGCACGCTCCTCTCTCGCCCAGCCTGAGCGAGAGGCGGGCACGATAGCATAATTTAAGATGCATCTAGACAGATATATGAACAGGCGGGGAACAGAGGGAATTAGATCCTTGGTGCAGGCTGGGAGGACCGAAGGGCCTGTTCCTGTGCTGTAATTTTCTTTGTTCTTTGTTCAAACACGGTCACAAACATCCCCCACCTTTTCTCAAACTCCCTTGCTGAGCCCCTTAACTCATACTTTATCTTCTCTAACCGCAGGAAGTCGTACAGGTCACCCAACCATGCTGTTACCCCCAGCGGCAATGCCAACCGTAAGGTGATTTTGGGTTTTGTGTGGACGGGTAAAACCCCGTGAGTGAAGAAAGTGTTGCTGGAAGGTAGCCGAGGGGAGGGTGGGTTGGAGCTGCCGAACTTTAGCAACTATTACTGCTCAGCAAATATAGTCATGATTAGGAAGTGGGTAGTTGGGGGGTGGGGGGTCGGTATGGGAGCAAGTAGAGGCAGCATCATGCAAGGGCACAGGTTTGGGGGCATTGGTAACGGCACCTCTGCCGCTCTCACCGGTCCTGTACTCCACAAGCCCGGTGGTAGTGACGGCCCTGAGAGTCTGGGGGCAGTGGAGGGAGCATATGAGAGTGGAGGGAGCTTTGGTCTGGACTCCAATCGGCAATAACCATCGGTTTGTACCGGGAAGGCTGAATGGGGGTTTCGGAGATGGCAGAGAGCTGGGATTGAGAGGATGGGGGATCTATTTATAGGTGGGAGCTTCCCCTGTTTGAAGGATTTAGAGGATAAATTTGAACTGCCAGCAGGAAATGGATTCAGATATCTGCAGATAAGGGATTTTTTGCGCAGGCAGGTTTTGACCTTTCTGCTCCTACCGCCACAGGGGATACAGGACAGGGTAGTTTCCAAAACGGGGGCGGGAGAGGGGAAGGTTTCAGATATATACAAAGAACTCATGGAGTCGGAGGAAACGCAGGCAGAGGAGCTAAAGCGCAAGTGGGAAGATGAGCTGGGGGGTGGGTGGGGGGGGGGGGGGGAGATAGAGGCAGGTCTTTGGGCGAATGAGTTAAGCAGAGTCAACACTTCCTCATCAGGTGGCAGGCTCAGCCTGATTCAGTTTAAGGTCGTTCACCAGGCACACATGATGGTGGCCCGGATGAGCAAGTTTTTTGGGATAGAGGATAGGTCTGCGAGATGTACAGGAGGGCTAGCAAACCATGCCCATATGTTTTGGGCATGTCCGAAGCTTAGGGGATTTTGGCAGGGTTTTACAGATGTCACATCCATGGTGTTAAAAACAAGGTTGGTGCCGAGTCCAGAGGTGGCGATTTGTGGAATGTCGGAAGATCCTGGAGTCCAGGAGGTGAGAGAGGCTGACGTCTTGGTCTTTGCCTCCTTGGTAGCCCAGAGACGGATATTGCTAGCGTGGAGGGACTCGAAGCCCCCAAACTCAGAGATCTGGCTTAGTGACATGGCTTGGTTTCTCAGACTTCAGAAAATAAATAGAGTATTATTTAGAGGATGCAGGGCTTGTGAGGGAGGGAGGTGGTCTTTGCACTATGTTTATATTTGTATTTGTATTGTTTACGGTTATTATTATAAAATTATAAATGCCTTAATAAAAAGTCTTTAAAAAAAAACACTTGCATTTCCACAACATTGGAACTCTGGATTTGGATCGCATCTGGATCTTGAATGGGAATGCAAGTCCAGGAGAGGGAAATGGCAAGGGGGTGAGCCAGGGAGTGGGAGGTTCTGCGAGAGGGTGGATCAGAGAGGGGAAAGCGGAAGGTCGGGGACTGGGAGGGGCCGCAAATTGAAGGTCTGGCAGGGGGAGAAACCACAATGCTGAAGAATGGATAGGGGAAGAATCTGCAGTGACCAGGAGGATAAGTGAGCAGAAGGTTCAGGAAGCAGGATTGATAGGCAGGAGGTACTATAAATAGAACAATACAATTTTCTTTTAAAATAAATAAATTTTAAAAATATGAAAGTTATTTCATTTACCAATGTCGACTATTGCAACCTAGAGGATATCATGTTTTAACATTTATTGTTTTGCTGATAATAAAGTTCCTTCAGAATCTAACTTCAGTCTCAATGCCGAATCCTATGAGACCCAATGAGTCACTGAAAGTTATTTCAGTTAAAGTCATGATTTTCAGGGACACAACCACAGCTTTCAGTGAGGACTTGCTGTATTGGCAAAAAAGATTCAACAATAGAAGAACTCTATCCATTAACAGAGAGAGGAACGAAGGGATCTCGGAGTATAAATACACATAATCACTAAAAGTTATGTTACAGGTTAGCAAGGCCATAAAAAAAAGCAAACTGAGCATTAGGCTAGATTTCCTGAGGGGTGGAATTGAAAAATAGGGTAGCTATGTTTAACCCATAATACATCTTGGTTAGACCATTCTTATGGTTCTTACATGCAGTTCAGGCTGTTATATTGCAAAAAGGATAATAAAAGCATGGAGATGGTGGAGAGAAGATTTAGAAGGATGATACCAGTCATGCTTGGCTATACAAATTAGGAAAGGATTGACAAGTTGGGTCTCTTTCATAGATTATCATAGAAATTACAGTGCAGAAGGAGGCCATTCGGCCCATCGAGTCTGCACCGGCTCTTGGAAAGAGCACCCTACCCAAGGTCAACACCTCCACCCTATCCCCATAACCCAGTAACCCCACCCAACACTAAGGGCAATTTATCATGGCCAATCCGCCTAACCTGCACATCTTTGGACCGTGGGAGGAAACCGGAGCACCCGGAGGAAAGCCACGCACACACGGGGAGGATGTGCAGACTCCGCACAGACAGTGACCCAAGCCGGAATTGAACCTGCAGCTGTGAAGCAATTGTGCTATCCACAATGCTACCGTGCTGCCTTTTGAAAAAAGGTGACCTAATAGATATATTCAAAATTATGAAGGATTTTCATGAGTGGATAGAGAGAATGGTCAGGGGGGGTGCAAATAACTCACCGGTGAGATTTTGCGACCCGATCGTCAGCGTCCCCCACCACTAATATAATGAGGTTCGCACCCAGGAATATCGGAAACCTCATTCAAATATATTTAAATCCTATTCGTGGGCTTCCCTGCTATATAATTCCCCCACATTGGGGTCGGGGGTTCTGTGTGTTAATCTTTAGTGCTGGAGATCGAGGTGCCCTTTAAGAGGTGCGCCCCAATCTTTCACACCTCCACATTTTTGTTGTCCAAGTGCTGGAAAATATGGCAAGAGGTTATGCAGCTGGCGTGCTTCATGCCACTTTTACCACCGGAGCCAGCATTTAGACCAAAAAATTGAACATTCCACCCACTGTTTCTTCTTGTGAGGAAGAGTACAGCTTGTGGTCATCAATATAAGATAGTCACCAAAATATCAATAAGGAATTCAGAAGAAAAACTCCTTTACTTAAGAGTGGTGACTATGTGTAATGCGCTACCACAGGGAGTGATTGAAGCAAATAGTATAGATGTATTTAAGGGGAAGCTAGACAAGCATTTGGAAGAAAAGGGGATAGAGGATAATGATGATAGATTTAGAGGAGGAAAGATGGAGGTGGCTTGAGTGAAGCAAAAATACCGACATTAACTGGTTGCGCTGAACAGCCTGTTTCTATGCTGGCTATCCTACATAATCCTATGTAAAACTGCATATTATAACAAAGAAGTGGTGCCCGGAGCGATTTGAAAGTTGTAATCTAATGTTGCGATTTAGATTATGCTTAAAATCAACTGGGCAGTTTATGATGCTATATGAACTTGCCAGATTAGATGGCTATTTTACAATCCCCCTGGATATCTATGATTATCTGTATTAGCTAAAAACTAAAAAGGAGCTTTTTAATAAACAGTCCAATACCATATATAATTATACTTGACCCTGAATTCTTCCACGCAAAGATTCTTCCCGCAGAGTGCAAGTAGCTAAATGTTTGGTGACGGTTCAAGGGCCTTTGTGCATAGTGCAACCCTATCAGGGCTAATGCAATTTAAGAATTGTGAAATCAACACAGGAAAAACTGAAAAGAGGATGAAATAAAGAGAGAGAATTCAATGTCAAATCAGGTACAGGAAGAGGAAAAGAAAAATTGGAGTAATAGCGAAACATCACTTGAAAGGAAAAGTAAAAAAATTAGAAATTTGTTACTTTTAAAATCTTTCCATAAAATTAAAAACCTAAAGGAATAAAACTTTACATTTGTTAATTGTCAGTGCCAGAGAAGTTGATTGATAATTGCTAAAAGGACTTACACTTCTAATAATGAGACATCATTTTCTACACATTTAATGTATAATTAATGAGAAAGCACAAATTCCTAAAATAATAGGGAGGCTAAGGATAAGATATCTTTTTAGTACAGTTAATGCAGAAGCAATGCAACTCAGAAAGCAACTTTTAGATATTCAGATTTAATCACACAGCTGTTCCTTATCTTAAGTTGCGTTACTGTTTACTCGTAGATAACGGTGACTGCTATTTGCCTTGCCATTACCTTAACAGCAAATTCTGGCTCAATATCTAGAAATAGATATAAGTTTAAAAAGGGAAGGAAGAGAGAAATTGGCACTAAAGGGTACCCCGAACCAGACTATCTGAAAACTGCCAATGTCCAAAAACCAGATAATTTTTTAAAAAAGTGAGCCATGCAAGAATTTTAAAAGTGATCAAACTTACTGGTGTGTTTGGGGAGTTGCTGCATTGGTGCATTGTGTGCCGAGTAGATATCTGCTTTGTGCACCTGGCACTGAGTGGTTTAGCCACTGACCCAGCTCGTAAAATGTGGGGACTTGTTGCATTGGTACTTCTGCTATTTCCCATGCTTCAACTGGTCAGAAATGTGGCAGAGACAGTTGAACTCATCCATGAAGAACAACATTTTTTTTGCGGAATCCAATAAGGTAGAATATTTTTGAGAGGGCCACGAAGAATCCAGCAGGAGTTTTCAGGATACAAAGAAATAACATTTATTTACAATAACATATATATACAACAGCAGCAGCAACTTCCCTTGCTGCTCACTCTCCTCTAGCCGGTTCCAAACTGGCCAGCTTTATTTATGCAGGGAGTCTCTCCGCCTCCCTCATTGGGGAAGCTCATACTCCCAAAGGATTGTGGGATTGCCATTAGTCCCCAGCCAGTGGTAAGCAGGCAGGTTGTGACATCCCACCCCCCCAAAGTCCAAGGAATCCACCGAAGACCCTGGCAAAGGAGGGCGTCGGACCCGTTTTGCCGCAGGCCGGACACCATTTGCACAAGGCGCTGGATCGGGCGGCCTGTAACGAGATGGAGAACGGCGCTTCTGTGATGACAGCATAATGGTTGTACATCCACGGCCCATGGGCCCGAGGATTCCCCCTCTGAGGCGTCCTGTGTCTCCATCTCGGAGTCGGAGTCTGCTGCCTCCGTCATCTCGGCGTCTCTATTGTCCACGCGGTTCTGCAACACCCTGCGCAGGCTTTGAGTGCGGCACCAGAGGAAGATTGTGAGGAATACTTTCCACTGTGTCTGGTCTCTGTGGCTGTAGAAATGAGCTTTGGGGGCGGGGAATCTTTTGAAGGAATGGTCTTCTGGACCGAACATGGTCTAAATGTTTGCGCTGGAGACGACCCTGGGCTTGCACAAGGTAAGAGACAGGGCCCGTTTGGCGAAAGATTATGCCAGGGACTCACTGGGCACAAGCAGCAAAATTCCTAACGAACACTGGGTCACCGGGCGCAAACTGTCGAATCGGCTGATGCCGAGAAAAACCATGTCCCTGCCGTTCTTGTGTGCGGCGTACTTTTGTGCCAATGTCCGGGAAAACCATGCTAAGGTGGGTGCGAAGTCTTCGGCCCATTAGGAGTTCTGCGGGAGTTAGCCCAGTCACCGCATGTGGGGTGGTCCTGTATGAAAACAAAAACCGAGCCAGTCTCGTGTCCATTGACCCGGAAGACTGCTTCTTTAGGCCTCGTTTGAATGTCTGCACTGCACGCTCCACCAACCCATTTGAAGCCAGGTGGTATGGGGCAGTGCGGATATGGCGTATAACGTTCATCTTCATGAACCTCGCAAACTCCTCACTTGTGAATGGAGTGCCGTTGTCCGTAACCAGCACTTCGGGGAGGCCATGCGTACTGAAAGACAACCGCATCTTCTCGATTGTTGCGCAGGAAGTTGTGCCTCCCATCTTATGCACCACAAGCCATTTAGACTGGGCATCGATTAATAGAAGAAACATGGATCCTTGAAAAGGGCCGGCGAAATCCGCATGCAAGTGTGCCCAATGTCACCTTGGCCATTCCCAGTGATGTAGGGGCACGGCCGGCAGAAGCTTCTGATGCTCCTGGCAAATTGAGCAGTTTTGGGCCACCTTCTCAATGTCAATGTCGAGGCCTGGCCACCAGACATACCACCGGGCCAACATTTTAATTTTGGTCATACCTGAATGGCCATTGTGCAAGTATCTTAGTATCGGCTCCTGTCCTTTTTCCAGGACAATCACATGCGTCCCCCACAAGAGGATGCCGTCTTCTACGCTAAATTCTGACAGCTTGGAGGAAAATGCCCGCAACTCGCCTGGGAACTGTCTATGCTGTCCACCATACAGGACTATATGCCGAACCTTTGACAGGACTGGCTCCGTCTGGGTCCACTCACGAATCTGCGATGCCATGACAGGCAAGGTGTCCATAACATTTAGGGTTGCAAACACCTCACCAGTCGTGGGGGTCGTCGTGGGGCTGGTCGATAAAGGCAATCGGCTCAGTGCGTCGGCATTCGCTATCTGGGTTCCTGGTTTAGTGCTCTAGAGAATACTTGTAGGCAGCGAGAAAGAAAGCTGGATCCGTGGGCGGTATTGGCTTATCCTCTCGGAAAAGTCCCAGCAGAGGCTTATGATCAGTTATGATAGTGAATTGGTGGCCATACACGTACTGGTGGAAGCGTTTCACCGCAAAGACCACCACCAGGCCCTCCTTCTTGATCTGAGCATATTTTTTTTCCGCTGCAGTCAATGTGCGGGAGGCGCAAGCTATCGGCCGCTTGGCCCCGTTCTCCATCTTGTGGGACAGGACGGCCCCAATACCATACGGGGATGCATCACATGTGATGAGCAAAGGCTTTCGAGGATCATAGTGGGTTAGTAACCCAAACGACGACAATTGTTGTTTTACCCGCCGGAAAGCGGTTTCTTGCGGCTGACCCCAAACCCAGGTGTGATTCTTCTTCAGCAGAAGGTGCAACGGGGCCAGTGCAGTTGCCAGATTGGGGAGGAACTTCTCGTAATAGTTTACGAGGCCGAGAAAAGAACGAAGATGGCAAGTGTCAGTCGGGGCAGGGGCCTGTTGAATTGCGCGCACCTTCTCTGCGATGGGGTGCAAACCTCCGTGGTCCACCCGATAACCCAGGTAGACTACTTCCTTCGCCTGAAAGATAAACTTTGTGCGACGCAAATGGACTCCAGCCTCCGAAAAGCGTCTAAGGACAGCCACAAATTTTCCAAATGTTCCTGCTCCGACGTCCCTGTAATCAAAACGTCGTCCAAGTAGACAGCAACACGCGGTAAACCTCTCAAAATGCCCTCCATGATGCGTTGAAAAATAGCGCAGGCAGAGGATACTCCAAAGGGCAACTGTGTATATTCATACAGGCCCCGGTGTGTATTAATCGTTACATATGGCCGGGATGCAGGGTCCAGCTCCAACTGTAGGCAGGCGTGACGCATATCTAATTTCGTTAACGAGAGTCAGCCTGCAAGCTTTGCGTAGAGATCCTCTATGCGAGGTATTGGATATCGGTCGAGTCGGGAAGCCATATTCACTGTAAATTTATAGTCACCACACAAGCAAAGTGTGGCATCTGGCTTCATTACAGGTACAATTGGTGCTGCCCAGTCAGCGAAACGGACGGGCTTGATAATACCCAAAGTCTCCAAACGAGTGAGCTCCCCTTCTACCTTCTCGAGTAAGATGTAAGGCACTGGGCGCGCCCGGAAATAGAACGGCGTGGCTTCTGGTTTGACTTGGATACGGGCTACGGCCCCTTTTATTTTCCCCAAACCAGGCTGGATACATCTGGTTATCGTCCTAGCACTTCAGTCAAACCTCCAGAAACTGTTTGGAGGATGTGCTGCGACTGCAGCCGCAAATGGCGCAACCAGTCCCGACCCAACAGGCTGGGCCCATGGCCACGCACCACGATAAGTAGGAAACGCCCCTCCTGGCGTCCATAAACAACAGGGGTCATCGTAATTCCTGCAATGTCCAATGGTTCCCCCATGTAGGTGGCCAACCTGGCCTATGTGTCGGTTAATGTAAGGGTCTGTATACCCTGCTTGATGCGGTCGAATGTCCTCTGGGCGATCACAGAGACCGCTGCGCCAGTGTCCAACTCCATCTCAAGCGGGTGACCATTGACCCGTACTGTCACCTTAATGGGGGCTACACGGGGAGCTGCCACACAATGCAGCTGCAGGCAGTCGTCTTCTGTCTCCACGTCCTCAGGAGTAGTCGCCGCAGGTTCACCCAAATGGAAGGTACGGCACCTGGGCTGGCCCCAGTTTCTGTCGGAACCACGGTGCCTCTGGCGCCACAAGGACCGGCGTCCGCGACGTGGTCGGCGCCCACAAGTCTGACACGGACATGGCTCCTCATCCATTGGTTCTGGAGAAGGCTCCCTCGGGAAGGAATGTCCGACGGCCACTGGCGTCGATCCGGACATCGCCTCGTCCAAGGTACCACAGGGGTGCGGGGGAACGCTTTCGGACAGAAGGGGTTGCGCCCCAAGGCATGCACCTCCTTTCCCTGTAGCTCCTGCACTCCCCGTTCTGCGCTCTCTCGGGACAATACAATTTGAATGGCCTGTTGAAAAGTCAATGTTGGCTCAGCTAACAACTTTCTTTGGGAGGCCGCATTGTTAATACCGCAAACCAAACGGTTGCGTAACATTTCTGACAAGGTCTCACCATAGTCACAGTACTCCGCAATCCTGCGTAGCCTGGATAGAAACTCGGCAAGGGATTCTCCGGTCTTAAACCGGTAACATTGGACTATCGTGGACGGGGTTGGGTTAAAATGTTGCCCCACTAAGTTCACAAGTTCATCAAACGTTTTGGTGTCCGGCGCAGCTGGGTACGTAAGGCTCTTAATCACCCCAAACGTATGCGGGCCACCGGCGGTGAGCAATATGACCACCTGGCGCTCGTTTTTGGTGATGTTGTTTGCCCGGAAATAGTAATGCATCCGTTGTGCGTACTGGTTCCAGCTTTCCAGCGCAGTGTCAAAAACATCCAAATGTCCATACAGAGGCATGGTGTAATAGAAAACAACTTCCAACCTGTATCCAACAAAAGTCCAGGGCGGCGGCTTCAGCAGTGTAGACAGCTATTCACTTTAACCCTCGTCGCCAGTTTTGTGAGGGCCACGAAGAATCCAGCACGAGTTGCAGGATAGAAAGAAATAACATTTATTTACAATAACATATATATATATACAACAGCAGCAGCAACTTCCCTTGCTGCTCACTCCTCTCTCTCTCTGCTGGTTCCAAACTGGCCAACTTTATTTATGCAGGGAATCTGCTAATGATTTCTCCACCCCCCCTCATTGGGGAAGCTCATACTCCCAAAGGATTGTGGGATTGACATTAGTCACCAGCCAGTGGCAAGCAGGCAGGTTATAACAAATATTTAACTATAAATTGTACTTGGAATCAGGATATATTCCTATTCTTGCTACAGTATTGAGTTTTGATGTCATTAAGGCTACCCAAATAGAATCTCACAAGCTTAAATTCAAATGCGTGGTTCCAAAAAGCCTTTCAGTTCCCTGGGCAGTGGTTGCTTTCTTGCAGCTGGCCAAGTCAGTTCAAAGTGAGTTATTAAGGAATACTGAAAATCTTGCATGAATAAAAAAGGACAAATCGTTTTAGTTACAACTGTTTTTAACATCATGTTAGAGTTAACATTTCGAGTCGAAATGACTTCTTCAGGACCAATTGGACTCAAAACATCGACTCTGACTGTCTCTGCACACATCTTGTCAGATCTGCTGAGGTTTACCATCACTTCCGATTTCATTTCAGATCTCCAGCATTGGTATATTTCACTTCCATTATCAATCCAGTTTGATTGGTCTTTCTCATTTTAAATAGCGTGCGCTTATGTAGGAAGATGGGGGAGGTATGAAAGTGTCCAAAATCCAATGTATGAGAAGTGAATTAATATCCAAAAATTCTTTGCAATCAAATCATTGGTTTTCGTGTGCCCTAGGATCACAGAATTGTTACGGTCTAGAAGGAAGCTATTTAGCCCATCGTGTCGGCACTGATTCTCCGAATAAGCAATTCACCTAGTGCCCTCACCTTCTTACCGTAATCCTGTGCATTCTTCCTTTCCATTAACAATCTATATCCCCTTTGAGTGCCTCGATTGAATGTCTCCACCATACTCAGGCAACATATTACAGAGCCCAACCACTCGCTGCATGAAAAGGGTTCTCCCCATGTAACTTTGTTTTGCTAATTATCTTAAATCTTGATTCATCTACAAGTGGGAATAGTTTCTCCCTATCTAGTCTGTCTATGTGATTTTGAATACCTCTATCAAATCTCCTCTCAGCCTTCTCTTTTGCAAGGAAAACATTCCCAAATTCTTCAATCTAGCCATTCAATTGAGGGGCCCTGACTGTTACAGAAAAACGGCAAATTTCAAAATCCGGCACGGACTCAGTCCCAACGTGTCCTGTTTCAAGACACTTTATTTGTATAGTTAAAGTGTTGTTGCAAATATCTAGTTCATGGTTAGCGTTAAGATTCTTGAAGTAATGTTTAGTTCGGGACAGAATATTGTTTGTAAAAGAAGGTAATAAAAAATGCTGGGCTTTAGTGATTGTCAGAACACCTAAAGAAATGGCAGTTCAGAAGGTTATGCATGTTTGTTTAATAAAGTCAGACTAGAAGAAATAGAGCTATAAAATATGTGGGTTTACTGCCGCAGAGAACCTTGAGGATAACCCAGAGCAGGCTACGTCGTCATGAAGAAGGGTAGAGCTTAGGAAGGCTCTCTGATTTTACTTTATCTGGGTGTTTGCAGGGAGAGCGTTAGCAATTTGGACCTGATGTGGTTTGCAGCTCACTGAGAGAAGTTAGCCAAAATGTTGGATTTTAGAAATTGCCAGAACATCTGAAATGATGGCAGCTCAAAGGGTCCTTGTATACTTATGAGGTCAGAGGTAGGAGGGTGAGAGCCATAAAAATACCACGTGACCTTCATTTAGCTGGGAAGCCGGAGAAGAATTGCCCTAACTTCATTAGAAATTTAAATTATTCAGGTGGATTCCAAAATCAAAAAGGTTTGATTTTGAAGCTGAAAGTTAATGAATTAAAAAACTTCCTGCACATCTCAACTCACCTCTGTTGCTTTAGAGATGAATAATTTGGCTTGGTTGGAATTCTGGGAAGTTGTTTGTGAGATTTTACAAGAGAGTCTTTGGGGTTGGAGCTGAAGGCAGCCAGGATGGTGGTATAATCCCCGAGTTCAGCAGACAAAACAAGAAAGAATCTGCTCAGAGCTTGAAAACAGTTGTAGAGTTGAAGCAAATAAGCTATCAGAAATCAGACATATTTCTGAAATGGAAGCAGTAAGTACAAGTGCAGTGAAGCCTATGCTTGAGAGGTCCACAGTCATGAGGTGATTAAGAAACGTTGGGAGGATTGCTTAGCCAAAAGCTAATGGAAGGATCTCTATGAAATTTCATAGATTGGAGAATAGCTGGAACACTGAGGAGAAATTAAAGTGAATTCCTGAGAGCAATAGGGCGGGATTCTCCGACCCTCTGCGCCAGAATCGCGCCCAGCGCGACGACGGAGAATAGCCGTTCACAACGGGAATCTGGCGCCACTGCGCTTCCACGATTCTCCGCGGACCCGCCAGTCCCGCACGCGTGATCGAAGTGGCATCAGTCAGGGGCCGTTGGAACAGACCCCCGTGGCGATTCTCCGCGGTCGACTGGCCGAACTCCCGCCGGCGTGGTTTACATTTGGTACCACCCGGCGGGAGCTGGGACCCGTAGCCGCGGTGGCGCTCTGGTGGGAGGTGGAGGTTTCTGACTCTGGGGGGTCCTCAGCAGTGGCCAGACCCACAATCGGGGGCCACCGATCGGCGGGCCATCATGATCTGGGAGGGACCTACCTTCCTCCGCGCGGGCCCGCTGTGTGGCTCCGCCATGTCAGCGGCACCCGATCCAAGGTGGGCTGCCGCGCGCATGCACGGACCCGCTTGCGGCCACTGTGGGCATGCGCGGCCTGGCTAGCAGGGCATCGCCGGCATCCAGATCTGTGGGACGCACGCCAAGGCTCTGCTAGCCACCTGGAAAACGGAGAATCACCCCGGACCTGCGAGGTAAAAGTCCGGAGTGATTCTCAGCCATTTTCCGGCAGGCATGGGAATTTAGTCCCCAGAAGGGAGAATCCGGCTCATGGTACTTTGGTTTTCCAGGAAGTGAGAGAACCTTCAAAATCTTGGTCAGCAGCCACAAGCTTTGGAGGTGGGGGGAGGGAGTCATGAGGGAAAAAGGGAATTTCAGCTGAGACGTTTAGTCTAAAGTATATCTGATTATGTTTTATTATCCTTTAAAGCATAAGTATTTACCCAGTATAAATTTAGTCATGGTTGTTTGCTTTATTTGTTAGTTGTACAGTAAAATTAATTTGTTTTAAACAGTGTAATCTTGTGACACGGACAATGATTTACAGCCCTTCTCTTTTGGTGGGATATTATAATCCCAGCGAACTGAATGTACATTTATATGGCACACCGCATACACTGGGGGAAAAAATGCCGCGGCAGGGCCGTAAAATCCTGCCCACAATTTCTTTCAGTAGATTACTGGTTATGAAAATTTCTCTTTTAACATTAAAACTGATTGTAACACAAGTCATAGGTGTGTGTATTAGTAACCACTTGAAGCTGGTACCTCTGTTTTTGATGCATGGGCTGCTGTCTCATAGCCATGTACTGCATGTCCTCCTGTAAGCGATTTAGTGGGGAATCTGGTTTAATCCGGATGCCGTAGTAGTGATATTTAGAGTTTCCCCTGAGAGAAAATTAATTTTTTTAATTAAAAAAAATTGAAATGCAATTGTATTCAAGAAACAGCATTAAAAACTGGGAAATAACTAACCTTGTGCCTAGTCGCCTGGTGCGCAGACCCATGAAAATTGAACGAATGAGTTTCCCAAAAGAAGCAGCATTCACTGGATCAAGCTTTTGTTCCTGACAGTGACGCAGATAATGGTTGTACAGAGTACTTCTCGGAAGGCTGACACCTTCTGCCGTCTCATAGTTATCCAATAGCCACTGAAGCTAAAAACAAACATAAGAATAACCTTGAATGACTATTTTTTCAACTATTTATACATTTAAAGTACAATTGGAATATAAGTGCTGTATAACTATGGAGATATTAGAACAGATGTGGCGTTGGGGTGTAGTTTGGGAGTCAGTAGCAGAATTCTCAGCATGAAGCAAACTTTAAAAGTTGAGATGTCTGAGGGTATTAAAATCCACCTGATCAACAGGAGCAGTGAGATGGAGTGGGGATTTAGTAACAATTCCAACATGTTTCTGCCCTTATCTGGGAGGTTGCCTGCCCATGAGGAGTGGGGTTAAATTTATATGATCAGTTCCCATTTGGATAATGCAAACGTTGATGACAAGCAGCATCCTGGCCTAGATACGTTTGTTTTGGTAATTGTTAAAAGTTACTCTCCGAGTCTCACAAAAGATATTTCGGACGGCCCTGCCCCAGGCCTCTCCCATTGCCAAATTCACCAGTCCCACCTCCTCAATTGCTCACCTACCTTGCCGGGGACATTTCCATCGATTCTTAGTGACAGCCTTATCCTCCTTGAGTTTTTATTCCTATACACTGTAATTAACGTCACATTTGCCAGTTTCAGGTGAAAATCAGTGACAATCAGTGGACGAGGCCCGAGAGTTAAAATCTCTCCGCCTTACAGTTTCGGGGCCGATGAAAAACCACGCACTTCATCGCCTGCACAATCGATTCCCAGTATGAATTAATATTGGAGCTGTGGAGAATTTATTTTCTGCAAGTGTACATTGTTCTTTGCAATCTTCATCTATGCAGATTATAATTACAGATATTACCAAAAAATAAGAACAGAGACTTAACACGCTAGTAAAATAAAACAAATTCAACATAAACCCAATTTAGTCAGAATTGTACATTAAAGTTTTTATTTATATATGCCATTTTCAGGAACTACATTAATATTATAAAAATGTGTAGAATACAATTTTTTAAAAGCAAAATTATACAGCAGTCCTCAGCTACATCCAAGTTATCTCAGTGCCAGCAGATTGTGGGAATTATACATAGAGTAGAACGATACAGCACAGAAGGAGGCCCATCGTGCCTGTGCTGAAAGTTTGAAAGAACAATGCCAATTATTCCAAATTTCTAAGCTCATTCATTTTTAATGATCTTCTATTAATACTTATGAAAAAATAAATTTCTATACTGTTATTGGAATCTGTTTAGTGGTTAATGCTATTTAGAGAGGCATTTTGCAAAAGCAGATTGCTTACAAACTTTGTATAAAAATAAAGAGGTTTAATAGTTTTAACTATAAAATGATGAGTTTTGTTTTTAAATTAGAAAGGGTAATGCTCGGTCCAAATATCTCAAAGAAGATTTGAGGGATGTATATCAATTCTCAGGCTCCTATTTGACTTTAGCGCAACTATTTCATTCGGTCTTTAACTCACATTTGCTGTGAAGGATCCAACAACACAGGAACAGAGATCAAGATAACGGGCAGTTGGTATACATTTCATTAATGCTATGTTAAGCATATTTCCCATACAACGAAAACTTAAAATAAAAACAGAAAATGCTGGAAAATTTCAGTGGGTCTGACAGCAACTATGAAGAAAGATCAGAGTTAACTTTTCAAGTCTGAATGACTCTTCGTCAGTGTTAAAGAGAACTGGAAATGGGATGAGATTTATACTGTTGTGGGGGCGGGCGGGGTGAATGTGTGGAGCAGTGAGGCTGGTAGAGGGCCAGTGATGGGTGGAGGCTATGCAGAGATGAACAAAGACGCCGTGAACAAAAGACAAAGGGAATGTAAATACTGGTGATAATGGCTAAAAAGTATGCTGATACTGACATATTAAGCGATTAGAATGTGTTAATGGCAGAACAAAGGTAAGCAATGTGTCAAAGAACAACCTAGAACAGGGAATGGATGGCCCTAGAGATGAGGGGTGGGGGGAAGGAGATAGTGGTGAGGGGAAAACAGACCGATGGAGAAATGAAAGCAAATTGATAGAAATGATAAAAGGATGTGGAAGTGGAGGTGAGAGTTCATATTCTGAAGTTGTTGAACTCAATGTTAAGTCTGTAAAGCTGTAACTTAAAATAGTTGGTCTATGAGAAAGCATTGATGAAAGGCCTTGTGAAGTCAATTGTCCAAACTGATTAACATTCTATTTGGATATCATGGAAAAAAAGTTCAATATGTCAATATCATAAAAATTATAACAGAACATACTTTTATACAAAGCCAAAATTATCACATTCTTGTTATCTAAATCACCAAATGTAAAAATAAGCCTGCACTATATAAATTCTGATTTTCTCATAAAGATTCCTTGCCATGATTTCTCTGGAATGACATTTCCCTAAATTAATTGTCTGACTTTAAAAGTACTTTCTGTGATATTGGCCAGAATTCTCCACCTGTTCAGGCTGGCAGGATTCTCTAGTCCCGCCGCAGTGAATGGAGTATTGTTGAGTGCCAAATTCTCCGGTCTCGCTGGCAGGGAGAACTTGGATCGGAACTGGCCATTGTTACAAAAAACATGGTCCAGATTCCAATCCTTGCCCAGATGACATCCATGTCTCCTAGTTCAGCCCTCTCTTCAAATCCTTTGAATGTGCTTTTTAATCACACCTACTTTACTGGTCAAAGTCACAAACAATATTGAGACACATACAACACTATGGCTCTCTAGTTTCTTCTTATCCTTTCCACCACCTTTGACCATGCCATCCTCCTGTCTTTCTTCAGCAGTTCATCAATTACGCTTGTTCTGCTCATACCTGTTTTAACCCAACCACTACACTTCAGTAACATTTTGCCTCTCCATTTAGCTCCAGGGTGCACCTGTGGTTTCCTACTCTTCATCATCTACATAAATATGGATTAGCTTCTACATTTGTTGATGCCAAGCTCGACTTCTCTGTCTTCTACATAAATCTGAAGGCAGTTGCTACAGCTACATCAAGGACTAAAATTTCTTCCAGCCTAATGTCAGCAAAAGTCTAGCCATCTTTTTGGCTACCACAAGCAACTTCTTGCCTTTGTCAGAGACTATGAGCGCAATTCTCCCAAAACCATTTAAGTGTGGCCTCTGGCGGGAAATGAGTTACGATTTCCACCAGGTGGTTTTAGGCGATCCAGATTACGTTCACCCACACTTAGAAATGTTTTTGGAGGCTGGGGTGAACCGCGCCGTGTATGAGATATGTGGGAACTGAAGACGCCGGCAGGTCCGGCTCTTCAGAGATCGGGGCACCATTTTTAAAGGGTGCCCCAAACTCAGAAGACTGATACAGATGCACCCCTACCCCCACAATACCTGTGCCTCTGGCCACCCATCCCACCCGCCCTAAGATGAGCGGTACCCCGCTATGTGGTCACGAAATGCCTCGCTCCCTTCAGACACTGTCAGGATGCCAGAGCACTGCCTTGCCATATCCCTGATCACTTTGGGGCTACAGTGGCCTATGAGTCCCTGCTGTGGTCATCACATCTGCTCTCCATTTGTGCAGACCAGTAGTGATTTGCACAGACTTCACGTTGTACCGGTGAAAGGGAAAATTGCAGGAACCGGGAGAATCCAGTTTAAAACAGATACTGCTTATTTAAATGTAAATTTAAATATGCTGACCTGGTTTGTTCGCAGTGAGGGTGTGAATCAGATCGCGCCAGCTGGAGCGAGCCGAGAGCATCGGAAACTGTTTGGTGCCGGGCGCAAATCCCATTTTGAGATTTGCATCAGATACAATGTGGCCAGAAAATCGTCCCCACATTAGCGCCCTTGCTGCTAGATCGGGTTTATGAAAATGTGGGAAATTGGCAAACTGTTTAAACCTAAGCTCACTTCCCTTCCCCACAACTGCACCATTACCAAGACAGCTTTCTTCCAAGTGTCCACTTCCACTTTCTTCAAAGTATCAGCTTGGTTCAGAGGTAGCATCCCTGCCTGAGTTAGAAAAGAAAAAAAAATAAAAATTTGCATTTATACAGCACTTTTCATGACCTCAGGGCATCCCAAAGTACTTTCCAGCAAACTAAGTACTTCTGAAGTGTTGTTACAGCAGTAATGTAGGAAACACAGTGGTTAATTTGCACAGCGCAAGATCTGACAAACAGCAATGTGATAATCTGTGTTAGTGATGTTAGTTGATGGATAAATATCACCCAGGACACCAGGGAGTTCTCCCCTTGATCTGGGCAATTGTTAACTGATTGTGGGTTCAAATTCAATATCAGAAGTTGAACATGTTAATCTAGCTTAGTACTTCAGTGTAGTACTGATGGAGGATGGAATTGTAAGAAGTATTGTATTTAAAGGTGAGATGTTAAACTGAGGCCACGCTTGGGCTGTCCAGATGACTCGGAAAACATGCTGGGCTTTTTGCCGGATGACATTAGGAAATTCCACCAGTGTTCTGACCAACATTCACCCCTGAGTCAATACGACCAAAACAAGTTACTTCATCATTCATTCCACTGCTGTTTGTGAGATTGTCCTGTGATCAAATTTGGACAATAGTGACTACTCTTCAAAAAGTAATTATTTTTCTGTTAAGCAATTTGGGATGTTTTGAAGACATCACAGGTGCTATATAAATGCATGTCTTTATTCCACTGCTACACCGGTGTCTGCCCCCACTAATACAACTTAGTGGTTTGATCTCTCCAATGCTCTCCAAGCTATCCTTCACAAGATTCACCCCATCCAAAATGCTGCAGCCCATATCCTCATTTTCATTCCTATAAGCTTTGCCTTCTATACTAGTCTCCCATGCCTCATGGAATTAACGTCAAAAGCCTTAGACTCCCCATGGATGCATTCCCCATGGATGCACTCCTCTCAAACTTTGTGATCTTATCCTGGCTAAGTCCAGTTAAGCAACCTTGATCCGTTAACACCAAATGATCGATTGTCCTTTCCTTTCCCTGTTCCACCATTGTTATTTGTTTGTTCATCTATTTCACTTCTTCTCTCTGGTACTTCCTTCCCAGTTCCTTTATCTTTGTACTTTTCCCTTCACCATTCAAAAACTTTCTCAAAACCCCTCTCCTCAACACATACCTGGTATGTTACATGAACCCTCTCCATTTTGCTATTTCCCCCCCCCCAGACTGCTTGGGATTTGAAATATCGTTCCCTTCTGATTAGCACAGTAACTTAATTGCAGTGTTAATGTAAGCCTGCTTGTGACACTAATAAAGATTATTATTATAATTGTAAAGCGCTTTGAGACATCTTCCTTCACATGAAGGTAGTTATAGAATTGCGAGTAATTGTTTAGCCAGAAGCTAGTAACACTTTACAGAAGCAATAAGTGCTGAAACAGAAAATCAACATTATAGAAATCGTCAGAAAGTTGTCACTACGATTCAAATTAAACTACTATTTTGCTCCTTCCATGATACATAATGAAAAATAAGACATTAGCCTCTTTAGCACTTGTATTGTGGCTGTTGAGGGCCTTTATAGTACCAAAATCGTGTCTGAGGCACATGTGCGCACCTGAGAGATGAATTTCACGCAGCACTGTTGCTTCACAGCGCCAGGGACCCAGGTTTGATTTCCGGCTTAGGACAGTGTCTATGCGGAGTCTGCATGTTCTCCACATGTCTGTGTGGCTGCGTGGGTTCCCTCCGGGTGCTCCAGTTTCCTCCCCCTAGTCCCGAAAGACGTGCTTGCTAGGTGAATTGGACATTTTGAATTCTCCCTCCATGTACCCAAACATGCGCAGCAGTGTGACGACTAGGGGATTTTCACAGTAACGTCGTTGCAGTGTTAATGTAAGCTTACCAGTGACACTAATAAAGAGTATTATTATTATTAATTACATGACCAGCATATTGGTGCAGGAGTTAATATGTCTGCAGTAAATGTCTGCCCGAAGTATGCAGAACAAGCATGTTGCGATATCAATCAGCATGCAATGCTGATTTGAGAACAGTGCTGTCATTTTGGAGCTCAATGCGCGAATCAATACTCTCTCTTAACCTTGCACAGCTGAACATGTGTGCAGCAGCAGGAATGGCATCGGCCCATGAAGTCCCCACTAGCCACTGTAACAAGCGCTTTTAAAAGGATCACCGTCTTACAGGTTGTTTTCTGGTTGATTTCTTCTAGTTGTTGCTATGAATCTATTAGCATTTGGTGCTATCTATAGTTATTTAAAATTATAAATTATAAAAATCTAAAGGGATATGTGTGAAAAGTGCTGCAGGAATTCTTGTTGACTTCAAGGTGGCTACACAAACCAATTGCTCCCACATATGGCTGCACCAATGATATTCAACTTAGAATATAGTATAACTTGGAAAATAAGCAACATTACCAAAATGCATTGAGGACAAGAGGCTGGAAGAAGGGGAGAAGAACCCTCAGCAGGAGGCCATATCTGCAAAGCTTTTCAGGGAGCAATTTTCCTACCTGAATCTCAGGAAGGAACAAGTGACGAATTTGCACCTCTGTTAAGGATGTCCGCAATGAAATTTGCAACACGCTCTTCTACCCACTGAAATTTGCACCTTGCTGTAGCCACAACTACAACCCGAGAGCAGGTTGAGGTCCTAATTGCTGGTGACTGTAATTCTTTCTGGACTGAAGGGGGAAATTATTGCAACATCTGAAAGTTTATCTGAGTGAGAGAAGTCACTGAGGTTCTCTTTTCCAAAAGCAAGCATGAGGAGCGGACATGTGACTTTGCAAAGGTCGCAGGTTCCCTATAGTGCAGGGTGTCATTGACCGCACATATATCTCCCTGCAGGCACTGTAAGTCAGTGCTGCCCTATTCTGAAACCAAAAATGATTCCACGCACTCAACATCCAGCTAGTGTGTGACCTAGGCAGTGAACCATACAGGTCACTATCCAATGTATCCCGGCCACAGGCATGGATGCCTTCATTCTGTAGCAGTCCTTTGTGCGAGCAGTATTTGTACCATCATGACAAACCTAAGGTTGACTACTGGGCAACATGAGCTCTTCGCTGACAACATGACTGTTGACTTCAGTATATAGCCATGCACATATTTGCAGTATACTTGCAATGAAAGCCATTCTGCCAGATGAAATGTGATAGAGCAGACCACTGGCACACTGAAACAATATGTTCACTAACTGGACTGCTCTAGGGGAGCCCTGCAGTACTCACCAGAATGGGTGTCAAGTTTTATGTTGATTGCTGCATATTGCCCTTGCCATCAGCAATATGGTAAGCAGCTGAGGAGGAGCATGAGAAGCAGAAGGAAGAGAAGGAGATGGAAGAGGAAAGGAAGAGACAACCTAGACATGAAGAAATCATCTGAGTGTAATATCAGTAATCTCAATCCCAATTTTCCAGTCACCAAGAGGTCCATACCGTACCTTCCTTTTGTCACTGACCATCATGGCTCCACTTGGGCATAATGCAAAAACAAAAGCCAACACAAATTATACATTCTGAACCTAATTTATAACTCTCATCATGCCATATGACCCCCTCTGCATTCCTTTAACACTCATCTTCCATCTGCCTTTAATTGTGCGAGTGCTCCCATGTTGTGCTGACACAATGGCTGCGGCATGGCAGGTGGAAAGCTGATGGCTTTCAGCAGGAGAGCCTGGAGACGGCCTTGCAGTGCAACCTCAAAAAGCTCTGACCCTTCAAGGCCTAGCTGCTTACTGTAGTATTTCAGTGTGGGTAGAAACAATATAGGCTGGTTGGTGGATGGGCAACAGCATCCTAGTACCTCCACAGTCCCTACAACGTGCTCTGGCTGCCACCCACTCATGTCTGCTCTCTCACCACATCTAAACTTCACTTCTAATATGTCCTCTAAATTATGTGTGTTGTCAGTGTCTGAGCTGTCGGCTGCAAAGGTGAAATCCACTGACATTGCTCTGTTTATCTCATCACTATTTTTTTTGTTATGCTTGGATACAGCAGTCGTGTTTGAATAGCTGGTAGTGTAACATAGAACCCCTACAGTGCAGAAGTAGGTCATTCAGCCCATCGAGTCTGCATCGTCCCTTAGAAAGAACACTCTATCCATGTCCAGTCCCCCATCCATCCGGCTCTATCCTCGTAACCCAAACTGCGCATCCCTGGACACTAAAGGGCGACTTAGCATGGCCAATCCACCTAACCAGTTCATCTTTAGACTGTGGGAGGAAACCGGAGCACCCAGAGGAAACCCACGGAGACATGGGGAGAATGTATAGACTCCACACAAACAGTGACCCAAGGCTGGAATTGAACCCGGGTCTCTGGTGATGTGAGGCAGCAGTGCTAACCACTACGCCGCAGTGCCACTCTTAACCTATGACATGTGGGCGTGAGCCTTGCAGCATTGCCACGTGTATGATGGTGAGGTGATGTTATAAATGTGAGGTAAGTGGAAAGTCAATAAGACATGAAAAGAAAACCAAAACTGTATTGTGATGAATGTACAAAATTGATATATTTTTAATCTGTTGTTTCTAAAAGCCTGAGTTAAGGTATATATTTGCTGCCGTAATATTATTAAAGAACCTAGGTTAAGGTGTCCAGACTATGGGCACGATCTTCCGGTCTTGTTACACTCGTGCTCAAGCGTAACGAGACCAGTGAAGAGCAGGAGAGCTATAAACGGGAACCGCACCAGGCGCCAAACAGTTTGCGATGCAACCATCCTGCTCCCATAGGCGAATTCGGAAACCTCGCTTAGCGCGGCGAGAACCAATTATCAGCACTTAAGCCCCATTTCGATACAACTAATGAGAGACACCCACCATCCAACGGCCTCCTGTCATTTACCGGCCTCCCCAGCAAGTGCTCACGCTGGCGCCAATTAGTACTCCTTTTGAAAAACGTCAACCTGACGTCAGGGCTTCTGTGGGGAGCCAAGGAGGTGAACAGCCATCTCTGCTCACAGGCAAAGAACCTTTGGGCTCTGGGCTTGCTGCCCCACTACTCGGTGGTGGGTGGGGACCCTCCACATGGGTGGGCCTCCATGGGAGGGTGGGGCAACTGGGGGGGCAATCGCTCGCGGCACCACCATGCCAACCCTTGGATCCCAAACCCATTCCGGGGGCAACCCCTGTCCCTGCCCGTCTGCCCCACCAATCACCCCCATTGACTGCTGAGGCATCTGGATGCGCGGCAGAGGCAATCGGGAATTGTCAATCGTGGTTAAGTAGGCACGTGACATATGCCAAGTGGGTCCATGTGGGTAGGCGGGCCATGTAGCATGTGAGTCATTGCCTAGCATTCCGATCGCAGCTTGAAGCCTGGACACTGTGTGGGAGTCAACACCACACCTGCAGCAGCCAACATCTGAACTCCCAGGGGAAGGGACACAGCTCCCGGGCCATGACCATGGCCGGAGTGTGGGAGGGTGCCACGGAGAGGGGGAGGTAGCCTGGAGAGACAGGCAATAGGTGGGGGGGGGGGGGGGGGTCAGCCCGCATTGTGGAAGAAAGTGAATGCCCCATTTCCAATAGTGCCGCCCCCCCCCCCCCCCCCCCAACCCCACCCCTTACCTAACCCTTCCCCCTACCCCAGTGCCCTCAGTAATGCCCAATGTGCCTGGCCCTCCTAGCTCTACCACTAAGTCTTGGTGTTTCACCACGATGCACATCTGAGGTGGAGGCAGCCAGCTGCTTACCTTGTCCCATGGCCTTCGAAACCCCTGGCAGGCAGCCTCTGGGGCCTGAGGGCCCTGGATCACCTGTTGACAGCACAGGCACAGCTGTGCCGCCCCGTCCCTTGTGTTGACCTTGTGACGCGGCCTCATCAGAGGGGAAGAACTCAGGAATGCTGGTGGCCACCGTCGCCGCCAAAGGGCCGGGTCAGGATTGACACAGTGCCCCCTCCTCCTAGTCGGTGCCTGTAGGGCCCTGGGGTTTACCTTGGGACGGAGGGGCAGCTGGTCCAGGCCCTGGCTGACCCTGCATCATCTGGTTCTGCCAGTCCTGCTGGTTCCCCATAGTCCGTACCATTGTGTTGACCCCTCGGCGATACTCCTCAGTGACTGGGTCACATCCCCCAGTGACTGGGCCATGCTCCGCAGTGCCTCAGCCATACCCATCTGAGAGCAGGACATCTCCCGCAGAACCCCATCAAGGTTGGCCTGGTACTGAGTGACAATTTCCAGTGAGACAGACATACTGTCAAGACCCTCAGTCATGGCCATCATCGACTGTGCAACACATTGGACACCATCACTCATGGTGTTGACCTCGTGCGTCATGCTCTCCACTGCGGTCGCCAACCTAGCAGTTTTAGCCTTGGTGTCACTCATTGCCTTCGCCATCTCTTGTGCCTGTAGCCTCTCTGACTCCTCCAAACGGGCATGGATCTGCTTGAGTGACGTTGACATCTCCATCTGAATGTTCAGGTTGGTCCCTATCGTCCCCATGAGCCCCGGGTAACTGTGTTCCAGAGACTCAGCATCAGGCTGGGACCCAGCTGGGTCCTGGGATCCAGCAGACCTCCAACTGCTGTCTCGCCTGGGGGTTCCTGCCTCCACCTGATGGACATCAGCAGCAGTGTGGTGCTCACCAGATTGTGCCCCAGAGGCCTGATCACTAACATTTCCCACCGAGTAGTGTGTATCTGCGCTGGAGGAGTGGGCTTTGCTGCGACTATAACAGTTGCATTCTTGGAGCTGTACTCCGAGGTGTTCCTCCCCGGAGACGGTGCCGCCCGGGATAGGCCGGTGGCGTCGGCTGCTGGACCTGCGGGAGAATGGACATGTGGTCAGTGGGAAAGATGGGTCAGTCAGTAAGGCAATAACAACTCACGTTTGACAGGATGTCCGAGTGGAACCTGGTGGTCCCTCACCTCTGCGGCGTCCGCCAGCCTCCGTGTTGGTGACCGTCTTGTCTTTGGCCACACCAGTCACCTCGAAGGAGGTGAGGATTCTTAATTTCGGCACACCACCGCCAGTCTGCGCTCTTTCCCGCTGATTATGGGAGAGGTTTTCCTGATGGGACACAGAGGGCATCGCTACCTGCACGCGTGATTCACAGTTGTGGCGGGCGGGTGTGTAGGGAGGGTTGAAGGGGTGGGTAGAGGGAGCAACGGGGGAGGGGGATGGAGGGAGGGTTGGGGGTTGCCTGGGGGGGTGCTCCCTTGGGGGGATGGGAGATGGGAAATTGGTGTCTACTCACTCGTGCTACCTGTTGTAGGTTGTTGACGTTCCAACACTAGAGGCCAGTCCTCGTGATCAGACTGCCTGAGCTGACTGCTGCTGCCACCTTGTCCCAGGCAGCACTGGCTGCCTTGAGGCTCATCCTCCGGGACCCTCGGGGAAACAGGATATCCCTCCTGGCCTCCATCACTCCAGGAGCCTCCCCAGGGCAGCATCTCTGAATCTCTGAATGAGGCTGGTCTCATCAGCGCCATTGTTGCGAGCTGGATGGGGTTGGCTGAGCAAGTGTGGCTTAATGGCTCGATGTTGTTAGTGGGGAGCTGGCGAGCACGGTGCCAGCGAATCAGCTGGTGAGCCAGCATTCAGGGTGAGAAGCCCGTTAGGCCTCATTAAGTGGACCAATTAACACTGAATAGTGTTGCCGGCCTCGTGGGCCGAGCGACGGGAAACGGGGCAATTCCCGCTCGCTACAGCACTTTGAAATTTTTCCGGAAAATCCCACCCTATATGTCCGCTAAATCTGAAATTAGGAATCATAAAAGGTAATAATTGATTACAACCACTTACTTGGTAACAGATAAGGGCCTAATGGAACATTGTTATGATTGCTGGAGATTCCCTGGATAAGGGATAATTTATGAGGGAATGTATGGAATCCTAGCTGAGCAGGTGATGGAACATCATAATGGGATACAGATGATGTACTTAAAGGGAGGAGCCAAGTCTATCTGCAGTTTGCAGTTTTGCCGAATGCTGTCAGGTTGAGCAGAAGCTTCTGACAAGACAGAAGGATTTTTAGGTTGTTCTTCAAAGGGTCTCTCCCTCCAAAGTCTGCACGGATTGAGCAAGTAAACCTATGTCTCACTTTCTCCAAACCAAAGGTGTGGCTATGCGCACCCACATCGGTCCCAGTTTTGCCTGTCTCTTTATGGGGTATGTGGAACATTCCTTGTTACAGTCCAACTCCAGCCCCATCCCACAACTCATTTTATCGGTACAGCGACAACTGTTTCGGTGCCGCTTCATGTTCCCGTCTGAACCTGGAAAATGTATTAATTTTGCTTCCAACTTCCACCCCATCATCACCTTCACATGGCCCATCTCCGACACTTCCCTTCCCTTCCGTGACCTTTCCATTTCAATTTCTGGGGATAGATTATCCACTAATATCCATTACAAACCCACCCCCACAGCTACTTCAACTACAGCTCTTCACACCCCTCATCCTGTAAGGACTCCATCCCATTCTGCCAGTTCCTTCACCTCCATCGTATCTATTTCCAAAATAGTGCTGCTCAGGGCAGCATGGTGGTGCAGTGGGTTAACACTGTGGCCTCACGGTGCCGAGGTCCTAGGTTCGATTCCGGCTCTGGGTCACTGTCTGTGTGGAGTTTGCACATTCTCCCCGTGTTTGTGTGGGTTTCGCCCCCACAACCCAAAAATGTGCAAGCCAGGTAGATTGGCCACTCTAAATTGCCCTTTAATTGGAAAAAATGAATTGGGTCCTCTAAATTTAAAAACAAATAGTGCTGCTGACATGTCCTCATTCTTCCTTAATCGTGGTTTCCCAACCACTGTGATCGACAGGGCTCTCAACCGTGTCTGACCCATCTCCCGCACATCTGCTCTCATGCCTTCCCCTCCCTCCCAAAATAAGGACAGGGTCCCCCTTGTCCTCACGTTTCACCCCACTAGCCTCCGCATTCAAAGAATCATGCTCCGCCAGTTCCGTCAACTCTTGCATGATGCCACCACCAAACACATCTTCCCCTCACTCCCTGCCAGCATTTTGCAGGGACCATTCCCTCTGGATTACCATGGTCCATTCCTCCATCACTCTAACACCTCACCCTCTTCCCAGAAGGTGTAACGCCTGCTCCTTTACCTCCTCTCTGCTCACAATCCAAGGGCCTAAGCATTCTTTGCAAGTGAGACAGGGCTTCATGCGCATCTCCTACAATCTGGTCTCCTGCATTTGCTGTCCAATGTGGTCTACTCTACATTAGAGAGATTAATTGCAGACTAGGGGACTGCTTTGCAGAACACCTTCAGTCCGCCCGCAAGCAGGATCCAGACCTTCCTGTCGCTTGCTATTTCAACTCACTCTCCTGCTCTCATGTGTGTCCTTGGCCTGCTGCAATGTTCCAGTGAAGCCCAGCGCAAACTTGAGGAACTTCGCCTCATCTTCTGATTAGGCACGTTACAGCCTTCTGGACTTAACATTGAGTTCAACAACTTCAAACTGTGAGCTCTTCCTCCACTTTCACCACATTTTTATTTCTATCAAATTTATTATCAAATTTAAATATGGTTATAATTAGAGCACCCATGACCATCTTGAATGGCGGAACAGGCTCAAGGGGCCGAGTGACCTACTTTTACTCCTAAGTCGTACGTTCGTCTGTATCGCTGCTACAAGTCACCTAAATTAGGAATTGGAAGGGAGCGAGGAACTCAAGAAAATTAGTCTGACCAGGGAAGTGGTACGGCTAGAACTGTTGGTTGACAAATCCTGGTGAATTTTATTCTAGCGTCTCAAAAAAGAGGTCAGTGAGATAGTTGATGCGCTGGTTCTAATTTTCCAAAATTCACTAGACACGGCGAAGGTTCCATTAGATTGGAAAATAACTAATTCAAAAAGTGAGAGTGACAGAAAGCAGGAAACTACAAGCCAGTTAGCTTAACATCTGTCAAAGGGAAAATGCTAGAAACAATTATTAAAGATGTCATAGCAGGGTACTAGATAAATTCAAGATAATCAGGCAGAGCCAACATGGTTTTGTGAAAGGAAAATGATGCTTAACCAATTTACTGGAGTTCTTTGAAGAAGGACCTGGTGCCTCTACCCTGGGAAACAGAGCATTGATTAGACCACATCTAGAGTATTGTGTACAGTATTTTCTCCTTATTTAAGGAAAGATATAAATGCATTGGAAGCAGTTCAGAGAAAGTTTACTAGATTAATACCTGGGATGGGCAGGTTGTCTTTTGAGTAAAGGCTGGGCAGGCTATGTTTGTATCTGCTGGAGTTTAGAAGAGTAAGAAGAGTCAAGAGTAAGAACCTTAGTTAGGCCACACTTGGAGTATAGTGTGCAATTCTGGTCGCCACACTACCAGAACGATGTGGAGGCTTTAGAGAGGGTGCAGAAGAGATTTACCAGGATGTTGCCTGGTATGGAGGGTATTAGCTATGAGGAGAGGTTGAATAAACTCGGTTTGTTCTCACTGGAATGACGGAGGTTGAGGGGCGACCTGATAGAGGTCTACAAAATTATGAGGGGCATAGACAGAGTATATAGTCAGAGGCTTTTCCCCAGGGTAGAGGGGTTAATTAATAGGGGGCATAGGTTTAATGTGTGAGAGGCAAGATTTAGAGTAGATGTACGAGGCACGTTTTTTTACACAGAGGGTAGTGGGTGCCTGGAACTCGCTGCCGGAGGAGGTGGTGGAAGCAGGGACGATAGTGACATTTAAGGGGAATCTTGACAAATACATGAATAGGATGGGAATAGAGGGATACGGACCCAGGAAGTAGAAGATTATAGTTTAGTTGGGCAGTATGGTCGGCACAGGCTTGGAGGGCCAAAGGGCCTGTACCTGTGCTGTACTTTTCTTTGTTCTTTGTTAAGAGGCAACTTGATTGAAATGTATAAATTCCTGGAAAGACCTGACAGGGTAGATATTGAAAGGATGTTTCCTCTTGTGGGAGAATCTAGAACTAGGGTCACTGTTTAAAAATAAGGGGCAGGATTCTCTGGTCCTGAGGCTAAGTGTTGACGCCATTGTAAACGCCGTCGCATTTTACAACGCCATCAACAGGCCTCCAGGACCAGCGATCCTGAGCCCTACAGGGGGCCAGCACAGCACTGGAGCAACTCTCGCAGCTCCAGCTGCCAATGCCGGTGTCAAACGGGCGCCGCAGGTCTATGCATGCGGGCTGTGGCCAGCACGAACTCGCGCATGCGCACTAGCTTCTTTCTCCGCGCCGGCCCCAACGCAACATAGCGGAGAGCTACAGGGGCCGGTGCAGAGTAAAAGAGGCCCCCACCAGGAGAGGCCGGCCCACCAATCGGCCGGCCCACTGATCGGTAGGCCCCGATCGCAGACCAGGCCACGGTGGAGGACACCCCCCCGGGGTCGGACCACCCCCCGCAGGATGGACGGCGTGGTCCCGCCGGGTAAGACTAGATGTGAACGGCGCAGGCGGGACTTGGGCTTACTTGGCAGCCACTTGGCCCATCCCAGGCAAAGAATCACCCCCGACTGACACCACACTGGCGACAATTCTCCGGTGACCGGAGAATCGGTGGACCGGCGTCGGGGTAGCGTCGCGTGAATCACGCCTGGCCCGGTGATTCTCCGACTCGGTCCAGGGTCAGTGAATCCCGCCCAAGAGATCTCCTATTTAAGACAGAGATGGGGAAAGATGTTTTCTCTCAGAAGGTTGAGACACTTTAGAATTCTCTTCCTCAAAGGTTGTTGAGGCAGAGTGTTTGATTACCTTTAAGGCAGAGGTAGATAAATTATTGATAAGCAAGAGGGTGAAAGTAATTAGGGCTAGGCAGGAATGTAAAAATTAGATTATAATTAGAGCACCTCCAGGCGGCATGGTGCTGCAGTGGTTACCACTGCTGAATAATGGTGCCGAGGACCCAGGTTCATTCGCGACCCTGGGTCACTGATCATGTGGAGTTTGCACATTCTCCTGTGTCTATGTGGGTCCCACCCCCACAACCCAAAGGGTAGGTGGATTGGCCACGCTAAATTGACCCTTAATTGTAAAAAAATAAAAAAATAATTAGAGCACCCACAATCTTTTTGAATATGCTCAAGGGGCCGAGTGACCTACTTATATTCATAATTCAAATGTTTGTCTGCATGGCTGCTCCAAGTCTTGTGAGCACAAGATTGGCACTTTATTCTGGAAGGTACCAAAAGCAGTTACAAGAACAAAAGAATTCCTCCCTCAGCCAGTGGAATCTCACACCTGATTGTATAGATCAACAAAGGTAGAGGAAGTGCAGACGAACTGGCTCCCGATTATTAAGTATCATAATAATAATCTTTATTAGTGTCACAAGTAGGCTTATATTAACACTGCAATGAAGTTACTGTGAAAATCTCCTCGTCGCCACATTCTGGCGCCTGTTCGGGTACACAGAGAGAGAATTCAGAATGTTCAATTCACCTAACAGCACGTCTTTTGGGACTTGTGGGAGGAAACTGGAGTGCCCGGAGGAAACCCACACAGACACGGGGAGAATGTACAGACTCCACACAGACAGTGTAAAAGAGATAGATTGAAATCTGTTATGTTGGAAGAGCTGATAACAGCCACTATGTCTCTCTCCTGAGGGGAGCAATAAATTCTGGCCAGAAGCACAGAGACTGATTGTTAAGTTGTAATTAACCCATAATGGCCCAAGTCTCTGGTCTTTTCGCCAGTTTTAACAAATGTTCTAAAGACAGGCTGCTGTTTTAACATCAACTGGAAAGTACTCCAGCAGTCAAGCTTAGCAAGCAGTCAGTGACCATCTCACAACTCCATAAAGCCTGCTTGATTTTACAAGTTCCTGATCAATATCTGCCAAGCAGTCTAATTTATTGTGTTGCATTATTTGTCATAAGGGTTTTTGTGTTGACGTCTTCAACCAAAAATTAATCTGTCTGGAAGACAGAGAGCAGGTGTAGGGCACAAGTGAGTTTAAAGCAGTGATTTTTTCCATTGTGTCTGTCTGGACTGTTTTAAGCTTCCAGGAAGGGACCTCTGTTATATGGGGGGGGGGGTTGTCTCTGGTCAGTGCTCTGTTATGAGGTGGTTGCAGCTGGTGAGCTCTGTTATGGGGGGGGGGGGGGGGGGGGGGGGGGGGCGGTTCTGGTGGATGGCTCTGAAACAAAAGGGAAAATGCTGGAAAGTCTCAGCAGGTCTGGCAGCACCTGTAGGGAGAGAAAAGAGCTAACGTTTCGAGTCCAATGACTCTTTGTCAAAGCTAAGAGACAGAGAAAGTGGTAAATATTTATACTGTGGAGTGAGAATGAAAGATGAGTCATAGCCACAGAAACCCAGGGAAACCGGGTGCTAATGGCCATAGATACCAAGGGGAAAGAGTGTTAATAGCAGTCCCCAAAGAGGACAAAATATGTGAAAGGTCAAACAGCAGGGAAACTAACATCAGAGGATGAACTGTAGGTGTGGGGGGAGGGGAAGGGGGAAGCAAAGCGGAGAAGGGTGCAGGGAAGGTGGATAAGATTGGGAGGGGAGGGGGAAATTAAATGTATATTAAGAAAGAAAGAAATGGTAAAAGACAGTTAAAATGAAATGAAAACAAATGGGTCGAGGTGGGGCTGATCATCGAAGTTGTTGAATTTGATGTTCAGGCCCGCGCCCGTTTTGGAGAATCGCGTCCCATGTTGGGGTCAATTTTGATATTGTAAATAAATACCAAGCTAGCATGCTGTCAAGTTACAAATATCTTACAATTCAAGACTGTTCGTATAAGCATAATTTAATTTGTACCTCCTGCTACCTGAAGTGTGAAGTAAGCTACATTCTTGTGAAAGAAGAAATAAATGTTAAATAGAATAGATAAACAGAATAGGAGGAACATCAATCTCTTCACCCACCTTCATGGAGCTAGATGCATGTTCATTTAATTACGAAAAATAACATAAGTATCAAAAAATCTTGCAAAGGTTTGGCTCATTGATAAATGTTCTGATCTTGAGAAGTTCAAACTGCTGGGGCAGAATTTTATAGGACCCATCTCTATTTCTACTGGAAGTTTAATTGAAGTCGGATTTCCAGGACTCGGGCATCCGACTCGTTCTCACCCTTGTCTGCACTGTCTGGGCAGCTGGAAGATGCATTTCAGGTTGGTTGGACATTAATTGGCCACCAGTGTGAAATCGCGCTCAGAACACAATCTTGTCCAGGAGTGGATTCTACATTTGCTCCCATGCCTGCCGGCTTCATGCAGATGCCAATTATGAAATTCAGGCTCATGTCTCTGCTGCATACAGTTCCAGCAATGACCGCCACTCCCAGAGGTGTTGCTGGGACTACAGAGCTCTGCTCCACAATCAGTATGGCCAGCAGCTCTCTGAAGTAACTCTTCCCCTAAGTGAGCAGTGCAAGTACCGCACCATCAGCCACTTAACGTTCCAGTGGAGGGAAGAAGAGGAAGAGAGGAGGTAATCAAGACAGCCCTTTTCTGACTGGGCTGTCTGTGAACAACCCGTCCCCTTGTATTACAAGTAAACACAACCTCAATTCCCCATTTAAAAAGAGTCTCACAATTATCATCTTAGGATAAGCTTGATCGCCCTGTAAAAATAAAACCCAACACAAACTAAGCATCCCAAACAAAATTTATAAATTTGTATGCCACATTCAATACAAATGTAAACTAATTATCTTTGTGCATTCCACAATGCCCATTATCCATGTGCCTTTGCAGTTCTATTGGAATGGCTGCAGCATGAATTGCGGAAGACTGCTGACTTTCAGTGGTGGATACTGTAGATCGCCTGGGAGATCGACCGTAAGCAGCTCTGAGTCAAATTGCACCATCTCAACATGGATGGAAGACTACAGGCTGGCTGACGGGCAATATCAAGGCCAATGGAAGAGTGTGTGGTAGTATGACTAGGGGTATTACGGTACCTGGGAGTGTGAGCTGCCATTGGTGCAGAGGACTCACTGCCCATTGGCCCAGGTATGTCATGTGCCTCTCAGCTGATTGGCTGAGAGGAAGGTAGCTCCGCCTACGAGGCGGGGTATAAGAACCCGTGTTCCCCGGCAGCCAGCCATTCTTCTGTACGTCTGCTGCCGGGTCCACTTATTGTGTATTAAAGCCTATTGTTCGGACTTCATCTACGTTTCGTGTCCATTGATTGTGCATCAATTTAATACGCAAGATGTTAAAGGATGAAGCTTCGCATCTTGCCGGAGTGTCTTCGACTCCACCCGCACGCAGCAAATGCAACAGCAGCAATTAAGCACTGGCTGGCTTGCTTCAATAGCTACCTGAGCACAGCTGAAAATGTCCTGACGAGGGAACAGAAATTGCACATCCTCCACTCGTGCGTCGGCACCGCCATGTACACACTCATAGAGGACACGACAGACTACGACGCGGCTATGGACTTACTTAAAGGTCATTTAATACTGCCGCTGAACCAAGTCTACGCGCGGCACTTACTGGCCACGAGGCAGCAAATACCAGTGAGTCTCTGGACGAATTTTACCGTGCCCTCCAACTTCTGATCAGAGATGCCTTCATTGCAGGTATGCAGTCCTCGCAGATCCGCCAAAGACTGTTGGAGAGAAAGACTTTAAGCCTCATGGAGGCACGGGCCCTCGCCTCCTCCCTAGATGTTGCAAATTGGAACGCTCGCGCGCATGCCCCCGACCGCGCGGCATCCCCCTGGGCAGCATGGAACGCGACCTCCATCACCCCCACAGACTCGGACTCCCCCCAGGCCTACGCCACAGAGCGCCCCGAAAAACCCATGAGGCCCCGCTGCTATTTCTGCGGCCAGGCAAAGCACCCTTGTCAGCGCTGGCCGGCCCGCTCCGAAACCTGCAAGGGCTGCGGCAAGAAGGGCCACTTTGTGGCCGTCTGCCAATCTAAAGCGGTCGCTGCGGTCCCGCGGACCTCGCTGCCCCCACCCCCCACGTGTGATCCCCGGGCGCTGCCATTTTGGGCCCCCGTTGCCATATGCGATCCCCGGGTGCCGCCATTTTGGACCCCCGACTCCACGTGCGGGGAACGGGCACCGCCATTTTGTCCACGCCCCACCATGTGCGGCCGACGGGCGCTGCCATCTTGGATCAGCACCGAGGACGCCGCAGGTGACTACTCTCTGCCTGATGACAACTCGGAGTTTCTGCCATGACTCGCCTCAGTCACATAGGTCGCAGCCTCGCACCCTATCCACAGCGACCACGAAGATCCTCCTCAACGGCCACGAGACAAGCTGCCTGCTGGACTCCGGGAGCACAGAGAGTTTCGTCCACCCCGCCACGGTAGGACGCTGCACTCCTGTTTACCCGGTCAAACAAAAAATCTCTCTGGCCTCCGGTTCGCACTCGGTACAGATCACGGGGTGCTGCATAGCTTTTTTTTTTATAAATGTTTTTATTCAGTTTTCATATTTTATATTGAACAAATTACAAATTGTTAGGAGAGAAAAAGAACAAAAAAAAAACAACAAACAAACACGCAAAAATTAACATACATATTTACAGGTAAGCATCTTCGTAGTAGTAACTGCGCCCGCCCCCCCCCCCCCCCCCCCCCCCCCCCCCCCCCCTCAACATGTTTATTTAGTTTGGTTTTGGGCCTTAGCAAGCCATCGAACCCCCGTACCGAACCTGTAGCCCCCCCCCCCCCTCCCGCTACCTTCCCCCGACTATTCTTCCTCTTGTACATTGGCCACAAATAGGTCCCGGAACAGTTGCATGAATGGCTCCCACGTTCTGTGGAAGCCGTCGTCCGACCCTCGGATGGCAAATTTGATTTTCTCCATTTGGAGAGATTCCGAGAGGTCGGACAGCCAGTCCGCAGCTCTGGGCGGTGCTGCTGACCGCCAGCCAAACAGGATTCTACGGCGGGCGATCAGGGAGGCAAAGGCAAGGGCGTCCGCCCTCCTCCCCAGGAATAGATCTGGCTGTTCTGAAACCCCGAAGACCGCCACTATCGGGCATGGCTCCACCCTCACTCCCACCACTTTGGACATAACCTCGAAGAAGGCTGTCCAGTACTCCACGAGTCTGGGGCAAGACCAGAACATGTGGGCGTGGTTGGCCGGGCCTCTTTGGCACCGTTCACATCTGTCTTCCACCTCCGGGAAGAACCTACTCATACGGGTTCTTGTTAAGTGGGCTCTATGTACCACTTTTAGTTGCGTCAGGCTGAGCCTTGCGCACGTGGAGGTGGAGTTGACCCTATGCAGTGCTTCGCTCCAGAGTCCCCACCCTATCTCCATCCCCAGGTCGTCCTCCCATTTCCTTCTTGTTGCGTCCAGTACGGTGTCGTCCCTATCTACCAGTCGGTCATACATGTCACTACAGTTCCCTTTCTCTAGGATACTTGCGTCCAGTAGGTCTTCCAGTAGTGTCTGTCGTGGCGGTTGTGGGTACGTCCTTGTCTCCTTTCGTAGGAAGTTTTTGAGCTGCAGGTACCGTAGCTCGTTCCCCCCAGCTAGCTGAAACTTCTCTGTCAGTTCGTCCAGTGTTGCGATCCTGTCGTCCGTGTATAGGTCCCTGACTGTCAGTGTCCCCCCGTCCTGCCTCCACCTTTTGAAGGTGGCGTCAGTCAGTGCTGGTGTGAACCTATGGTTGTTGCAGATGGGAGCCCTGTTCGACATTTTGGTCAGGCCAAGTTGCTGCCGCAGTTGGTTCCAGGATTGGAGGGTGGCTGTCACCACTGGGCTGCTGGAGTGTTTTTTGGGTGGGGATGGGAGTGCTGCCGTGGCGAGGGCCCGGAGGGAGGTTCCCATGCAGGAGGCCTCCTCCGCACGCACCCACTCAGCCTCTGGCTCCTGGATCCATCCCCTTACTCGCTCGGCTGTTGCTGCCCAGTGGTAGAATTGTAGATTCGGGAGGGCTAGCCCTCCCCTGGTTTTTGTTTTTTGTAAGACCTTCTTTGGGATCCTAGCATTTTTACCCCCCCATACGAACGCCATGATGAGTTTGTCCAGCGCTTTGAAAAAGGCCTTGGGGATGTAGATCGGAATGGATCTAAACAGGAAGAGGAACCTGGGCAGTACGTTCATTTTGATCGTCTGAACTCTCCCCGCGAGGGAGAGCGGGAGTGTGTTCCATCTTTGCAGGTCCTTTTTAACTTCCTCCGTCAGGCTGGTGAGGTTCCATTTGTGGATCCCTTTCCAGTCATGGGCTATTTGGATCCCCAGGTAGCGGAATTTATGTCGGGCTTGATTGAACGGCAGCCCCTTTAGTGCTGCCCCCCCCCCCCCCCCCCCCCTTGCGGGTGTACTGGGAAGATCTCACTTTTGCTCATGTTGAGTTTGTAGCCCGAGAAGGCTCCAAACTCTTTCAGGAGCGCGATGATTCCGTCCATGCTGCTTTGTGGGTCCGAGATATAGAGGAGCAGATCATCCGCATAGAGTGAGACTCTGTGCTCTCTACCTCCCCTTCGGATCCCCCTCCAATTTTTTGCTGCCCTGAGCGCGATTGCTAGCGGTTCAATTGCTAGTGCGAACAGCAGCGGGGACAGTGGGCATCCTTGTCTGGTGCCCCTGTGCAGCTGGAAGTATTGGGAGTTGGTATTGTTGGTCTGTACACTCGCCATGGGAGCGTTGTACAGGAGCTTTACCCAAGCGGTGAACCCTGTTCCAAGCCCGAACCGCTCCAGTACCTCTATGAGGTATTTCCACTCGACTCTGTCGAAGGCCTTTTCTGCGTCCAGGGAGACGATCACCTCTTGTGTTCTCTCCCCGGAGGGGGTCATTATCACGTTCAGCAGGCGCCTGTGCTGCATAGCTGACCTCACGGTTCAGGGGAGGGAGTTTAAAAACTACAAGCTATTCATCCTTCCTCACTTCTGCGCGGCAGCACTCCTGGGGTTAGACTTCCAGTTCAACCTCCAGAGCTTAATATTCAAATTCGGGGGCCCTATGCCCCCCCTTACTGTCTGCAGCCTCGCGTCCCTCAAGGTCGATCCCCCGTCCTTGTTTGCAAACCTCACCCCGGATTGCAAACCCGTCGCCACCAGGAGCAGACGGTGCAGTGCCCAGGACCGGACCTTCATCAGGTCGGAAGTCCAACGGCTTCTGAAGGAAGGGGTCATCAAGGCTAGCAACAGCCCCTGGCGAGCACAAGTGCTGGTGGTAAAGACCGGGGAGAAAAATAGGATGGTCTTAGACTAGAGTCAGACCATCAACAGGTTTACGCAGCTCGACGCGTACCCTCTCCCACGTATGTCCGACCTGGTCAACTCGCGCAGTACCAGGTCTTCTCCACGGTGGACCTCAAGTCCGCCTACCATCAGCTCCCCATCGGCGCGAGTGACCAAAAGTACACTGCGTTCGAAGCGGATGGGCGACTATCACTTTTTAAGTGTTCCCTTCGGTGTCACAAACGGGGTCTCGGTCTTCCAACGAGAGATGGACCGAATGGTCGACCAATACGGTTTACGGGCAACCTTTCTGTATCTCGATAACGTCACCATCTGCACCCACGACCAGCAGGACCACGACACCAACCTCCGAAAATTCCTCCGAACCGCAAAACTCCTGAATCTGACCTACAACAAGGACAAATGCGTGTTTAGCACCGACCGTCTAGCCATCCTCGGCTATGTAGTGCGTAACGGAGTAATAGGCCCCGACCCGGAACGCATGCGCCCCCTGATGGAGCTCCCCCTCCCCCACCCACTCAAAGCCCTTAAGCACTGTTTGGGCTTCTTTTCATATTACGTCCAGTGGGTCCCCAATTACGCCGACAAAGCCCGTCCCCTCATCCAATCAGCCACATTTCCCCCGTCGATGGAGGCCCGCCAGGCCTTTAGCCGCAACAAAGCAGACATTGCAAAGGCCACGATACGAGCTATCGACGAATCCCTCCCCTTCCAAGTCGAGAGCAACGCTGATATAGCTCTTGCAGCCACCCTCAACCAAGCGGGCAGACCCGTGGCCTTCTTCTCCCGTACCCTCCACGCTTCCGAAATCTGCCCCTCCTCGGTCGAAAAGGAAGCACAGGCCATCGTAGAAGTTGTGCGACATTGGAGGCACTATCTGGCCGACAGGAGGTTCATCCTCCTCACAGACCAACGGTCGGTGGCCTTCATGTTCGACAACGCACAGGGGGGCAAGATAAAGAACGACAAGATCTTGCGGTGGAAGATCGAACTGTCCACCTACAACTACGACATCTTGTATCGTCCTGGGAAGCTAAGTGAGCCTCCCGATGCCCTGTCCCGTGGCACCTGTGCCAACGCACAAGTGGACCGCCTCCGAACCCTCCACGTGGACCTCTGCCACCCGGGGGTCACCCGCTTTTTTCCACTTTATAAATACCTGCAACCTGCCCTACTCCATCGAGGAGGTCAGGACGGTGACTAGGTAATGCCACATCTGCGCGGAGTGCAAACCGCACTTCTACCGCCCCGAACAAGCACATCTGATAAAAGCTTCCCGCCCCTTTGAACGTCTCAGCACGGATTTCAAAAGTCCCCTCCCCTCCAACAACCGCAACACATACTTCCTCAACGTGATTGACGAGTACTCCCACTTCCTGTTAGCCATCCCCTGCCCTGACATGACCACAACCACCATCATTAAAGCCCTACACACTATTTTCTCCCTGTTCGGATTCCCCGCTTACATTCATAGCGATAGGGTGACGAACTGTGTCAATTCCTGCTCAGCAGGGGCATCGCCTCCAGCAGGGCGACCAGTTACAACCCTAGGGGTAACGGGCAGGTCGAGAGGGAGAACGGTACGGTCTGGAAGACCGTCCTGCTGGCCCTGCGGTCCAGAAATCTCCCAGTCTCCCACTGGCAAGAGGTCCTCCCAGACGCCCTCCATTCTGTCCGGTCACTCCTTTGTACATCCACTAACCAAACGCCTCACGATCGCCTTCTTGTTTTTTCCAGGAAGTCTTCCTCAGGGACCCCGCTCCCGACCTGGCTGTCTACCCCCGGACCCATTCTGCTCCGGAAACACGTGCGGGTGCACAAGTCGGACCCGTTGGTCGAAAGATTCCAGCTACTCCACGCGATCCCGCAGTACGCGTATGTGGAGTATCCCGACGGCCGACAGGACACGGTCTCCCACCGGTACCTGGCACCCGCCGGATCCCACCCCCCCTGGCGCCAGCACCCCCCAACCCCCCACAACCCCAACTGCCCCCGGCGGGCGGGCGCACCCCCCCCCGGCCCCACCGACGCCTTCACACACGCTGCCTAGTGGACAGGACGACCCTCCCCCTGCAGCTCCGACTAGGGGTACGGACGCAGCCGCAAGAACAGGATCATCGCTCCCGGAGTCACGGATGACCACCACTCCAACGTCGCCGGCACAGCTCCGCAGGTCGCACAGGACGTCCAAGGCACCCGATCAGCTGATCGAATCCATGTGAACTGCTGATGGACTCTTGTTTTTGCTTGTTCTCTATTTTTTTTCTCTCCATTTCCCAAACTGTACATAGTTACTGTGTTCTGTATTTTGTAAATAGTTGTGGGCCAGCGGGCAGCCATCAATGAAATGGTACAATCTAACATCTCTAGTCATACTATCAGTCTGTCACATACTCACGGGGTGGGGCGGGGCAGGGCACGCCCCCCTCCATGTCCGCATTCGCCGTACACCCCCCCTCCATGTCCGCATTCCCCGTACACACCCCCCCCCCAGTTCCTTTCTCAACAGGGGGTGAATGTGGTAATATGACTAGGTGTATTACGGTACCTGGGAGTGTGAGCTGCCATTGGTGCAGAGGATTCGCTGCCCATTGGCCCAGGTATGTCATGTGCCTTTCAGCCGATTGGCTGAGAGGAAGGTAGCTCCGTCTACAAGGCGGGGTATAAGAACCCGTGTTCCCCGGCAGCCAGCCATTCTTCTGTACATCTGCTGCCGGGTCCGCTGCTTGCGTATTAAAGCCTATCGTTCGGACTTCATCTACGTTTCGTGTCCATTGATTGTGCATCAGAGTGATAAGGTTGGGAGGGCACAAACTATCCTGAAAGAGTACATGCACAAAACCCTGTGCAAATATGTGCAGTTTAAGTGGATTGGCTATGCTAAATTGCCCCTTAGTGTTCAAAAGGTTATGTGGGTGATGGGGTGAAGGCGTGGGCTTAAGTAGGGTGCTCTTTCCAAGGGCCGGTGCAGACTTAATGGGCTGAATGGTCTCCTTCAGCACTGTAAATTCTATGAGGTCAGAAGGTCCCTAATGATTGCGGCATTAAAGTCCAAATGAACCTTTTCAGATAACCAAGTGCCTGCATAAAGCAAGACCTGCACAACAAATGGCAAGTAACAGTTGCACCACACAAGTGCTTGGCAATGACCATTTCCAACAAGTGAGAATTTAACCATCTGCTCCTGGCTGGTTAGCTGCTGATGTCTCCGGTTCTATGCTACCGTGGCCTGCAAGAGAATGTGTGACAGTGAGCATGCTGGAGATGACATTTGAAGATGGATTCACTGACCTAGACCACTCATCTGAAGTCACTGAACGTAACGTGGTAGTACATTGCTTCTCCAGGCTTCACCCGACTGCCATGTATCCCTGATTCCACTGCCTTCTGAGCATTTGTCTGGTGGGTCTCCTTCCCCTTGTGGATATTGCACTAATCGTCTTCTTTATACCAACTCCAACAAGGTTTTCATTGCTGCGTCCCGGTACTTTGGAGGATGCGCTTTCTTCCATGTTGTGCCATCATTCATTATTCTGCCATATCAGAATTACTTAGAATCAGGAAACCCTACAGTGCAGAAGGAGGCCATTCAGCCAATCGAGTCTGCACCGGCCCTCCGGAAGACACCCTACTTTGGCCCACACCCCCACCCTCTCCCGATAACCCAGTAACCCTACCTAACCTTTTGGACACTAAGGGCAATTTAGCATGGCCAATCCACCAAACCTGCACATCTTTAGGTTGTGGAAGGAAACCGGAGCACCCACAGGAAACCTACACAGACACTAGGAGAACATGCAAACTCCACAATGACATTCACCCAAGGCCTGAATTTAACCAGGGTCTCTGGTAGAGCGAGGCAGCACTGCTAACCACTGCCACCATGGTGCCCCAATTTGTACAAAGACTTCCACCAACTGCTCCAACCTTGATGCAACACCTGCTTATGTACTACAGACTTGCTTTAACTGGCACTAGCCTCTCATGATTTTGTGCCCCCTGCTGAGACTTGCAGCCATTCAACAACGCTGTTAGTACTGACTGTGTGCTACCATCATTCTAATGAGCAAGGTAGAATGAGACTTTGCTGCCTGCATCACACTGAAAGGGCATGGGACAATTCTGCATTGCAAGCCCTGTGACATTTTGGTGGCTATACAATTTAGCCCTTTTGTGTCAGCTGGTATGGTAAAGAGCAATCCCGTCCATAATGTACATCAGTGACTACACTTCAAAAAGTACTTAATTGGTTGCAAAGTGCCTTGGGATGTCAGCAGCCATGAAAAGCACTCCAAAAATCTAAGATTTTTCTTCTTTGTTTCTTTAAAGCATATGGGCAGGATTCTCTGATTGCGGACGCCGAAATCGTATTCGGCGGTCGGGCGGAGAATCCCTTTTGATTCCGAAATCGGGGGGGCGCCTGTTTTCGGATGCTCCGGCCCTCCAAAACGGCGTCATTGGCGAGTACGCTGCACGCCGTTGGGATGCCCTCAGTACGTCACCTGAAGATCATCCTCCGATGCTCCCACCCCCGATGGGCCAACACGTGGGACACGTGTGCTGAATTTTCGTCAACCTCATGTGGCGGCTGCAGACTGTGTCCAATGCCACCACAGTCAGGGGGGAGCCGTTGCGCTGGCGGGGGTGGGCACTATCTGGCAGGCCGGGTCCACGCACGACCGCTGCAGGTTGTCGCCGTGCACATGCGGAGGCGGTGCTGGCTTTTTCATTGTAAAACTAGACACTTCCTTCGGACATACCCTCAAAATTGGAGAATCCAGCCCTATATGTTTACTACACTAGCTCAGTTGGCTAGACAGATGGTTTGTGATGCAGAGTGAGACCAGTAGCGCAGGTTCCATTCCTGTACCGGCTGAGGTTATTCATAAAGGCCTGCCTTCTCAACCTTGCCCCACACCTGAGGTGTGGTGTTCCTCAGGTTAAATCGCCATCAATCAGATCCCCCTCAAGCAGGAAATAAGCTTATGGTTATCTGGGACTCTGCCAACTTTACTTACTTACATGTTTACTTGCAACAGAAATCATTGTCCAATTTTTCTTTTCAAAACTCAGGGCATAGTGTAATTTTACCATCTGACTGTCACCTTACTGAGATTGAACCTGTGACCTTCTTGGTCTTCGTTGATCAGCTTCTTGTTGCTGTAACCAATGAAGCCATTGAGACAACTAAGAACGTAATAAGAACATTAGAACTAGGAGGAGTAGGCCGCATGGAATCTTATTGATAATGCACTAATTTTACTTAATTTTTTATGCTACATTCACATAGATGTTTTAATAAGGATACAGAAAGTCTACACTGAGTAAAATAATGAAATGTAGTTTTATATACAACATGACATATATACTGCCCGGTAGATCCCTACCCAATGTATATCTCAATGGCTTCATTTTGGTTGGTGCCTTACTGGCCGACCTTTTATACAAAGGTTAATAGAGATCCCTCGCCCCGACTAGGGAGCTCGGGGAAGATAATCATTCCCACCCTGTGGGCCCCGCGTGGGCTATTACATCCCTTCCCCCCCAAAGTCCAAAGGCCACCTTTGTTTTTTTGAAAAACATTTTATAGGAGGCATTTTCAAATATTTACAGAACAAAGAAGAAAAACAAAAACCAACCATCGCAACAGCAAACAGCCAAAACATCCTTACACACCCCCCAAAAACTCCCCCCCCCCCACCTCTACACGGCTGCCACCCCGGTACCTTCCCCACTTTTGTAAACTTTTAACCCAGAGCCCCCAATCCAAACAGAAAATGAACCCCCTTTCTCACTGATGACTCAATACTGCTTAAAGAAGCCGATGAACAGCCTCCACCTTTGAGGAGATCCAAAGACCCCCTTGGCAATTGATGAGGTGGAGGAGGAGAAGGAGGACGTTGGTTCTTTTCGGCCCCGGCAAATCGTCATTTAGCTGATGTGCCAGATCAGTCGCCGTATACCTTTCTGGTGATCCTCGTCCACTCCTGGGACACCATGGTGGACGATTGACGGGAAGCAGCTGATTGGCGTCTGGGAACTCATAGGTCTGCGTCTCCAAGTCAGAGTCAGAAGATACAACATCGGGCGTGTTGGCGTTGAGAGAAACTGGAGACGTCACAGCAGGCTGGATCGGCAATGAAGTCGGGGGACCCAGGAAAGGTTTCCTTTGAGGAATCTCATGAGGGAGTAACCTCTGTGAGCGAATGTGATCCAAACACATCAATTGCCGCTGGACCCGAACATGGAAAGTAACGGGTCTGTTTGGCGGACCCTGAGAGCCAGCGAGTGGTGTCGACACTACGAATGACATTGTTGGCCCGGAAGAAGTAACACATCCTTTCTGCATACTGGTTCCAGTCTTCATAACTGGCGTCAAATGCATCTAACTCCCCAAACAGAGGCATGGCGACTCAAGTAAATCTAAACCTGAGTCCAGAAAATTGGGGAGGTGGCTCAGCTGGGTAGGTGCAGGTTTGACATCAAGCCAGTTTGCTCCTCGTCGCCAGTTTAATAAGGACACAGAGATTCCACACCGTAAAATAAAGAAACATAGTTTTATTTGCAAAACAAGATATGCACTGCCCGGTATATTCCTAACCTGTTCCTGTTCTGGTCAGTGCCTTACTAACCTTTTATCCGAAGGCTAATAGAGATCCCCCATCCCTCGCAGGGAAGCTCATATTCCTCAAGGACCACGGGGAAGATAATTCTTCCACCCTGTAGGCCCCTTGCGGGCTCTTACAGATATAATTGTAAAAGAAGCACTAAAAAGAGACATGCTGAACTAACTGTGACATTATGTTTGACACTTCTACTAAGCGAGGCATGCTACTGGACTACATTAATGGACTCAACAATATGTTTGAGTCAAAGCCAAATGAGGTGGTTTGTCAGTGAGCTGTCAAGTACAGAACTAAATCACATAGGCCACTAAAATCCAAGGCTTGATTTCCTGCATGTGTTACATTGACTGGAGGTCTGCTAACACTTAAAAAGTGGTCTTGGAATCTCCAGGAATTAAACATTAAAATCTAGGCATTGCTGCGAACACCAAAGAGAAAAATTATCAGGCACAAAAATGAATTGTTTCTTTTTTCATTAAAAAAAACATTTTGTGTATTAGTTACATGGGCACAACAAATAGGACCATAAACTTGACTTCAACATTCAGGCTGGGAGGGGGCAAGAATTTGCAGCAGTTCCTATTCCTTATGCAAAAACACATATTGGGCTGGCTATTTGCCAAAGCAACAGAGTCCCTGAGGGTGGGCCAGATAGCCAGGAGCAATTTGGACTTTGTTGTTTAGGGGACCTCTGACTTCATTTCAAGCCCATCCAGCAGTTAATTTGCTGCTGTTAGAATTAGTGTCCCCTTGAAAGACATCAGCTGAGAGCTGAGAGCTGCCAGCTAATCAGAGGGAGACTTGGCCACAGCTGGAACTGCACCCAGCTGAGATTCATGGTGATTGACGCTCACTTGGAACAAGGTGATGGGGGTCAGAGGTTGCCAGTCAGGCAGTGGCCAGCAAATGGGGGAAATGGGGGAAGCTGGGAGGGAAGTTTGGGGGGGGGGGGGGGGGCTGAGGTGCTCCTCCTCAGTTTTAATCAAATTAAAATACAAGATGAGGAATGCCTTGCAACAGGTTGTCCATGGTCCTTTAAAAGATTGCTGGACTGGAGGATACGCCAAAAACCAAATGATTATACATGAACAACCCTTTATGCGTGTTGATGGCCACGTACTGCTTTGAGTTGTCCTCTAGCAAGAGCTGCTGATAGGCCTGGCTCATGTCCAGTTATAAAAATGTCTTGCCTCCTGCAAGAGTTGAAAGCCGATCTTCTACCCTTGGCAACGGGTAAATATCCAGCTTGGAAACCTGATTAATTGTAAGTTTATAATCCCCACATATGCACAGTACCATCATGTTTAAGAGCAGGAACAACTGGAGCTGCCTGTGAAAACTGAATGGCCTGAATGATTCCTAGCCTTTGCAGCCACTCCAACTCTTCCTCCACTTTGCCTTTCATGGGGTAGGGCACTGTCCTTTGATAAAGAGAGTAGCCTGAGGATCTACAAACAACGTAACTGTCGTGCCACACAACGTACCCAGCTCGTCTTTGAAAACCTCAGGATATTTCTGAATTACTTCCTCTGTCACTTGTCTGTGCTTTATCTCACCCCAGTTCAACTACATTTTCCTGAGCCATTCATGCCCTAGTAGACTCGGCCCATGCTCTTTTAGTACCATGAGCCAGGCTGTTGCTTCTTGATTGTTATATAGAATGTCGACCTCTAACTCTCCAAGCAATGGTAGTCTCATTGGTGTACATTTGAAGGTTGATTTTTGCTCGAGTAAGGGCTGGTGCCTGCTTAGAGCCCCAAATCTTCCTGAAGGTCTCATCATTGATTACCAATACAGAGGCTCCCGTGTCCATGTTGATTTTCTGTCCATCGACCTCCACTTTAGCATAAATAGGTTCTTCATGCCCCTCACTCATATTAAACATGTTGTGATAGTGTTCCTCAGCCTGGTCTCAGCTTTCCAAGTGATGCGCCATCGAATGAGGCTTCCTAGCTTTTAAATTCCCTGCACAGCTTTCGACTTTCTCGTAGCACCCCAGAACTTCTTCGCTAAATGCCTTTTCTTGTTGCACTGGTGAAAAACAACATCAATAATCTCACTATGATCCTTCACACATAAAATACACCACTGCCTTCATCCCTTTACTTGCAGCTTCTTTCTTTACTTGATGCAGTGCACAATATCTTTTGCATTATTGGCAGCCATTTCCATGCCCTGAAAGATTTCTAGAGTCTTCTTAAAAGTAATTGTGCCTTCTCCCAGAAAAAGCCGCTGAATTCTGTCCTTGTTAATGCCACAAACTAGTCTGTCCTGAAGCATGTCTTCCAAAACTGCCTGAAACTCGCAATGTTCAGAGAGCTGGCGTAACTCAGCAGCAAATTTAGCAATAGACTGTCCTTTGCCAAAAATCACTATAGAATTTAAACCGCTGTACAATTACTGACGGCTTAAGGTTGTGGTAATTCTGAGCGAGCATAGCTAAATCCACAAATGAAATTTCCCCTGTTTTCCGTGGTGTAGCTAAATTTCTCACTAGATTGTAAATCTTTGCCCAACAAACACTCAGGAGAATTGAGCACTTTCCAGCCTCATCTGTGCCAAGAAAAGGTGTTCCAGCCTTTACGCATATTCAGTCCAGTTCTTGTTCTCTTCCACAAACTCACTGATAGACTCAAATACAGCTATGTGCTGCTAACTTGTCTTCTGTCGGTAACCTAGCAAAACGTCTGTTGAATGTGCTAAAACGTGATTTTTAAAAATTCTTGTAGCCAACAAGATGTGGTAACTTGATCACAAAAAGGTAGTTGAAATGCGATGTTAGTGAAGTTAGTTTTCTCTAACATATAAAAAGAATAAAGTTCAAAATACAGTATGGACTCAAAAACGGGAGCATTTAGCTAAACATTGAAATAATAGTAACGGAATAAAATTGGGACTAATGACAGTTAAAAATAAGTATCCACGGATACAAAAACAATGTCACAGCACTTATCAATGACATCAGCAATGGCTTTAAATGAGAAGATGCATAATGATACGATAACACAGGCATCAAGGTTCCTCAGATTACCAACTAGATAATTACGATAGGATCATTGTCATCAGTGACCTGTAAAGCTTAATCCCACTGAATTATTTTGGATTAGTGGAAGGTTGCACTCTCTCCCACTTCAATCTTGCACATTTTGCTTATGGCCTCTGAGTAAAAGAAAAACGTCCTTCAGGTTGTTTTGCGGTCTTTATCTCACCCGTGGGGCCCACATACATCCACATGGAGGCCAATAAGCACTTATCTCATTGGCTGTACTATTCTTCACAAATACACTAGGTTTGACTGACCTTAGTGTGTTGGAACTCTGCTCGGAAACCTCTGCCTCTACAGGTATTATTTGTCTTCTAAGAGGCAGACAGAAGCCCTGCTCCTTATAAGGCAAGTTAGAAACTTCTAGAAATAGCAGACACAACTAGATATTTGCAGTTGTTCCCTAGGGATGTCTTCTGATCCCTTGATAAAGTTATGGTGGGAAACCAGTGGCATCGCGGAGAACGTTTTATTCTGCACTATTCTCACATCACATTTCAACAAGATCAATTGTTTATTCTGGTAAGGGGAAAGGAAAGCAATACAAAATGTCAATATGTTGCACCAAAAGTCAGAATAAACAAAATAAGCAGAAACAGCAGCAGGATTAATCAGAAAAAGATTTATATAACAGGTAAAGATCAAAGTGATTTTGAAGGAAGAGGCAACTTACATGGCTGTTGAGAAGAGTACTTCTGTGAGCTGTCAAACCATCAGACTTTTGGAGTGTCTCAATCGCCATTTCAATCTGATGATAGATAGCATTAAAAAGAGCTCAAGGTAAGACAGTGAAAGCAGATTTCAATGAACACAGAAATAAATGGAAAAAAAATCAAAAAAGCACAACAAGACTTTTTAATGAGCAAGTTTAAAGTGACAACTTTATTATGCTGACCAATTAAAAGCAAACCAGATTCTAAAGTGTAATTAACATTAATGATCTCAAGGAAGACTGCATGGCATATTGCAGCACATGTATGAGCTAAGCGACATGCTGAATTGTGTGCCAGGTGCCAATTATACATTTTACACCAGTTCTATAATATTATACGCAGCAAGTCAGCTAAGTGTCACACAGCATGTAACAGCTTTGTGTGTTACTGCGTATTGCACTGGAATACCAGCTATGCATTGTATTGAATGCACCAACTCATCTACATGCCACGTGATGTGCACCAGGTAAACATAGTACTTCAAGATCAATAACATGTTTTGCTATTTTTAATCGATCACAAGATACTTCATGCGCTAATTGTGTGCACCAACTATATCCTACATTTTCGATCTGAGCTAGGCAAAGAAAAGATAAAAACTTTTTGAAAGTAAAGATTACAGAAAATTATGAAGAATACCATGAAAGAAATTTGTCAGACAGCAGCCCAGTCAGGGTTCCAATCACATTGCAGATTAGGGGAATGGATTTTTATGGTTTATGTTTTCTACTTGAAGCTTTCAATTCATCGCGCAGCTTCTGGGGTTTTAAAAGCTACAGAGATAGTGAATACATCAGTTTTGAACTTTCAGAATTCTCTAGATCTTAGAATGTTACCTTACGATCTGCGGGACCAAACATAACCTCACTGTTCAAGACAGGAGGGAGAGAGAGGAACATCGGCAGATGAGAAAATGCTAAAATTTATTAAGATGTGTAACATAATACTGAGAAAATCATAGTACGATTGATCAGAGTCAACACGGTTTTATGTTGGACAGATCTATTGGAGATTTTGAAATTGTAACCAGTCGGGTACAGAAGGGGGAAAACTGTGGATGTAGTGTATTTGGGTTTTCAAAAAGGCATTCATATGAAGTGTTAGGCATATAAAATTAGAGCTAATAGGATTAGGGGTAATATATTAGCATGGACTGAGGATCAGATAATGGAAAGAAAACACTAAGTAGAAATAAATGGGTTATTTTCAGGTTGACTGTAACTAATGGGGAACCACAAGAATCAGTATTTTGATCTCCGCTATTTACCATTTATGTTAATAACTCAGATTAAGGTGTTGAAAGCATTATATCCAATTTGCATATAATACAAAGTTAGGTAGAAAAGGATGCAAAAAGGCTCAGGTTGAGTTGACAAGAAGATGGCTGATTGAGCATAAGGTGGAGAAACATGAAGTCATCCACTTTGGAAGAAAAAATAGAAAAGCAGAGTATTTTTTAAATGGAGGGGGACTGGGATATGATGATATTCAGAAGGTCTTAAGTGTCCTTGTACAAAAATCACAAAGTTAACATGCAGTGCCACAAGTATTAAGGAAAATAGATATTGGGCAGTATTCTCCATCCTGTCGCCCCAGTTTTCTGGTGCAGCGCCCCCCCCCCCCCCCGCCAACAGCGGGATTCTCCGTCCTGCCAGCCGTCCAATGGGGTTTCCTATTGTGTGGAGTCCCACGCCATCGGGAAATCCCCGGGCGTGGGTGCGCTGCTGGCATAACAGAGAATCCCGACAGCGGAGAATCCAACCCATTGTGTTTGTACTAATTACAAAAAGTTTGGAATATAAGAGCAAAGAAGTCTTATTGCAATTATACGGACCTTAGTACCTATGTTCAGTTCTGGTCACTTTATCTCAGGAAGGACATACTAGCTTCAGAGTGAGTGCAAGTAGGCATAAATTAACACTGCAATGAAGTTACTGTGTGAAGTCCCCAGTCGCCACATTCCAGAACTTGTTCAGGTACAGGGAGTGAGAATTCAGAATGGCCAATTCACCTAACAACACGTCTTTTGGGACTTGTGGAAGGAAACTGGAGCACCCAGAGGAAACCCACGCAGTCACAGGGAGAATAACCTGGGACCCTGGATCTGTGAAGCAACAGTGCTACCCACTGTGCTACCCAAGCATGGCAAATTTTTGGAATTCTCTATTCCAATGGATAATTAATAATTAAGCATATTCAAAACAAAGATTGATAAATGTTTGGATACCATGGAGAATGTGTGTGGAATTGAGATAGGAGATGAGCCATGGCACAATTGAAGGGCCGAATGGCTGACTCCTGCTCCTATTTCTTGGATTTTTCTGTTCACGTGTGGCATTTGATTATGCTTACAACACAGGTTGTAGTGATTTTTTTTCAATAGTAATTCTCAAAGTGGCGGCACAGAGGCACAGTGGTTAGCACTGTTGCTTCACAGCACCGGAGACCCGGATTCGATTCCCGGCTTGGGTCACTGTCTGTGTTCTCCCCGTGTCTGCGTGGGTTTCCTCCGGGTGCTCCGATTTCTTCCCATAAGTCCCGAAAGACATGTTTGTTAGATGAATTGGACATTATGAATTCTCCCTCAGTGTACCCGAATAAGTGCCGTGGTGTGGCGACTCGGGAATTCTCACAGTAACTTCATTGTAATGTTAATGCAAGCCTATTTGTGACACTAACAAAGATTATTATTATGAGCATTCTGTTTGATTATTTGATATTTTTAAATTCAGGAACAAGACTGAAGTTGTGAGATATTACCTACAGGTATATTGGATTTTGGACCAAGAAAACTAAAGAATGATTAATTTGTGATGCAAGGCCAAAATGTTACCAGGTTTATGTGTTTTCTAATTGAATGAGTTACTGGGTGAAACAATCATGAAATTGCATAAAATCTACTTTGTTAAAAAAGTATATTTGAAGTGGTTGAGATTTATGTTTTTTTTCCACCTACTCAGAATTTCTGAGCGGCTGTACTAACCTTTTCCTCACCAATTTTACAGCTATTAAGCTACACTAAACAACCTGTATTTAAGTGAATGGAATAACATCTTAAGAACAAAGAGTAAAGAAATTATTTAGAAAATATGCATTGTTTGAAGAGGAATAAAGAGAACATATGACATTATACACAATTCTTAAACAAAGCAAATAATGTGTAATATTCCAGAAAGCCAGGTGGTGAAGGATGGAACTGGAGCCAATCTTTAAATACAATTCTAAACACTTATTTAAGACCAATACCATACATATACTCTACTAACCCAACAGCTCCTGTTTCATTCTGACCATATTTATAGGAGTGCAAGTGATTCACTTGCACTCCTATAAATATGGTCAGAATGAAATAGGAGCTGTTGGGTTTGTAAATGCCCACCATTGCATTCAATTAAATACATTGATATAAAATTACAATGCACTTACTTGAATGTCACAAAAGGTATACATTTAAGATAATAGGCTAACAAATGATATGGTGGATTATGACCTGGAAATATATTTTTCATGGGTTACAAATGTAAGTAATATTTTTTATGCTGAAATCTAAAAAGAAAAACAAGCTATTAATCCTTAAATTACATTTTCTGAACTGATTTGTTCAGACAGCAAAGCAAGGGTTAATAAGATTCAAGACTTTGTACTGATCATTGCTGAGGCATTCAATGTTTTTGCATCTTTGCGATCCCTTGTGATGCTGCAGCCCAGACTAGATGCAGAGTGACATTTTCTATAGCTTGGTTTGTTTTAAGCTCCCATCAACACTCTCCAATACAATGATGTAAGATATCTCTTTGCATACTATTTCTTGGAGTGACATTGTTGATTTGTTGGCAAATAATAGAAAGAAAAATAGCCAGCTTTCATATTGCATCTCTATACATTCTCAAAATATTCTGAAACAGTACACTGTCATAAAATAACCTTTGAATTACAATTGTTGTTAAGTAGATAAATATGGCAGCTAACTTGTGTACAGCAAAGTCCCACAAAATAAGATGAAAGACCAGTTACTCTTTTTTCACAATAGTGCTGATTGAGAAAGGAGTACTGACCAGAATACTGGGAGTAATTCCATCTTCTCCTTCAAAAATACCATGGAATCTTTAATGTCCACCCAATTTAACAGAACAGGCAAACAGAGTCATGGTTTAACATTTAACTAAAAGACAGATCCAAAATTTCCTAGGGATCAACTTCACTAGTCCAATTGCCTGCAGTCAAACACTTAAGGCTCCTGCTGAAGCCTCCAACCTGATAGTGGGAGAGAGATATATGCATGGCCAACATTGGTAACTGGTGTCTGCAAGGGCACAACAATGCCTGCCTCCACCCGTCCTTACCCTCGAAGGCCTAATGGGATCAATGACATGTCAAAAAACCTTTGGGATATTGTATTTGGCTTCAAAGAAGCCATTTACATTCAAAGAAGGCAACTGACCGCCTTCCCAATTGGTTGTGTTCTACTGTAGCCTTTTAAAGTATAAAGAGCAACATTTCTAGGGTAGCCCAGGAACTTCCTCAAATGTTCTCTTGATGGGACTGCAGGAGGAAGATCAGCTATCTACCTACTTCATGGAATTTCAAGTTCAGTACAAATAAGGAAGAATCTTGTCCAACTGAGCTCCATCCCAAATTCTTGCAATTTCTGGTGGAAATCAAAACATTCCAAGCTCTCTGCTCCCAGGAACGTCTGGGTCAGCACTGCTACACTTCAACACTCCCTCTGTCGGTCCAATTATATGTTAATGTACTTAAGTGCTGTTTATATCCACAAACCTCTGACTCAGAGAGAAAGTTGCTACCAACTGAACAAAACTACTATTCATTCAAGAGAAATTGGCTAATCCCCCAAAATGGGCATATTGAGATTGCGGAATGAGATGAACATTCACGCATTTGTTGCTTGCTGGCAGCATGTTTAATTGGTGCTGCCTGCTCTTTAACATGATTTCTGCATGTAGCCCGTACTACCCATGTCATTCATTGGCTACATGCATCAGCAATGGCAGTAGCTACTTAAAAATAACCTGCATCTCCTAAAAGAGAAGTGCATTGTGGTGGGAGTATTTTTTCAAAAGGCAATTTGAGCTGAATTTGTGAGTATGTAAATGTCAAGATTTTCATACAATGCACTGGAGATCTTGGTGGAAGAGCAGGAAAGGAGAAATATTTGCAGGGTGGCAGGAAGTATTGCAGACATATGCCCAGGAGCCAGTGTGAACAGGTTGTGATGGAAATTAATGTCAGGAGGAGTGTTGCTCCAAGATGATGGATGATGTGCAGGAAGATGTTTAACAATCTTACCAGAGTAGTCAAGGCAAGTCAAATGGCGCATCCCACCAACTGCACCACTAGCCTTTGCCACCTTTCAAATCTCCATGCCGAATCACCACCTACCAAAAATATCTATAAATACTTAACCTTAAAGTTCTTGCGCTTTATCCTATCCCCACAAAGGTAGCACTGTTTCAAGTCGCACAAAGACAAATTGCAGCTTGCACATGCTGGCACCTATTTGAACCACGAGATTCACATCACAAACATATTGCAGGAAACTCTTTCTTTCAGGAGTTGGAAGTGCATAACAGCAGGCAATAGCAAAGAACTGGAGGACAACAACCACCCTGCATGTTTTAAGCTTCATGGAGCAGTGCTGGTTATCATGGCAAGGGGCCTCTTTGAGGCCATTGCCATTGGTGAAGGTGAAGTGATTGATGATGATATATCTGCATACCTAATATTCCTTCTCTCATTCAATTCTCCCTCATCTTGCAATGTCTGCTGACTTGAAAAGGCTGCAAATGGTATAAGCACACACATCTTAACCCAACACTTCATCATTTTTCAGATATCCAAGAACTGGAGCTCTTCTAATCTATGGAGAAAGAGGAAGACGACAGTGAAGTGACACAGTCACTTTCTCTTGCACTTACTGCCACCAGCTCAGGTGCTGATACTGCACATATCTTAAGAGGTTAGGATAGTGCAGGGGTCTCCATGAGCTGAGGTACTGGGTTCAATATTATTGGGAGATGGAGGGTGAAACGAAGGGTGCCCCCCCCCACCCCCCCAAGCCACGTTGGTGTGGAGCCAACATGCTTCACACCTGCCACTGCCACCTTTTTCACTCTCTTTAAAGAATTTATTTTAAAAATTAGGCTGCCCATTCCAACCAGTATGCCCAGGACAAAGATTTTATGGCATGGTAAGAGTATTATAAGGATCAACTGGCTTGATAACATGCCTAATTGACCCTTAATTACCTATTAATTGCCGATTTCAGTGCCCATCCACCCCCCTCAATAGATTTTCTTGATCTATATTCACCTTGACTTGGGTGTGCAGTGCACCATTTCAAAATTTGTAGGTGACATCAAACTTGGGAGGTTCTGTGAACTGTGAGGAGGATAGTGATGGACTTCAAATGAAGAGAGACAGGCTCATGGAATGAGTAAACACATGGCAGCTCAACTGTAATGCAGAGAAGTATGAAGCAATTTATTTTAGGAGGAAGAACAGGGCAAGGCGACATATAATAAAGACGGGCTAAACTATGAACAATTAGACTTTCGGCCCTCAATGGGGAGTAAGTCTGGCTCCCATGAGTTGCTGGCTAATCTGATAAGGCAGCAGCTCCATCAGTCCCGGAGGTGCCAAGGGCACGTTAGAGGACGTTGCAGGGACTGCAACAAGGAATGAGGAGGAGCAATGGATCTCCAGAAACAGGTACATCGGGGGGTCTTGGTTGGACAGGGCTTGGATAGGTGAGGAAAGGGATTGGATGGGTTTAAGATTGCATGCAAGTAAGAAGAAGAGGGGGTTTCATCTTATCCGATCCGCAGAGGGCTGTCCCCAAAGATAGGACCCCCACTACCCCACTTTACTTAAAAATCAGACTGCCCACTCCAATCAGACTGTCCATAATAAAGGTTTTATGACATGGCAGAGTATTATCAGGGTCACTGGCTTGACATCATGCCTAATTAACCCTTAATTACCTATTTAAATATGGCAGGCAGTCCGCCTGTTTCAGTGCCCGCCCAACAGATTTTCTTGATCTATATTCACCTTGACTTGGGTGGGCAATGCATCATTTCAAAATTTGCAGATGACATCAAACTTGGAAGTTTGTGAATTGTGAGGAGGATAGAGATGGACTTCAAGGGAACAGAGACAGGCTGGTAGAATGAGTGAACACGTATCAGCTAAAACTTATTGCAGAGAAGTATGAAGCGATGTATTTTAGGAGAAAAAGCAAGGCAAGGCGATATATAATAAAGGATACAACTCTAAAGAGGGTGCTGGACTAGAGAGGTAGTGGGCATATGTACACAGATCATTGAAGGTGGCAGAAAGTGGTTAATAAGGCATACAACATCCTGGCCTTTACCATTCCAACGCACTTCAAAAAGGCATCAGATATCGGGTCACTTAAGGAAATATTAGGTCAGATGCCTAAAAGTTTGGTCAAATGGTGGGTTGGGGGGGGGGGGGGGGGTTTAAGAAGCATTTTAAAAGAGCAAGGCCAGGTGAAGAGGTGGAGATGTGTAGAGAGTGAATTGCAGGGCACAGGCAACTGAAGGCACACCCAGCAGCCATTAAAATTGGGTTCGCACAAGGGGCCAGAATTAGAGCAGCACAGATATCTCAGAGGATTGTAGGGCTGCAGGAGATCACAGATATAGGGAAAAGCAAGGCCATGGGAGGATTTGAAAAAGGAAGTGAATTTTTAAATCATGTCATTTCTTGACCAGGAGGTAATTTAGATCAGTGAGCATAGGGGTGATAGGAGACAGGACTTGCAATGAGTTAAGAGACGGGCAGTAGAGTTTTGGATGATCTCAAGTAGACTGTGGGAGACCCATCATGAGGTAAGCGAAGACTTGAATGAAGGTTTCAGAAGCGGATGTGCGGAGATGGGGCGGGATTCTCCGTTGCCCGACGGCAATATCGTAATCGGCAATCGGGCGGAGAATCAACTCCAACGCCCAAATCAGGGCCGGCGCTGGTCAGTCAAGCTCTGCCTCCTTCAGAAATAGCGTTATTGTGCCATTGGCGTGTCATCGGCTGGCACTCCCGCGATGCTCCGCCCCTGATGGGCCGGGTTCCCGAAAGCGCAGGACAGGTGTGGTCTCAGCATGCGGGAACCCAGCGTGGCGGCTGCGGACTGTGTCCAACGCCACCACACTCGTCCGGGATCTTTGCCACTGGCCGGGTTGGGGGAGCTTCCACAAGGGCTGGGGAGACTGGTGGATGGTGGCCAAGGGGTGGCCCGTAGGGTCGTGGATGGCGGGTCGGCTCCGCGCACGGCCAGCGACATGTTGCACGGCGTGACCGCTGCAGGTGGCCAGCTGTGCGCATGCGCGGCCAGGGACCCGGCCGTTTTCGGCACGTGAGTTTCACCCGGCACCACTGCTAGCCCCTCACCAGTCCCAGAGCCGGTGTGGCGTCGTTGCCGATTTTTCCCACAGGTTCTCCGTTCGAGCCGCACTTAGCTGCTGAAATGGATAATCCAGCCCATGGGCTCAGCAATAATGTTGAACTCAGCATAAAACCAGGATCAAATCTAGGATCAGCTTGATTTTAAATCTTCGTACCATTGATTTGACCTATGTTGCTTATTTTTTAACTCATGGTCTGCCTGATTCTGGACGTACTTGATGTTGAGACAGGGTGTAAAAGGGAGTAAAACAACTCCTCGTGTTCATGTTTTTTACACTATTGATCAAACATTTCTAGTCAATAAATAAACAAATAACTAAACTTCTTGTTGAATTTATTCTGGAAGAGAAAGGTTAGAATTAGTAATGAGACCCTAATTTATAAAATAAATAATTATGTATATCCAGAGTGAGTATTTTAACGATATATATTTAAGAGTCTATTCAGCAAATTTTGTTTGCCTGTTATCAAATCATTTTGAGAACGCAGTGATCAATCTCAGGAGTTTTGTGAATATTACAATTTCTGCATGATACATTTTTAACAAACTTTTGATACTTAAACCATGATTCAAATTTTCCTTCTTTAATGAAAATTGTTACAAAGAATTATTTTATTATAGCTGCCAATTCTTGAATAGTATTTCAACACCTTTATCCAATTATGATTTAGTCAAATTTTAGTGGACCTTCGTGATTTTCTTCTATGATGAATATTCCTGCAACACTTTAGGTCATTTTTGTTAACTTCTGTGATTCATCTCCATTTCTCTCTTACATTTTCTAATAAGACTTTTAGTTACCATCAGTTTTTTGTCTCAAATCTCTCCATTTTTGCCTTCCTTAACCTGGAAAATAACTCTAAGTACATTTTACTTTTTAGCTTGCCATCCAGTCTTATCTTTCTCTATGTTTTTGCCCTGAAGTGCTTTGGGAAGTTTATTGCTTCAAGAGAGGTAGACTGAGGCAAGCTGTTTTTATATTGTTGCTGGAATCAAAGCTGTCCACAGACTCAAAATTGGACACAAGAGATAAAATCCAATGTGTTTTTTGCACAGGACAATAGAGCGCTGAAAGAGGCCATTCAGCTGATTGTGTCTGTGCTTGCTCTTTGACAGAAATAACCAATTGGTCCCACTCTGCTATTTCCCCACAGTTTAGAAACATTTTCTATTTGAATATTTACCCAATTCTTTTTTTATGTTATACTTGAATCTCCTACCATCACCCTCAGACAGTGCATTTCAGAACATCATAACTCATTGTGCAACATGCCCCCCAATATAATTCTTTTGATAATCACGTTAAATCTGTGTCCTTTGATTCCCGAAGCTCCGCTACTAAAACAGTCGCTCTCTTTATTTACTTTATCAAAGTATTTGAAGATTTTGAACACCCCTCTCAAATATTCTCTTACTCTGCTTTGCTCGAACTCCCAATTTCTCTAGTCTTTGCATGCAATGGAGTCTGTCATCCTTGGAATAATTCTAGCAAATCTCCGAATCCTCTCTAAAGTCTTGACCTTCTTTCTAAAGTGTGGCACCCAGAATATTTCAGCAGGGGCCTATTTGTGTTTTATGAAGATTTAGCATATTTTCCTTACTTTTGTTCTCTATGAGCCAAATTTTCGTCTCCTGAAGGAGGTGGAATGGGCCAGGAAAGCTATTACCTTCATGGTTTCTACTGCAAAAACGGATTTCATCTCCCTCCCCAATCCTGCACTATGTTTGTACTGGTTGGGAAGACTTTGGGTTGCGACCCATTATCCACTTCTAAGGTTGGCATTGTGAGCCCCATAAATGTATCTGAATTTTCTCCCCCGACAATTTGTGTGCGGTTGTGGGTATTGTAAGGCCTAAAAATAGTTCACCTTGTTGGAAAGCTGTTGAGAAGGAAATGAAAAGGAAATGAAAAATATCTGCAACTTTGAAAAAAACAATCAGCTTGTTTAAACTCCATTGTTTAGAGTTGTCCCAGAGAACAGAGGTGGGTCTTCTAGTCTCCTGCACTTCATTGCAGCTTGCAAAACTGGAGCCTTCACAGTAACCCCCCCCCCCCCACCCCCCTGATCTCTGAGTGATAAAAACATGGTGGGAATGGGGTCCTGATTTGGGCTGGAGATTTAGGAGTCCCAAAAGGGCCCAACTTGCTTTTCCCTTGCCCAAGGTGGCCAAGGTGTATGTTTCTATTTATAAAACCAATGATGAGGGCAGCACGGTGGCGCAGTAGATTAGCCCTGTAGCCTCATGGCACCGAGTTCCAGATTCGATCCCGGCTCTGGGTCACCGTCCGTGTGGAGTTTGCACATTCTCCCCATGTTTGCGTGGGTTTCACCCCCACAACCCAAAGATGTCCAGGCTAGGTGGATTGGCCACGCTAAATTGCCCCTTAATTGGAAAAAATGAATTGGGTACTCTAAAATTTAAAAAATAAATAAATAAAACCAAGGATTTTCTCTGCCCTTTTAACAAATTTCGCAGCTTGTCCTGCCACCTTCAAAAATATGTGTGCACACATCCAAAGATCTCTCTGTTCCCAAATCCCTTTGCAAATTGTATAATTTATTTTAAACTGTTTCGTCACTTTGTTTCTACCAAATGACGTAACACTTATTTGCCCATTTTACCATTTAAAGAAATAATAGATATGTTAAAATAATTATTTGCATCCAATTCCTTTATAAATCTGTTATCATCCTCCTCACTGATAACTACATTTAAGAGTTTTGTCTCATCTGCAAAGATTGAAAATTGAAGACCCGAATACCCAAATTTAGGTTATTAATATATATCAGAAGTAGTAGTGGTCCCAACACAGATCCCCGAGAAAACCACACATACTTCCCTCCAATCTGAAAAGCAATCATTCACCACTGCTCTTTGCTTTCTGTCCCTCAGTCAACATTGTATCTAAGCAACCCCTTTAACCCTCTGGACTTCAGTTTTACTAATAAGTCTTTTGACATGCTGTGGCTTTTAACTGGCCAAGTTAAATGGGCAATTAAAAGGAGTTGCAGATCAATTCCCACTGATATAAATTTACAGTACAGTAATGCCCTCTAATTCGCCCATGGGCGCACGGTGGCACAGTGGTTAGCACTGCTGCATCACAGCACCAGGGACCCAGGTTCAATTCCGGCCTTGCGAATCTGTGTGGAGTTTGCACGTTCTCCCCAGTGTCTGCGTGGGTTTCCTCCGGTTTCCTAAAGATGTGCAGGGTAGATGGATTGACCCTGCTAAATTGCACGTTAGTGTCCAAAGGTTAGCTGGGGTTACTGGGCTAGAATGAGGGAGTGGGCCTAGGTAAGGTGCGCTTTCAGGAGGTTGGTGCAGACTCTATGGACCAAATGGCCTCCTTCTACACTATAGGGATTCTATAATTCTAATTTGACTATCTCTCAGAGAACTCAATAATAATTGAAAAGGGACATGGATAATATAACCTCTAACTGATCTGCTTGTGACACTGTAGCATAGAATCAGGATCAAAATGGAAGCATTTCAGGACATATATATGACACATAATTCTGTGTTAAATGCTAGGTAGCATGGACATTGATCAACTTAGTACAAAAACAATTTAATTTAAATAGTTTTGATCAAAACAAATTTCCTGTGTTTATCTTAATCTCTATGTTCTAATATTACCCAGATTCTGAATACTTATTTTAACCTTAGGTAGTTGTAATGAGTCCATGGAGACTCTCGGTATGCTGGTCTGAGTCAGCTGTGGAGGAAACAAATCCGAGGCCCGCACGTGGTCCAGGTGCTTTTTTACGACATGTTCTCTTACACGTATCTCATACGACACAGGTCCTGTCCTGGCCTTGACCATTCCTGCTACCCATGTGGGGCCATTTGCATAATTTCTAACCCATACCTTTTCGCCTGTGTTGAACTGCCTTTCTCGGCGAGTGGTGTTGAGGCCCCTGCATTAGGCCTCTTGGTGTTTTTCTACTCTTCCGCCTAAATTTGGGAACAATCGGCTCAGCCGGGTTCGGAGTCGTCTGCTCATGAGTAGCTCCGCCGATGCTATTCCCGTTGTGGGGTGTGGGTTGTCCTATAGTCGAATAGCTAGCGCGATAGTTTAGTGTCTACTGATGCTGCTGACTGCTTTTTCAACCCGACATTTAGGGCCTGGACGGCTCTCTCCGCCAACCCACTTGATGCCGGGTGGTATGGTACCATCCTTATGTGCCGAATGCCGTTTGACCATGAATTTTGTGAACTCCTGGCTGGTGAAAACCGATCCACTGTCTAAAACTGACACCTCCGTAAACAAGGTGAGAAGTTTTTTGATGGTTGCTGTTGTATTTGCTGAGTTCATTTTGTAGACATCCAGCCATTTGGAATGGGCGTCTTATATCACAAAAAACAATGAACTCATAACTGGTCCTGCAAAATTGACATGAAGCCGCGACCATGGTTTACCCGGCCATTCCCATGGGTGCAGCGGGCTGCCGGTGGCATCTTCTGTCCTTGTTGGCATTCTTGGCACCGACCTACCAATGCTGCAATGTCCATGTCCAGGCACAGCCACCAGACATAGCTCCTGGTGAGCATCTTAATTTTAGAGACACCAGGGTGCCCATGATGTAGTTCGGCCGGTATGGCTTGACAGCCCTGACTTGGAACTATTACTCATGCTCCCCCAGCAGTATCCGATCTTCCACAGTGATCTGCTCTCTTCTGCTCCAGTAGGGGTGGAATTCCGTCTGGACTGGCCTTTCCATCTCCCTTGTTAGCACCATGTGTTTTATTTTTGCTAAAACTGGTTTCCTTTGTGTCCACAAACAAATGTTTTGTGCAGCCACCGGAAGGGTGTCGAGGAAATGTAGTGTCATCACCGTTTCTTCTATTCTGGGTACCAATGGCGGGGTGTCCGGTAATGGCAGCCTTCTTCGTGGAGGACCTGCAGTACCACTTCAGGATGCAAAATGTGAGAATTGTTGGGATGCCTGAAGGCATTAAAGGTGCAGAGGCCGCCGTGTATGTGATGAGTATGCTGGAGAAGTTGATGGGGGAGGGGTCCTTAATCAGCCTCTCATGCACACAGGGCGCTGAGGAGGGGGCCGCAGCGTGGGTGATGGTGGTGCGGCTGCATTGCTTTTTAGATAAGAGGACCATACGATGAGCGAGGCAGAGCAAGAAGTGAGCTGCGGGCCGACCAAGATCTTTGTGCTGAGTTGGCGAAGAGGGGAGCCGGGTTCAACCGATTAAAGGTCACAGCCGCCACGTTGTGGGATACACTCAAGGCAGTTTTTAGAGGTGGGTTTATTTCATGTCAGCCGCACAGGGAGAAGGTGGAGTGTGAGGGGGGGGGCAAGGCTGGTGGATGAGATTTTGAGGGTGGACAGGAGGTATTCAGAGGCACAGGCGGCAGGATTGTTGAAGGAGAGGCAGAGGCTCCAGATGGGGAAGGCAGTGGAACAATTGCGGAGAGCCAGAGGGGCAGTGTATGAGTATGGGGAAAAGGCAAGCATGATGTTGTCCCATCAGTTGAGGAAGCAGGTGGTGGTGAGGGAGATTGGTAGAGGGAGTTGATGGATGGTGTGGGACGATGCAAGCGGGGAAAGTCTCGGGGCCGGACTGGTTGGTAGAGGTAGTGGTTGTAATGGATACGGAGATGGCTTAGACCGGGTGGAGAGGGGTTGTTGGAGGTGCTGGGACGGTTCGGGTACAGCTGCTATATAAGGCGCCGGTTGCGGGCGTGCGGACGAACTGAGTCAGTTTGGGATATTTTGGGCTACACCGGGGAACGAGGCAGAGGTGGCCGCTCCCTGCATTGATTTTTGCTTTGGCAATAGAGCCGTTGGCAATGGTGCTTAGGGCGTCGTGGGATTGAAAAGGGACTGAGCAGAGTGGTGCCGAACATAGGGTCTCACTGCATGCGGATGACCTGTTATTATATATCTCGGAGCCGGTTGGTAGCATTTGAGGTATTATGGAAATTTGGGGGGAATTTGGCCGGTTTTCGGGATATAAATTAAACATGAGAAAGAGTGAGGTGCAAATGACGTGATTTGTATCCACTGTCACTGATTAAGGAAATTTCTAAAGTATTGGATATTTTCTGCACTAAGGTAGCAACCAGTTTGTCATCATCATGCCAGAGGGCAGTAAAGGAGATTAGGGGAGTTAACGTTGAAGGTGGTAGGGACAAGCTTCAGGTACCTACGCATTCAAGTGGCACGGAGCTGGGCGCAGCTCATAAACTGAACTTGGCTCGACTGGTGGAGCAGATGAAGGCAGATTTTAAGAGGTGGGATGTTTTGCCGCTGTTGCTGGCTGGTCAAGTGCAGACAGTGAAAATCATGGTGCTGCCTAGGCTTCTGTTTATGTTTCAGAACCTCCCTATCTTTGTCCCCAAGTTGTTTTTTAGGAAGATCAATGAGCTGATCTCCAGGTTTGTGTGGGCGGCGAAGGCCCCGCGGGTGTGACAGGCTTTCTTGGAACGAGGGCAGGAGGGGGGCTGGCATTGTCGAATATGATAAATTATTGGTGGCAAATATTGCAATGGTATGGAAGTGGGCTATGAAGGAGGGGTTAGTCTGGGGGGCGGGTGGAGGCGGTGTCGTGTAGGGGAATGAGTTTCGGGGCTTTGTTGCTGGTGCCTTTACCATTCTCGCCAGCCAGGTACTCCTCGAGCCCAGTGGTGGTGTCGGCCCGAAGGGTGTGGGGGCAGCATATGGGACTGGAGGTGCCTCGATGGGCATCGATGTGTGACAACCATATGTTTGCGCAGCCAGGGCTGTATGTGAGGTTTGGGGAATGGCGGCAGGCCGGGATGGAGACTTCATGGGGACAAATTTGCAGGCCTGGAGGATTTGGAGAAAGTGTATGGGCTGCCGAAGGGGAATGGCTTTAGGTACCTGCAGGTTCAGAATTTCCTGAGGAGAGAGATGCCGTCCTTTCCTGGGTTGGCGCCCCTGCAGTTGCAGGACAAGGTGCTGTTGAAGGATGAAATAGGGGAGGGAAGGGTGTTGAATATTTATAAGGAACGTATTGTTTAGATTAACTAGGTTAATTCCAGAGCTGAAGGGGTTGGATTACGAGGAGAGGTTGAGTAGACTGGGACTGTACTCGTAGGAATTTAGAAGGATATGGGGGGAATCTTATAGAAACATATAAAATTATGAAGGGAGTAGATAGGATAGATGCGGGCAGGTTGTTTCCACTGGCAGGTGAAAGCAGAACTAGGGGGCATAGCCTCAAAATAAGGAGATTTAGGACTGAGTTTAGGAGGAACTTCTTCACCCAAAGGGTTGTGAATCTATGGAATTCCTTGCCCAGTGAAGCAGTTGAGGCTCCTTCATTAAATGTTTTTAAGATAAAGATAGATAGTTTTTTGAAGAATAAAGGGATTAAGGGTTATGGTGTTCGGACCGGAAAGTGGAGCTGAGTCCACAAAAGATCAGCCATGATCTAATTGAATGGCGGAGCAGGCTCGAGGGGCCAGATGGCCTACTCCTGCTCCTAGTTCTTATGTTCTTATGTCTGGGAGGGACCCCCTAATGGGGAATATCATGCGTAAGTGGGAGGAGGAGCTGGGGGGGGGGGGGCTGGGACATGGGCAGAGACTTTACGGAGGGTGAACGCATCCTGTTGTGTGTGGAATTAAGCCTCATTCAGGTTAAGGTGCAAATGGGCCATATGACGGTGGCGAAGATGAGTAGGTTCTTTGCGGGGTTAGAGGATAGGTGTGGGCGGTGTGTGTGGGGGTCCGCGAATCACATCCACATCCACTGGGCGTGCCCATGACTAAGGGGGGTTCTGGCAGGGGTTTTTGAACGTTATGTCCCAGGTGTTGGGTGTGGTTCCAAGTCTGGAGGTGGCAGTTTGGGGGGTTATAAGACTCGTGAGTCCAGAGGGTGAGAGAGGGCGTCATTCCGGCCTTTGCCTCCCTGATAGCCTGGGGACGGATTTTGCTGGGTGAGAGAGGGGGGGGTGGGAGACTCGGAGCCGCTGAAAGCAAGATAGGTGAGTGAGTGAGCTGGCAGAATTCCTGAGGCTGGAGAAGATTAATTTCTCTCTGCGGTGGTTGGCAGAGGGGTTCACCCGTAGGTGGAAACAGTTTGTCGATTTCTTTAAAGAAGATTGATGGGTCAATCAAGAGGGCAGGGGCGGAATAAGGGAGATAAAGTGGGGAAAGCGGGATGTGGTGAGGTATTGGTGTCAGGGGGGTTGTTTTTCGAGTTGATGTGTTGTTCGTCTGATACTTTATGAATATATGTGAAAATACCTTGAATAAAAATATTTAAAAAAAAATTATGCATCACCTGTGAAACCTTCCAAGTTTGAATGCATAACTCAAAAAACGTTACCGACAATAGTCACACCACTGTGTTGAGGTTCTAAACCTAAATCTGGTGTCTCCCCAAGCAAGAAAGTTTGCCCTCCACCTGTTCTAGCACAATTTCTGCAGGATTGTTACAAAACAGAATAGCTAGAGGGTTCAATACAGTCCATCTGCCTGCAGCTCTTGGGTCAAGATAGTATGTGAAAACAAAAGATTAAAAAGGTTTGAAAATAAATGAAAGGTACCCAAGGGCAAAGAATAAAATGTAAAATACTTCTGTGCAATTCAAAAGAATCACCTAAAAAACCTTTTAATCTTTTAATTAAAAGCTGAAATGCTACAGTAATCTGCAGAATGTAATTAAATGGCCAGGTCATATGATGTTATTGTTTCAGATGTTCATTTTAGCAACACCAGATGAAATTTTAAAATCAGAGAAGAGAGAATCTCCTCACTTTCATACAACAAATCACGAATTATTTAATTTAAAAATCTATATTTTTGTTCAGAAAATTTTCAATTTTAACATACAAAATGGTCAAACAAATTTATCCAATTTTAATAAAAATGTCCCCACAGCCCAGCCCAGCCCCCCTAACACATATGTATCCAGAACCGGCCTCCCCCTCCCCCCGTCCTAACCACCTCCCAATTGCTGACGACAACCAGTTCCTTAAAGAAGTTAATGAACGGCAGCCACCCCAAGTAATATCACTCCCCCCCCCCCCCTTATGGCATACTTTATCTTTTCCAAATGTAGGAATTCCGACAAATCTCCCAACCATGCCAAAGCCTTAGGTCACGCTGAATCCTTCCACCCGAGCAAGATTAGGCTCTGGACTATTAGAGAGGAGAAGGCGCCAGCAACCGAAGAAACAAAGAAAGTTCCTCGCACATAAAGTTCCTTTCCTGCAAATACCTAAAAATTTTCTCTCCCGGGAGTTGGAACTTCACCACCAACTCCTCCAGCCCAGCAAACCTACCTTCCATAAACAAATCTCTAAACCTCTCTATCCCCTCTCTCTCCCCCAGATCTTATATGATGAATCCATCCCAGCTGGTACAATCCTGCGATTCCCACAGATCAGCACCAATAGCGATAGAGACCCTTACAACACCAGGTTAAAGTCCAACAGGTTTGTTTCGAACCACTAGCTAATTTAAGTGACAGTGATGGTCAGGGAGAACACAATGAACTCCTCTCTGCTAGCAGAAAGCGCAGTGTTCACATTTCTGCTGTAGCTGTGCACGGTGAAGTGGGAGCTGTTAACAATCTAATTTCTCAAGCCTAGAAGGATAACAGAAAAGTAAAGTCAGGGCCAGGGCCACCTTCACAGTCACCGGCAACACTCCTTGCCCTGCTCTGGAGCTGTAGAACTGTATGGCAGATTTCTGAAGTACATTCATTGCAAAGCGCTGATTACAGACATAGTATTCCTAACGGTAAGAGAGATGCTCCCAGAAGACTCGAGGTAGATACCCTTTGTGGAGAACATAGATCCCCCTTCTCCTCCTTCCTCTACAAGCAGCTTGTCTATCTTCCTCTTGCTGTAGCTCCAAGTGGATGACAACAATAGCACCCATGACCGTGAACAATTTGGTCTGACTGGAAGTCTTGAATTCACAACCAAGATCTTCTCGAATGAGCAGTGCTGAAGCGGATCAGCTATTTCTGATAGGTGAAAGGGTCATTGCTTTAGCCATTTTGATGTAAATACTAAAGCCCAGTTTGAAATCCATTTTAAAATGGATTTCATCATAAGACTTCAAGCATAACCTTAGATTACAAAAACACACAGCTTGCAGTAACAAAAGCACAGAACTGGAAACATCCACAGGTTAGCTAGAAACAAATGTAACATTTCTACTGAAAAGTTAAATTTACATTATAAACTGTCCATTGTTCTGATGAACAGAATTGCAGAAGTTCAAATTAGTTTCATTAAAAGTGTTAAACAGTACCACAATCTGATCAAGTTCAAAACAAGCACCATGACAACATGAATCCACCATTGTCAAGAATATGAATAGTATAGCAGTCAGCAGAAAAACCAGTAGAAACCAGAGCTGATTAAAATTGTGGATCACATTCCAATACACAACAAACATCTAAAAATGCCACATATCCTCAGCTATGTTGCATATTAATGATTGACAACTAACCATCCAACTAAATTTGTTTGAGACTCATCCAAGCCAATCAGCACATTCCAGGGGTCGGGACAGATGGAGTCAGACTGATAACATTTTCCTTAAACATAGAGGTCTGGGCAGCCATTTCCCATTCCGGGATCACTCAATATCTTTTACCTAACTACTCACTATCCTCATTTCGTATTTTCATATTTCCACTCTAACTCTTTAAAGTCTGCGCAAGCTGTTTTGCTTTGAGCAAGAAACCGTTACTGTATTTTGAAAATTCAATTTGTTTGTAAAACCACTAAGTTAATTATATCTCTTAAAGTCTTCTGCTGGCAGGGGCTTTAATGAGAACATTTGATTTGTAATTACAAGAAGATTTCAAACTCTCAATTATAATCAGACACAATAAAAGATTTCATTTCGCACCCGAGAAGTGCAACTTAAATTTCTACTGAGTTCAAAGTGTATATGAGATTACACTTAAACCGCATGGTAGATTTCAACAAGTCCTCTGCCTGCAGACATCAACAACTGTAACCAACTCTGCAAACCACCAAGGCCTTCTAGAAATTCAAATTGAGTCAATAGAAATTAGCCATCAACTGAGAGTGGTTGATGATTTCTTCACATAGAACTGGTGAATGCATCTTCAGCTGTATGTGTTTAAGAGAGGGCATTAGTGGAATTGCAAAGTCAACAATGACAGTGCTGGTGTCAAATCAATGTTGCATGTTGACTGATATCTCAAGGGTGGAGGTGTGGGGATAGGGTGGAGGTATGGGCTTAGGTAGGGTGCTCTTTCCAAGGGCCGGTGCAGACTCGATGGGCCAAATGGCCTCCTTCTGCACTGTAAATTCTATGATCTATGATGAACCAACCATGAAAAATCATGAAAATTACTTTGACTTTTGCAAAGGGAGTTATAAAAAATAGTGTGTCTTCCTTCACAGCTGTTTCAACCCACATGCTGAAAGAAAGCTGGAGTCATGTGAAATAATTACATCTGGAATATTATTGCCAGTCATTCCAGTAGTGAGATATGCCGAGATTGAGAGTCACAAGTGAGAGAACCAGAAATTGGGATGACTCTTCTTCTATTAATAAACTAAATTCTGATGCTTTTAGCTGCAAACTGCACAAAATAAGACTAGTGAAATCTTGCATTAGGTATGCTGACAAAAACATCTGCTTCAGGTCTGTATTTGAACTCCCAACTGAGATTTAATTAAATGAAATGTGAGAATTAGCATTCTGCTCAGTATCTGCAGCTGAGGCTCAAGAGAATCATATACGCCAAAGTCAAAAACTAAAAGATGACCAAGAGCAGGGGTGGGCAAATTTTTCTGTGCAAGGGCCGCATTCAGAAATTCACAATTCACAAAGGGCCGCATAGTATATTAAGTAAAATAATTACTTCACCCGGTTATGATTCTGGGCGCCTCATATAGAACATAGAACAGTACAGCACAGCACAGGCCCTTTGGCCCTCGACGTTGTGCCAAGCAATTATCACCCTACTCAAGTCAACGTATCCACCCTATACCAGTAAGTAACCCAACAGCCCCCCCCACCCATTAACCTTTAAAAAAAATATATATATTTTTTTTTTAATTTAAAAAAAAAAAATTTTTTTTTTTTTTTAATGACTTGGTGGGCCGCAGCAATACCTTTGGCGGGCCGCACGCGGCCCGCGGGCCGTAGTTTGCCCACCCCTGACCAAGAGCCACTTAACAACTGATACAACCCTGAAAGAGTTAGCAGTTCAAAAACAACCCTGAAAATATGCCTTAGGACAAATGAAAATTAGGGGTTATTCTGAAAGCACAATGGGACCTACAACTTGAGCTACAGGAGCTAACATTTTATCAGATGTGAAAAATACTAAACTGCACATGGTGAATGTACTGATGGCGGATGTGTGTGTTAAAGATGTAAAATTCATTTTCTCTGTTAATATGAGGCATGAGCCCAAATGATTTTAGCATTTGATTTGGTGCCTTTTCTGGCATTTTGGAGCCGAACATAATCCAGTTTTTCATGTCAAAAGTAGTTTCTCAAGGAAGGATTGCAGATAGTTTAAAAAATAAAAATGAAAGCAATTGTAGGAACTTAAAAATAATTTTAAAGGGGGAAATTTAAATCAATGAATTAGTGTTCGCTTAAAATAATGAGTAAAGGAAAGTGAAATGCAAGTGCTAAGCATTTGTCTACTACTCTCGTCAACAGTCATTCCTTGCATATGTTGTTCTTCAGAATGAATCAAAGCTTTTATTTTCTTGCACTGGAAATTTTAAAAATTCAAAATTACAATTCTACTATCATTCTTTTTTCCAAAGTGCACAAAATCTTTTTCCAGGGGCCAGTGGGGGAGCTGATTTATTTTTTCTGACTGACTGCCTGTAATCAGGAGATTTGCAATCTGTTATAATCTTATTAATTATATTGATTCATATTGATAACCACTAATCAATCCTGTTGGGCAAAAATAAAAGATTTTTCATGTGAAATGCTAACAGGTTGTCACACAAGTTGAAAAGCTGTCAGCTTAAAAAAATTATAGCTGATCTATATACAGAACACCATTTGCTCCTGTCTTTTTGGTGTTCTACAGAGATCGATTTGGCCTTTTGCAGAAAATTACCAAATGAAGGTGCTATATTTAAAAGTCCTAAGATTTCCACTTGAGCAATAAAGTGCTTTGAGACACTTTAGAAGACATGAACGACACAATATCAATGCAAATCTTTCTTTTTGAAGACATTCACTTTAAGAGGTTCCTTGAGGAACAACCTGCTCTTTCCCTTGCGAGAGAAATGCATGTGCCAGTACACTAGTGCTAATGCATTATGTCAGTTGGTAACTTAAGATAGAATTATAGATACTGACAGCACACTAAAGAGACCATTTGGCCGTTGATATTTGGGCTGGCTTGTAGCTAGACACACATCTTTGCTTTTTGTCCATAACCCTAAAAGCTTTGCACCTCAAGTATTCCCAGCACCACTTTAAAACTAAGATTAAAAGATATTGGTATTAAGCAAGCTGACCTTATTCTCTACTGTTCAAATTTCTAAAAATCTAAATCAGGCAACTGGAATAGGGAGCAAGTTATAAATATTCAGGGTAAGAGCTTTGTTAATTAAGTGCCCTTCTGTGGTATCTTGGCAATCTTCCTCCAAAGATTGATGGTAACATTTTAACAAATGAGAATCATTTTCTAAATTGCCTTCCTTTTTATTTGTACTAAAGTTCAGTTAGTTGATTGTAGGCATTACACTGATGAATTAAAGCTTCACATCAGGTATCTAAAAATGCTCACTTTTGTTTTACTAGGTAAAGCACAATCGGTTCCCTTAAATCCTTACAAAATATCCCACAAAAACAGTCTGAAGGATCTACATTGATGGCTTAATGATGGCTCACAGTAGATTGCTGAAAGCACACTTCAGCCCAATATATTGTTGATACAGGAGCAGCATTGAATGATTATAAAATGCTGGAAATCTAAAGATGGCTCTACAGATGACTTTTTTCTGTCTGAATTTATGACCCATATGATCAGGGTTATAAATCACTGCAACCTTAATGTATCACAAAATGCCAATATCTATTAAATGACTTTTTACAGAAGCTTATGAAGCCTTCACGTGTGGCACTATATAAATGTCTGACATGTAACTGCTGCGTATATTGATTGCTTGTTTTACACTGCAAGCACAGAACTACTTTGCAGCTTTCAACCTTAGACACACTTGGAGAACTGGCAAAATTGATTTTATTTAAATTTCTAACACTGTTCCGATTACAATGAGAAAAATGTCGGAAAGCAAAAGAGAGTTTCCCATTTAAGCTACTGAGTTTTCTTTTTGGAAGGAGGGTAAGAGAATTTCCTAAGTGCGAACATAGATTTTCATTAGGCTGACCTCACTTATTTGAGATAGAAAGAAAATAACACAGAATCTGGTCATGTTTCAGATTTTTGATGTTTCTTTCTGAGGTTACTCCCAGCCCTCACAATAGTATATTAAATTCTAATTAAGAGTTGATCTATAGTAAACATTGGGCTGAAATTTGCTGATAACCTGTGTCAAATTTTCCTGTGCCCCATTCCTACTTGAACCTTGCCAAAACAGTGAGAACTCAATCTTTCAAATTCTGCTTGCGATATAACAAATGGTGATGTCTAATTTAGAAACATAGAACAGTACAGCACAGAACAGGCCCTTTGGCTCTCGATGTTGTGCCGAGCGTTGTCCGAAACCAAGATCAAGCTATCCCACTCCCTGTCATTCTAGTGTGCTCCATGTGCCTATCCAATAACCGCTTATAAGTTCCTAAAGTGTCCGACTCCACTCTCACAGCAGGCAGTCCATTCCACAGCCTAACTACTCTCTGAGTAAAGAACCTACCTCGGACATCCCTCCTATATCTCCCACCCTGAATCTTATAGTTATGCCACCTTGTAACAGCTACATCCACCCGAGGAAATAGTCTCTGAACGTCCACTCTATCTATCCCCCTCATCATCTTATAAACCTCTATTAAGTCACCTCACATCTTCCTCCGCTCCAAAGAGAAAAGCCCTAGCTCCCTCAACCTTTCCTCATAAGACCTATCCTGCAAACCAGGCAGCAGCCTGGTAAATCTCCTTTGCACCCTTTCCAATGCTTCCACATCCTTCCTATAATGAGGTGACCAGAACTGCACACAATACTCCAAATGTGGTCTCACCAGGTTCATGTATAGTTGCAGCATAACCCCGCGGCTCTTAAACTCAAGCCCCCTGTTAACAAACGCTAACACACTATAATGCCTTCTTCACAGCTCTATCCACTTGAGTCGCAACCTTCAGAGATCTGTGGACATGAACCCCAAGATCACTATTCCTCCACATTCCTCAGAACCCTGCCGTTGACCCTGTAATCCGCATTCAAATTTTGTCTACCAAATTGAATCACCTCGCACTGATCAGGGTTAAACTCCATCTGCCATTTTTCGGCCCAGCTCTGCATCCTATCAATGTCTCTTTGCAGCCTACAACAGCCCTCCACCTCATCCACTACTCCACCAATCTTGGTGTCATCAGCAAATTTACTGACCCATCCTTCAGCCCCCTCCTCCAAGTCATTGATAAAAATCATAAATAGCAGAGGATTCAGCACTGATCCCTGTGGTACACCGCTGGTAACTGGTCTCCAGTCTGAAAATTTTCAATCCACCACCACCCTCTGTCTTCTATGTGATAGCCAGTTACTTATCCAATTGGCCAAATTTCCCTCTATCCCACACCTCCTTACTTTCTTCATGAGCCGACTATGGGGAACCTTCTCAAATGCAATTTGTTGGATTAACACTGCTTCAACTGGTATTGTTACTCAGGCTGAACCAGGATGATACTAGTCATCTGACAGACGCAAAGGATTGATTAGCAACTTAATTTGCAATTGGGAGTTAAAAACAACAGACACACATCTTTGGATTGCTGAAGACTTGGCCAATTCAAATTCAAGAAAGCTTTATCTAAGTGCAACTCCAATTGTTTAAAGGGCAATAAAAGTAATGAATGAAAATAATTACTTATTTATGTTAGGGGATAATGATGAAAATTGATTTATTTCTTGTTATGGTCAAGGCGAGTTTTAAAAATGCCTGAAATTTAAATTGTTTCTTTTGCTCTTTGCTGGATCACGCTGCTGATCTATCCCCATCTCGAAATTCTGATTCTGCAAGTAAGATAAACATTTGAACAGTATCCTTGATAGGTAGGTTGATTCATGCTGTTGCATTACAAGAGCAAGGATCTTCATTGGAATGGAAAATTGAGCAAACTCTCAAATCCTAAAGGCATCTACTTTCTTGATATCATGGAAACAACATTAAACACACCATAAATTACATTTGCAGGTCACATTTTGCTGTATAAATAACAGTACAGCCTTCATTGTTACAAGTGTGAAGTGGTCAGCAACCTCTGGAATTTCTGCATTTAGTGCAGAAGTCCCAATGTGCTGCCAGAGATAGCCTGGTCCACCTGAAGTGTACTGTTACACTCTTTGCTAATAGGTTGAAATAAATGTTTTTGCTTCTTTGACTAATTACTTTAATCTGTTCCCTCACATTCTTTATCCTTCACAAGTGGGAATAGTTTTTTTCTTTCTATTCTGTCCAGACCCCTCATTATTTTGAATACCTCTATCAAGTCACCTCACAGCCTTCTTTTCTCCAAGGCAAAAGAGTCTTAACCTCTTCAATCTATCTTCATAACTGAAGTTCCTCATCCCTGGAGCCTTCACATCCTTCCTAAAGTGCGGCACCCAGAACTGGATGTATACTCCAGGTCAGGCTGAACTAGTATCTTATACAAGTTCAACCTAACCTCCTTGCTCTTGTATACTGTGCTCATATTAATGAAGTCTAGGATACTGTATGCTTTATCAGCCACTCTCTAATCTGTCCTGCCACATCAATGACTTATGCACATATACACACAGGTCACTTTGCTCCTGCACCCCCTTTAGAATTGTGTCCTTTATTTTGTATTGTCTTTTCATGTTCTTCCTACCAAATTGAATCACTTCTCATTTATCCGCATTGAACTTCATCTGCTACCTGTCTGCCCATTCCACCAACTTGTCTTTGTCCTTTTGAAAGTTCTCTACTATCCATTTCCTCACAGTTCACAATGCGTCCAAGTTTCATATCATTCACGAACTTTGAAGATGTACCCTGCACACCAAGATCCAGGTCATTAACATACATCTGGAAAATCAAAGGTCTCAACACTGATCCCTGGGGAACTCCATCACAAACCTTCCTCCAGCCCAAAGAACACCCGTTAATTACTGCTCTCATTTTCTGTCACTCAGGCAATTACCTACCCATGTTGCTATTGCCCCTTTTATTCCTTGAGTCATAACTTTGCACACACAACTGTCATGCGGCACTGTATCAAATGCCCTTTGGAAGTTTATGTACACCACATCAACAACACTGTCTTCATTAACTATCTCTGTTACCATAAGAAATAGGAACAGAGTAGGTCATTCAGTCCCTTGAGCCTGCTCTGCCATTCAATCGGACCATGGCTGATCCGACAGTCCTCACGTCCACTTTCCTGCCCTCCCCCATAACCCTGGATGCCTTTACTGAACTTACGCCTTCAGAAAACTCCAGCATTATTGCATTATTGTTTCTAAATGTTTCCCCACCTAAGATAAACTGACTGGCCTTTACTTGCTGGGCTTATCTTTACACCCTTTTAGAACAACACTATAAACATTTGCAATTCTCCAGTTCTCTGGCACCACCCTGGAGTCTGAAGAAGACTAAAAAATTATGGCCAATGCTTCTGCAATTTCCACTCCCACTTCCCTCAGTATCCTTGAATGAATTTCATCTGGTCCTGGTGCCTTGCCAACTTTAAATACAGACAGTCGATCCAATACCTCCTCATTATTTTTAAACCTTTAGTGTCTAGGTGACACATGATCTGGGTAGTATCTTTTTCCTTGGTAAAGACAGATGCAAAGACTTAATTTAATATCTCAGCCAACCCCTCTGCCTCCATGTCCTTTTTACTCCATAATTGGCTCCACATCTCCTTTTATGACCTTTTTGCTATTTTATGCCCATATATGTTTTTGGGATTCCCTTTTATGTTGGTTGTTGGTCTTTTTTCATATTTCCTTGTTGCATTTCTTCTGCTTTTTTACTTCCCCTCTGAACTTTCTATATTCAGCCTGATTCTCAATTGTATTTTCTACCTGGCATCTGTCATAATCACACTTTATCTTAATTGCTATCTCTGTGATTCAGTGGGCTCTGGTTTGGTTTTATAATAATCTTTCTTAGTGTCGCAAATAGGCTTACATTAACACTGGAATGAAGTTGCTTTGAAAATTCCCTAGTCGCCACACACTGGTGCCTGCTCGGGTAAACATGGGAGAATTCAGAATATCTAATTCACCTAACAACATGGGCGCAATTCTCCGCACTCACGACGGTGCGGAGAATAGCGGGGGTCGTAAATTTTTACGGCCACGCTAGTCTGACGCCCTCCCGCTATTCTCCCCCGCCCCCACGCCCGACACGAATCGCTGCCGCCGTTTTTTTACGGCGAGCAGCGATTGTCAGCTGGCCGATGGGCCGAAGTCCAAGCCCTTTACGGCCGTTTTTACGAACGGCAAACACACCTGGTCTGGCCGTTCGTAAAAACGGCCGTAAAGTTCGGATCTTGGCAACCATGGCACCGATTGGCACGGCAGTACCACGGCCGTGCCAAGGGTGCCATGGGCCCGCGATCGGTGGGCACCGGGTCCGATTCCCGCGCACTCTTTGTCCTTCCGCCGCCCCGCTGTATCAATTCGCGGGGCGGCTGAGGGGCATCCCGGCCCGCGTATGCGCGGGTTTCGCGCAAATGCGCGATGACGCCATCCGCGCATGCGCGGGTTGGAGTCTTCCAATCCGCGCATGCGCGGCTGACGTCATGTGACGCGTCAGCCGTCGCAAACTCTGGCAAGCGGGCTTAACGAAATTCGTTAAGCCCGCGATGCCGGAGTTCATGGCCGCGGCATGCTAGCCCCGACTGGGGACCAGAATCGGTTCCCGGTCGGGGAGGGGGAGGCTGGCGTCAAACCCGCCCGGTTTTGACGCCAGCCTTACGATTTCTCCCTGTCTGGGAGAATCGCGCCCCATGTCTTTCGGGACTTGTGGAAGGAAACTGGAGCACCCAGAGGAAACCCACACAGACACAGGGAGAAGGCGCAGACTCCACACAGACAGTGACCCCAGTGGGAAACGATCCCAGGACCCTGGTGCTGTGAAGCAATGGTGCTAACCACTGTGCTTGCCCTATCCCTCTCAAGGGAATATACCTTGACTGAAATACTTCTATGAACATAGTCCATTGTTCAGCTATTGTTTTTCCTGCCATCTTTGACTCCAATTTATTCGGTCCAGATCCATTCTTACCTCATTGAAGTTTTCTTTCCCCCAGTTAATTATTCTTACTCTGTATTGTTCTTTGTCCTTTTCCAGACTCAGCTTAAACCTTATTGTACACAATGATGACTGGAAGTGTTTTAGATACTTGTCCACTCGTTCCCCATTAAAGACAGCAGGAAAAGTCTGGGTGGTACATTATAGAAATTAGTTTTTAATTGCATAATTAAAAGTAATTACTGAATTAATTACTGATAAAGTAATTTTACAGGAGTGGAGCCTCACTTCCCGAGAAGGTAATTACTGTTGGAGATCTAAAAAGATAAAACTTGTATGGTTTACTTTTTCTGTCCATATTATCTCTTTCTCTCTCTAACTCTCAATAATAACTGTATTTCCTGCTTTTCAATTCACTTTTTGTACCTGATTTGGTTCAAATTTATATTTCCTACTTTATACTTTCTTGTTTAAATTCTATTGAATGGATTTTAAGCTAAGATGAGTTATATGTGGGGGTGCTGTCGGGAAGTCAGGAAACCTTGAAGAACAGGGGAGGGATTCTTCGGAAACCGGCGGGGTGGGCAACTCCGGCGCAAAGGAGTGGCGTGAACCACTCCGGCACCGGGCCGCCCCGAAGGTGCGGAATCCTCCGCACCTTCAGGGGGTAGGCCGGCGCCGGAGTAGTTTGCGCCGCGCTGGCCAGCGTGGAAAGGGCTTGGCGCCACGTCAACTGGTGCCAAAAGGCCTCTGCTGGCCGGCGTGAGTTGGCGCATCCATGGGAGCGGCAACGTGTGCTGGCGTCATCCCAGCACATGCGTGGGGGGGGAATCATCTTCGCGCAGCCATTGCTGACTGTTACAGCGGCTGGCGCGGAGGAATAGAGTGTCCCACGGCACAGGCCCGCCCGCGGATCGGTGGGCTCGGATCGCGGGCCAGGGCATCCCCGAGGCCAGATCCCCCTGCGCCGCTGCCCCCCCCCCCCCCCCCCCCCCCCCCCCCCCGAGGACTCCCGAGGCTGCCCGCGGAGCCAGGTCCCGCCGGTAATTACCTGTCGTAACATACGCTGCCGGGACCTGATGAAAACGGCCCCGCCCCTGCCAAAACCCCGGCGCCGGAACATTCGGCAGCCGGCAAGTGCGGGATTCATGCCGCACCCCCCCCCCCGGCAATTCTCCGACCTGGCCGGGGGGGGGGGGGGGTCGAAGAATCCCGCCCCAGGTTTCTGAACTATTGTGCAGAATTTAACTGCAGAATTCACTTGAGAGGTTTTCATCCTCAAGCTGCCTGAAGGCTACTTGGGTGGGAAATCTGAATCATAGAATCAAGGTCTATAAGTACAGTTAGGTATATTGAAGGACAGGGTTCCAGTTTGCAGGGTGGGAGTGCATGATGGTCCAGGGGTTCCAATCATGGGGGAAATCTAATAACGCTTCAGGGATCTCAATCATAGTGGGGAGGCCCCATTGTGAGGGAATACTGATTGTCGTGGATGTCCTGATGGTTGTTGATGGCCAACTGTGGTTGGGAGAGCTTTTTGAGTGGCTTTGCAGGAGGAAACATTCTTTCTTCTCTGGGCTTAGAAGCTGTGATGCAAAGGCAAAACCGATTTAACCATTCTCACCTTCTTTAAGCTGCTGATTTTGGGAAATTTGGGCACCTGTAGTTAAAAATAGAATGAATGTTAAAGTGAAGACATGCATCCTCATAATATTTAAATGACAAACCACTTTCTTGCAAGAACATTGGAGTTACTATCGTTCTGCCTGTATCAAACTGCAAGCGGGCCTGTTCGGTTCTTGGTCCACTATTTTTTTGAATTTTAACCTCCAGTATGACACTAAGCCACCCTTTTTTGAGAGTCAGGATTTAATCTTGCATGTCTCAGTGAGAATTCTTCAATCTGGTTGAAGAAGTAGGTGCTTTTTGCCCTGCTTGTAGATGTCCCATGGAAGCACTGTGATTTTGATTAGATATTGGATTAGAGCAAATCTTCACTACGAAACCTTCAAAAAGTGCAGCTGTCAGCAAAGTGCTTTGTTGCTGACTGCAAAAATCAGACAAATGTGATCCCCACACACAGACAAAGAAAAGGTGACATTTAATAGACATTTCTTGAGTTCTGTGCATTCCATATTTGGATTTGGTTATGGAAGGTTGTAGAGTTAAGCATTGAATGCAGCAAGGTTCATTTACAGCTAGGATTCTGAATAAGTGAGCAAAACCTTTATCTTATGTCACTTTGGGATTACACATCCATAACTTCTGTACTCTCTTACATGCCAGTACTAAATGTTGCACGTTAATGCACAGGCTCGCTTCCCTCACAAGCGCCAAACAGACTTCCTTTAACAAAAATTAAACAAGCAAATGGAGTGCCAGTATCATGATGTGCAATGTCGTGTGACCATCAATGAAAAGCATTTATTATTGACAGGTAAGGAAACAAAATTGTGCTTAAAACTGTGAGGCACTGATTAAGAAATAAACTGCACCACTGGCATTTTAAATTTATTATTCTAGTGCTGATTTAGCACATCAGCTGAAATGTTGTAATCGGTTTTGGGGACTTATTTTTTAAATGGACAATTTACTTAAATTAGGCGTGTCATTATGCAAGTAATTTTGTAAAGTTTGAGGCTAAGACGATGAAACGTCTTTACAGTTATTCTAATATGCTTACAAGGAAACAAAAAAATATTGGGCAGTATTTTCCTGTGGGTTGCGAACCTCACCATTAGGCTCAAATTATGGTCTGAAGCCTGCACTGTATGGGAAATAGTCACTCACTTGTGAATTTCCCTGAATTGGCAAATTAATGGGGAGTGACTCTATAAATTGGAGGGTCAATAGGAGGCCGAACATCTTGAAAGTGACTGTAGGATACGACAGCAGGTAAGTGTGGGAAAGGTTGCTTCAAAAGGGGCTTCAGAGGGCATTTAAAAATTTATTGGATAAGCATATGGATGATAAGGGCATAGTGTAGGTTAGATGGCCTTTAGATTTTTTCTATGTCGGTGCAACATCGAGGGCCGAAGGGCCTGTACTGCGCTGTATCGTTCTATGTTCTATGTTCTAAAATGAAAGTGCCCTTTCCCCAAAACTTTTATTTAAAAAATAAATAATAGATTTAGCAGCTGGGTCATCATTGTGGTGCTGATAGGTGGTGGCAGGAGTGGGGTGGGGATGGCCTCACATGATGGCCTGTTCCCGAACCCAGACAGGCAAGGCCCCTAAGACTGCTTGGAGTGCTCACACCCTGGCCTGACACTTTCATGTAGCTAAACTGTTCCCTGCAGCCTGGAGGAATTCTTAGGTTGGCTACAAAATTCCAGTTCCCTGGAAGATGAAATGCTGAGAGGTGAAATGCTAAGAGAGGAAAGTTCATTGTATTCTCCCTGAACAGAAAGAAACAGCTATCAGATCATTCAAGGTCTCATTGAATGGTGGAGCAGATTCGATGGGCCAGATTACCTATCTCTGCTCCTGCATATTGTGGCATGCACACATGGTTTTGCCAGAAAAGCCGGTATTATAACCCTGCATGGGACTCATCCAGCTGGAGACAATTGTTCCCTAAGGCTGATTGGGTTGTGAGTTAACCAACACTAGTATAACAGGTCAGCTGCTGTCGCAACTGTCAGAAAGGAGCGAGGACCCCGAGATGTGTAACCGGGTCCTGTTATGCTGAATAAATGTCTTTCTTACAAACTCTTCGGACTCCCCTTTGTCGTTTACTTCAGCGGGCTTCCATCAGTGCAAGGTGCCATCAATTGGTTTCCCGGGTGCCACTTCTCAATGCTGAGATGTATCAGAACTGGAAAAGTTATCATCTGCTCAATGGGAAATTGTGCTTTTGTCTATTTTAGTGCTTTCACACAGTTTTAGCACAGTTGGTGGAGGTCTGATAACTTTCAGTAAAAGACTGTATTGCCTTTGCAGGATGCCCTCCACTGACAGTCTAGACCAGGGGTGGGCAAACTTTTCCGTGCAAGGGCCACATTCAGAAATTCACAATTCACAAAGGGCCGCATAGTATATTAAGTAAAATAATTACTTCACCCGGTTATGATTCTGGGCGCCTCATATAGAACATAGAACAGTACAGCACAGAACAGGCCCTTCAGCCCTCGACGTTGTGTCGAGCAATGATCACCCTACTCAAGTCAACGTATCCACCCTATACCAGTAAGTAACCCAACAGCCCCCCCCCATTAACTTTAAAAAAAAATTTAAAAAAAAAAAAAAATTTAAAAAAAAAATTTTTTTTTTTTTTTTTTAATGACTTGGTGGGCCGCAGAAATACCTTTGGCGGGCCGCATGCGGCCCGCGGGCCGTAGTTTGCCCACCCCTGGTCTAGACGATGAGTGTTGTTGACAATCTCACCAAAGCTACGGCAATTGGGACATCACCTGATGCACTTTTCCACACGACTCATTTGAAAATGATTAAAAGGAGCAAATTTTGAATATTTTACTCTCCATACGTTCAGTGATGTGAAGATCAGTATAAAATTTCCCAATACTTTAGGGCTTGATTTTCACTGAGCCCTTTAAAAAGGGCGACTGGGATCTGATTCCTAGATTCCCAACACTACTTTGATTTTTGGGAATGCCTTTCAATGGTGTTGGCTACGCTCCTGGCCTGGCTGGCTCCATTACTGGGATAGGTATGCTCTTGTCCTCCTCAATTTTCATGCAGTCGGGCCAATTTTTCAATGAGTCATGGTCCACGGCGCCTCAAGAGGTGTTGTTAGCTATAATTTCTTTACTCTTTCATGGCATATGAGTATTGCTGGCAGAGCCAGCGTTTGTTGCCCATCTCTAATTGCCCTTGAACTGTAAAGATTGCTTAGCCATTTCAGTGTACAGTTAAGAGTTAACCATATTGCAGGGGAGGGGTTGGTGTGGGAGCGAGTGGAGGCAGCATCTTGCAAGGCCACAAGTCCGAAGGCTTTGTTAACAGCACCCCTGCCGTTCTCGCTGCCCGGTACTCCACAAGCCCAGTGGTAGTGGCAGCCATAAGAGTGTGGGGGCAATGGAGACAGAACATGAGACTGGAGGAGGCATTGGCATGGTCACCGATCTGTGATAACCACCTGTTCACTCCAGGGACCTTCTGGGGATGGCAGCGGGCAGGGATTCATAGATTTGTGGACCTTTTCATTGCAGAGGGTTTCCCAAGCCTGGAGGAGCTAGAGGAGGAGTTTGAGTTACTGAGTGATAATGTGTTCCAGTAAAAGAGCTGGGAGGGGAGTTGGAAGTTGGGTTATGGGAGAAGGCCCTGAGGAGAGTTAATGCATCCTCGTTGTGTGCCAGGCTTAGCCTGATCCAGTTCAAGGTGGTCCACAGGGCTCATATGATAGTGGCGTTGGAGAGTAGGCTTTTTGAGGAGGTGGAAGATAGGTGTGGGCGGTGCGGGGGAAGTCCTGCGAATCATGTACATATGTCCTGCGAATCATGTACATATGTGAGGGTGACTCCAAACCCTGAGATGGCAATATTTGTCGTGTCGGAAGATCCGGGAGCCCAGGGGAGGAGAGGCTGGCGTTTTGGCCTTTGCCTCCCTGGTGGCCCATAGACGGAATTTGCTGCGATGGAGGGACTGGGAGCCTCCAAAGTCGGGGGTCTGGGTCAGTGACATGGCAGGGTTTCTTAGGCTAGAGAAAATTAAGTTCGCCTGAAGGGGTTCAATACAGGGGTTCGCTTGGAGGTGGCAGCCGTTCATCAACTTCTTCAAGGAAAATTGACCATCAGCAAGGGGGTGGGGAGAGGCATGCAAGTGACGAATAAGGGCAGGATATCTAATGTATGGGTAGTTAGGGTTTGGGGGAGTTGGGAGTGTTAGTGTGGGGTTTTTGCATGTGTTGGATCTCTGTTGTTTAAAATGTTAAAATTATAAAAGCCTCAATAAAATATTTTCTAAAAAAAAAAGAAGAGTTAACCATATTGCTGTGCATCTGGAGTCACGTGTAGGCCTGACCAGGTAAGGGTGGTAGAATTCCTTCCCTAAAGGGACATTAGTGAACAATATGGATTCTTATGACAATTAATCATAATTTCATGTTCTCTATCACCAAAACTACCTTTCAATTCCAGATTAAGATTTGTATAATAGTCCCTTTCAAATGGTAAATTGAAACGGTTCTCCTTATGCTCCCAAGCCAAGGCAAGGCATGCCTCCCCAAACAATCCCTTTGGCCCTTCATGCCCCCTTGCCATGGTAAACTCCCACCCCACTCCCTATGGTCCCTTGTGCCCCCATGCCAAGTATGCCCCCCCCAAACAACCCATGGTCCCTCATGCCTACTATCCCAAACCATGGCTCTGGCATATCCATAGTTTTTGGGCCAGGCTTTAAAGAACACCAAAGTATATCATGGAGTTCACCTGACCTACAAGGGCCCACTTTCCAGGTGTTATGCAACAGAGATCTTAAGTATTTCTAAACAAAACAATGTTTATGCTATGAATCCAGTTAACGTTTTATAAACACACAGTAAACATCTTCTCAACTACCTACACAAATACCCCCCCAAAGATAGAGTACTTGGCAGGTAACCCTTAATAACTTTCCTAACAACATCCATAAGCCAAACACCTTTTTTCTACCAAAACAGTACGTTTGAATTCCTCACAGAAAACAGGTATTACTTTGAAGTTGTCAAGTGGTCTGGAGACATTCTTTAGCATGCAGAGAGAGAGGGATACCAAAATACATCTTCTTTGTTTGAATGCAACTCCCAACTGAAAACAAAACCAAAAAACTTAGGAGCCGCAAAGCAGTTTCCAGTTCAAAACTCAAGTAAAAGATAGAATCATGGCCCCGTTCCACCCACTGAGTGACATCGCTGCAGCCATTTGATAAAACACACTTTTCTTAAAGGAACCCTCAAATGACAATAGACCCACTATACACTTCACAGAACCAAACACCTATAGTGACAGTAGAATATAGGAACAAAAAGCTTTGAAAAAGCAATTCACTCATAACTTTTCACTATGTTTAAAAAAGTAATTTTACAATGAGGCAATAAAACAGTCAATCATCAGAACCCTTTAATGTTTCATTAGCTGAAACTGCAAGCACTTGAAACCTCTTAACCATGGGCAAATAAACACTGTGAAATTAGCAGTAGGGATCGGAGGGCTAGAGCTGTCAACCAGACAATGTTCTCTGGTGCTCAGGTGTTTTAGTACTCTAGTGGCTGTCAGAGCTCTCAGCAAAGAATACATAGAGGCTTGGATGAGGGACCTGAAATCTATTAGTTTGTTGAACCACTTAAACTCAAACCTGTCAGCAAATGTCACATGCTTAGGTGCAACAGTCAAAATTTCTTGCACATGATATTCAGAACTGAGAAGGCATTAAGATGGTACTAAAAATTATAATGAAAACCCACTTAGAATCCAATGCTTAAACATCAGCCCTGCTCACTCATAATTCAGTAAGTACTCAATGCACACCACACAAAAGGGGATTACAAGCTGTAGGGAGGTGGATTGTAATGGATCATTATTTTCAGCCCTTGTACTGGACATAAATGAGACCCCGAGCCCATGGTCATTCAAGACCATTTCTTGGCATCATCAGCACTGCAGTTACTGGAGATCTTTCAATAACTGGGTATCTTTCATACTTGTACCAGTTTTGCCCTCTACTGAGGCATATAAACTTTTTACAGCATCAGCAAGAAACATAGGACGGGCGGGATTCTCCCATCGGGCAGCTAGGTGCCGACGCCGGAGTAAAAACGAGAGTGTTTTACTCCGGCGTCGGCGCCTGTTCTGGGACCCCATTCTGCGGCCCACAGGGGGCTAGGATGGCGATGGAGCGGCTTACGACGCTCCAGCTGCCAATCCCGGCCTGAACCCGGCGCCGCATGGGATAGTAGGCATGAGGGACCATGGGTTGTTTGGGGGGGGCATGCTTGGCATGGGAGCACCGCAGTGGCCTTCTTCCCCACGCCGGCCCCGATACCAAATGGCGCAGGGCTACAACAGCCGGCGCGGAGGAAAGGAGGCCAGGGGGCAGGAAGGCCGGCCCCCCAATCGGTGGGCCCCGATCGCGGGCCAGGCCACGACGGAGGCCCCCTCCCAGGATCGGACTCTCCTGCCCCCTCCCACAGGCCGTCCCGGACCCTTTAACGCCGAGGTCCTGCCGGCTCAGAGGATGTTAGAACGCGCTGGCGGGACTCGGCTTTTTGATGACGGCTGCTTGGCCCATCCGGGAAGGAGAGTTGATGCAAACCCCGACCGGCGCCACGCCGGCGCCGATTCTACGCACTGCAGAGAATTGCATCCTGGCGTCAGGGCAGCGTGGTGCAATTCGCGCGGCGTCGCACCGATTCTCTGACCCGGCGGGGGGGTCAGAGAATTCCGTCCATTATGTTTGCTACTATGTTCTGTGGGTTGTGGCCGTAGTACAGATGCACAAAGAACATCTAGTTCCTTGACTAGTAAGATACTTTATTAACAGAATGAACATGTGGAAAGATAACTAACAAACTATGATACAAATACAAATATGATCATGAAATAACTGAATTCAGTGAATTCTACTGGAGCTACTTCTTGTGCAACTGTCCTCCAGTACGACTTACTATCAACGGCCGGTTGGAGGTTGTATCGATAACTATATACATTAATGGCTAACTTTGTGTATTAATGTGCACAGGCATATCACCACACTTGCGTTTCTCCAGACCAGAAATATTGGCCAGACTGTGCAAAGTTAGCTTCAGGCAGGTTCTCCCTCCTGACTACAGACTGGATCCTGATAACTTGCTTTTAATCTTGGTCAATCACGTGAGAATGTGTGTGCTTTTCCTCACTGAATAATTTTCATTCATTACACATTAAGCAGCAGCACAAATCTGAATATCCAGCTCGCAATGCAATTTAGCACTTAATAACTGATTTATTTTTAGCACGAATAAAGCAACTTATGCAAACCCCACACTGCCATATAAGCTGAAGGCTTACAGTGCTCACAGTGCGCATCAACTCAAAGATGGTATGATACAATTTAACTCCCTGGCACAGTAACAATTCTTTTTTTCTGTATTATTATTTTCCATGCCTCCCACACACTTAGCAATAAAGTCCAAATGTACCATCAGAAGCTTGATTGGATGCTTTCCAATTTTCCCATTTTCTTTTCCTGCTAGGTAGCAATCAGGAACTCACAAACAAGTTTGCAGCAGAAAGCAAATTATGTTTTCAACTACTTAAATGTATATCACATTCATCTGCTGTTCTTAAGCCCTCGTTTCAACCACTTTTGAAAGCATCCTTTGCATTTCCCGCACTTCTGCTCTCACCCCTCCAGTCGCTAACACAGAGCCACAATAACATTTCCCCAGTCCTCATCTGCCACTCCACCAGCTTGCAGTCAATACATCATGCTCTGCTATTTCCGCAAGCTCCAAACATATTTTCCCTCCCCTTTCAGCATTCTGCCATGGCCGTTCCTCTCGGACACCCCAGTCAACTTTCTATTACCCTCAACATCCTTGCTTCGTCACATAGAAACTCTCCAAATGCATTTGTTATACCTTTCCTTTTACAATCTCCCTTCTCAATGTCCAAGACTTCCTTCAAGGTGAAACGGAGATTTAGTTTTACCTCTTTTAATTTAGTATACTGTATTCGCTGCTTATGATGCAGACTCCTCTAAACAGAGAGATTTGACACAGATTGGGTGACCGTTTTGCAGAACTCCTTTGTTCAATTTACATTCATGACCCCGAGCTTCTATTCGCCTGTCTTTTTAATTCTTCACTCCCATTCTCAATCTTTTGTCTCCATCCTTAAGACTCCTGCACTATTCCAACGAAGCTCAATGTAAGCTTGAGGAATAACTCCTCACCTTTTGAATGCAGTACAGCCTTCTGGCTAACCTACTGGCTGCTTCATTCATGATTTCCATCATAAGGTTAAAAGTGGGGATGTTTGCTGATGATTGCACAATGTTCTGCACTATTCACAACTCCTCAGATACCGAAGTAGTCAATGTCCAAATGCAGCAAGACCTGAACAGTATCCAGCCTGGGCTGACAAGTGGCAAGTAATACTACATCAGTGCACGGCAATGACCACTATTGAATCTAGTACTATCAACATCCTGGGGGTTGCCATTGACCAGAAACTGAACTCGACCAAGCGTACAAACACCTTGGCTACAAAAGCAGGTCAGAGGCTAGGAACCTTGCAGTGAGTAATTCAGCCCTATTCCCCAAAGCCTATCCACCATCTACAAATCGGAAGTCTGGAGCGTGATAGAATAATCCCCAATTGCCTGGGTGAGTACAGCTTCGACAGCAGTTAGGAAGCTCAACACCATCCAGAACAAAGCAGCTTACTTGATTGGCAAACCATCCACAAATATTCAATCGCTCCACCATCGATGCACAGTACAGTGGCAGAAGTGTGTACACTGCAGGCACTCACCAAGGCTCCTTGAACAGTACCTTCCAAACCCATGACAGCTACCAAGACAAGGACAGAAAGGCAGAAGATGCATGGGAACATTATCACCTGGAAGCACCACTCTAAACCACTCACTATCCTGAAGTGGAAATATTCCTTCACTGTTCCTTCACTGTCAGTAGGTCAAAAGTTTGGAATTCCCTCCTTAACAACACTGTAGGTGCCCTGCACCTGATGGACTGCAGTGGTTCAAGACGGCAGGTCACAGCCACCTCCTCAATGACAATTAGGGATGGGCAATAAATGCTGGCCAAACCACCAATGTCCATATCCCATGAACGAATAAAAAAAGCCTTTCAGACTGCATATCGAGTTAATCAATTTCAGATCATAATCTCTGCCCCAATTTTTCGATTTAAATTTTTTGTGTTTTTTAATACAGTGCGGTTGGTATCTATGACACTATCTAGAGGTGGCAGGCTGATGGAGGGAGGGGGTGGGTGGCGGAATGAGGTGGCAAATTGTAGCATCAAAGCCTACTTTAAATCTCCACTCTCCTGTAGCAACAGTGGCCACAGTTGCGACCACAAGCTGTCTCTGGAGTGGATCGTCCCACATAAGGATGGCCTGGCAGTCATGGGTGTTTTTCTTACAATTTGGGAAGTTTCCGAGTGTTTCCATAGTGTAAGAGGAAGTCGGGTTCCCGTGGTGGGGATGTGCTGAGTAGTCGCACATCAGGTGGCTCTCCTCCATATGACAGGAAAATAGGCACACTTGGCCGAAATTAGCCCCCAAAGCCGGACATAAACAAACGCTCACCATCATCAACAACAGTACGAACAACACGATGCTAGGAGAGGCTCAGGAGGCTCCCTGGACACCAGAAACTGCGGCAAGGGAAAGGAGCGGCGGGCAAGTGGGTTGGCGGACCCACAAGGCCGGTGGTCCCCAGCGTCCCCCGAGAAAGGGGAATATGACATATGACATATAAGATAGTCAGAGGGTTAGATAGGGTGGACAGTGAGAGTCTTTTTCCTCGGATGGTGATGACCAACACGAGGGGACATAGCTTTAAATTGAGGGGTGATAGATATAGGACAGATGTCAGAGGCAGTTTCTTTACTCAGAGAGTAGTAGGGGTGTGGAACGCCCTGCCTGCAACAGTTGTAGACTCGCTAACTTTAAGGGCATTTAAGTGGTCACTGGATAGACATATGGATGAAAATGGAATAGTGTAGGTCAGATAGGCTTCAGATGGTTTCACAGGTCGGCGCAGCATCGAGGGCCGAAGGGCCCGTACTGCGCTGTAGTGTTCTATGTTCTATGATCCGAGAGCTGGAGAAGGCGTTGACCGAACCTTTGCCCTGGGAGCCGACATCAAGAGGTTTGTGGCGACCCAGGGGAGCCTGAAAGGGATGGTCGAGGAAAATCGGTCGGGAGGCAGAACACTAGGATAGTGGGCCTGCCAGAGTGGATTGAGGGCAGGGACCCAACTGACTTTATGGTCCAAATGCTGGGCAATCTGGTTGGGAGGGACAGCTTCCCCAAACTGCCAGAGCAAGACAGGGCTCAGGTCGCTCCAATCAAAGCCGAGGGCAGCTGAGGGCTATAATAACCAAGCTCCACGAGTATCATCAAGACCGAGCGACGGCAGCACGGTGGCGTAGTGGTTAGCACTGCTGCCTCACAGCGTCGAGGTCCCAGGTTCGATCCCGACTCTGGGTCACTGTCTGTGTGGAGTTTGCACATTCTTCCCGTGTCTGCGTGGGTCTTGCCCCACAACCCAAAGATGTGCAGGGTAGGTGGATTGGCCATGCTAAATTGTCCCTTAATTGGAAAAAATTAATTGGGTGCACTAATTTTTAAAAAAAGACCTAGAGATTATCCTTTGCTGGGCTCGACAGACAAAGGCGTGCAACTGGGAGGGACATAAAATAAGAGCGTACCAGGACATTGGGTAGGACCTGGCAAAACGCAGAGTCTAATTCAACCACACAAAGGCAGCCCAGTACAAGAGCAAGGTCAGATTCGGGATGTTATTCCCAGCCAGGCTCTGGGTAACTTACCAGGGCAAAGAGCATTATTTTACTGTCCCGGCAGAGGCGGATGAGTTCTTCCATAAGAATGGGCTGGACAGGCAATAAGAGAGGCAGCAGTGAGGAAGTCACAGAGAAAACACAGAGGAAAAAAGAAAAAATGGACAACTTTGCACGGGACTGCACCGCTTCGCTATGAACTAAGGAACCAGCTCACAGGAAGGAGGGGACGAGGGCAGCAGAGCGCAGGAGCGGGTGAGGACGACAACAACAGGGACACGAGCAGAGCAGAGCGTGGAAGGGGGTCAGGTCAACCCAGGATGGGGGCCACCGCACTTGTGGGAAAGCTAGCGCCAGGAATAATGAGAGAGTGGTGGGGGGCGTGGTGTATCTTCCACCGGACAGAGCGCGTCTGGCGGGGGGAGGGGGAATATAAGGGTTGGGCATGTAAGGCAAAGGTGAGGGGGGCAGAAGGGGGAACCAAAACCAAGGATGGAACAAAGCAATGATGGATGCTGGTGGTAGTGGGGGGGTGGGGGTGGGGGGGATCTCTAGATTGGCTTCAGCAGATTAATATCGGAAATGTAGAACAATATCGCACTGTAAGCAGCCAGTTTGGAGAGTCCTGAACAAAGGGAAACCCCGGAGTGCAGGAGCTCACCCACATGACGTATACACAGTTGGCGGCCATGTTGGGTGGTCCTTCAACAACGGGAAACCCTGGAGCGCAAGGGCATGGCCTCATGGTGAGAACGGTGCCTGCGATCATTTTGGATGGTCCCCTAACAAAGGGATACCCCAGAGTGCAGATAAGTATGGTTGCTCCCGCAGGAAGGGGGGACGTAACTCCCCCATAAGGATAGTGACCTGGAATGTCAGGGAACTTATCGGTCCTGTAAAAAGATCCGGAGTCTTCGCCCACCTGAAAGGCAAGAAAGCAGACATAGTCTTCCTCCAAGAGACGCACCTAAGGGAGAAGGACCTAATGTGGGTAAGGAAAGGCTCGGTGGGACAGACCTACCATTCCTATTATGGGACGAGAGCTAGGGGGGTAACTGTACTACGGTGTTCACAGTTACGGATCAAAAGGGCCGGTACGTCATGGTCAGCCATGTTCTGGACGGGGCACTGGTAGTCCTGATAAACGTGTAAGTGCCCAACTGGGATGACACGGAATTTATTACAAAGACCATGGTGGATATCCCACTGACGGACAGGTCAAAACCCAGAACGGGGATAATGGCAGGCATGGCTAAGGAACTGGAACGTTCATGGAGCAGATGGGGGCAGTGGACCCATGGCAGTTAATGCACCCGGGTGAGAAGGAATTCTCATTCTTCTCACCAGTACATATGGTCTACACCAGCATCGGCTTCTTTGTAGTGGGGAAATCGGTGCTTCCAGAAATAGTAAGTGTGGAATACTCTGCAATTGTAATCTTTGACCACGCTCCACATTATATGGATGTGAGGTTGGTGACGGGGCATGCCCAGCACCCCACATGGAGGTTGGACATGACCTTCTTGGCTGTCAAGGTCTTCTGCCAGAAAATATCAAAGCCCATAGGCGAGTACATCACTAACAACCAGAATGGGGAAATCTCACCTTTCAGGTTCTGGGAGGTATTGAGGGCTGTGATTAGGGGAAAAATAATCGTCTGTAAGACTCGCAGAGACAGGGAAGAGAGGGTGGCTCGGCAGCAACTGATGAAATGAAATGAAAATGTAAATCGCTTATTGTCACGAGTAGGCTTCAATGAAGTTACTGAGAAAAGCCCCTAGTCGCCACATTCCGGCGCCTGTTCAGGGAGGCTGGTACAGGAATTGAACCGTGTTGCTGGCCTGCCTTGGTTTGCTTTAAAACCCAGCGATTTAGCCCAGTGTGCTAAACCAGCCCCTCGATCGACTCCATTCTGGAGGTCGACAGAAGATACTCTGAGGCCCCGACCATAGAGCTTCTGGTGGAGAGGATAAAGCTCCAGGTAGAATTTAACCTGCTATCCACCAGGAAATCAGTGCACCAACTCCGCCAGACATGGGAGACATCTTACGAGCACAGAGAGATGGCTAGCTGCCAGCTGGCTTACCAGCTGAGAAAGCAGGAAGTCCCGATGGAAATAGCCCAGGTAAAGGATAGCAGAAGCAGGCTGGTAGCCAAACTAGAACAGGTCAACAAAAGCACTTGAGGGCCTTCTATCTGGGACTATTTACCTCCGAACCCCCCAATGGGGATTGAAATGGTGCCTCGATGGACTGGACATGCCAGTCATGGGGGACAATAGATTGGGGGAGCTGGAAGCACCAGTAGAACTGGGAGAGGTCATGGGCAGCATCAATTCTATGCAGGCGGGAAGGCGCCGGAACCCGATAGACTTCCACAAAACATTCACAACACCACTGACCCTGCACCTGCGGGAAATGTTCACAGACTCGCTCGGGAGGGGCACCTTGCCTCTAATGCTAACACAGGCCACCATATCGCTGCTACCCAAAAAGGACAAAGACACAATGGCGTGCGGATCAGATAGACCCATTTCGCTGCTCAATGTGAACACGAATTATGCTCACAGAGGTCCTGGCCTCTGGTCCATGTGGCTGGAGAGCTGCATACCAGAGGTGGTCGCAAAGACCAGACGGGCTTTGTTAAGGGTATACAGCAAATAGCGAACATCAGGCACCTGTTGAACGTGATACTGACCCCATTCGGGGAGAGAACACCAGAGGTGATTGTCTCCCTGGAATTAGAAAAGGCTTTCAAAAGGGTTGAGTAGAAATACCTCATTGAGGTACGAGAGCGGTTTGGCCGAGGGACAGAGTTCATCTCACAGGTGCAACTCCTGTACAAATCCCCCAAGGTGAGCATACGGACCAGTGCCACCAGCTCTGACTACTTCCACCTATACAAAGGCACAAGGCAGGGATGCCTCCTGTCCCTGCTCCTGTTTTGCCAGGCCATTGAGCTGCTAGCAATCGCTGAGAGAGGCAAGAGGCTGGAAGGGAATCCAAAATTGGAGGGGGAGGCAGAGAGCAGAGTCTCATTCTATGCGGATGACCTGCGCCTCAACATCTCAAACCCGCAAAATAGCATGAAAGAAATCATGAAGCGCCTGGGAGAGCTCTGAGCCTTCTTGGGCTACAAACTCAACCTGGTTAAAAGCAAAGTTTTCCCGGTGAACCCAAGAGGGGGAGGGGCAGAGCTGGAGGGTCTACCATTTAAAATAGCCCAAAACAAATTCTGCCACCTGAGGATCCAGATTTCCTGCGACTGGACACAGAGTGGAACCTGACCAGGCTGCTAGACGAAGTCAAAAAGGACCTAGTTGGATGGGATGCACTCCCGCTTTCCCTGGCGGGGAGGGTGCAGAAGATCAAGATGAATGTACTGCCCAGGTTCATCTTCCTGTTTAGATCTATACCGATCTCTTCATGCACAAGCCTTATGCAGCTGAAAGTGGTGCACAGAGCACGCATGTCAAGAACCAGAATGACCAGGTTCTTCCCGGAGATGGAGGACAAATGTGAACAGAGCCAGGGAGGCCCAGCCAACCACGCCCGCATGTTCTGGGAATGACCCAGACTTGTTTGGTTCTCTAACCTTCCTAGAGGCAACGTCCAAGTTTGTGGGGGTGAGGGTGGAGTCGTGCTCGAGAGTGGCAGTCTTTGGGGGTCTCGGACCAGCCAGAACTATTCATGGGAAAGAGTGCAGACGCCCTTGCCTATGCTTCTATAATCTCCCGCTGGAGAATCCTGCTCGGCTGGCGATCAGCAGCACCACCCACAGCTGCAGACTGGCTGGCAGACCTATCGGAATTTCTCCACCTGGAGAAGGTCAAGTTCACCATCTGAGGGTCAGAGGATGGCTTCCACAAAGCATGGAGGCCATTCACCAACTTGTTCCAGGATCTGTTTGAAGTCAACAGCCAATGGAAGGGGGGGGGGGGGGGGGGGGCGCACGGGAGCAAGATAATGGGACCACAGGGAGCAGACAGGAAATGGAGTGAGGGAGGGGGCACCTACCGGGAGAAGGAGAGGGCTGGAAAACAACCGACACCAAGGCCAGAGAGCCTAGAACAAGAGCACAAGGGAGCCCCCAAAGGAAAGCCGAAAACAGGAATCGGAAGGGTGGGGGTGCGAGAAAGAGGGGAAGGGAGGACATCGCCCACTTGTAAATAATGCATGACTACCTACTATACAATGATGGGCCCAGGAAAGGGCCCTGAAACAATGAGGGAAGGGAGCAGGGTGTTGGACCGATGCAAAAGGTAATTAATATGTACAGTGTAATTGGCGCAGCCACCCTTACTGCTTGTATAGTGTACAATATGTAAAAATTTCAAATAAAAAATTATTCAAAATAACTAAAAGGGGGGCGGGGGGGGGGGGGGGGTATTTCCAATGTTAGGCTTGCAAACTCTATCTAGACTGTACAGATTTGTTTATTTTATATTGTATAAAATGAAATCTTTAATAAAAACATTTTCAAAAATAAAATAAGAGGAAGCCTACCGACCATCCCGAATTGGATGCAGTTCCTAGAAGCAGCCTGTTAACAATGCTACGCAAGGGAGATATTAGAAACTAGGGTCCAGAAATGAGATCCAAGATGTAGCAGGTAATTTAGGGGTTAAACAGACTGAATGGAAACAAAACTGCTATCAAGGAGTCAGAAGGACACACCTACACCTGGTCGAGCTAGATTGTCCCAGTCAGGCTTAAACTCATTGGTGGGAATACACAGGATGACCCAGATTTGAGACACTCCTGTCTGACCAGCTATTAGCCCATTACAGATGGTCTATTAGTCTGTCAATGGGAGGTAAATTGTCGATCAATTGCATGGCTCTGTTCTTTTGTATAAATGAGAGTGGGCCATCAAACAGTCAAGAAAACGATTGATAGGTTCAAGTCTGGAAACCCAAGAGAACCTTTGTTTGAGGGGCTGGGTGGAGCTTCGAGAGAGAGAGAAAAAGAATCCTGTTTCGAACAGGTGCAGGAGAGAAGATTTTGGAAATTGACCGAGAAAGGTTATAAATGTTACCACCAAGGCAGAATTTGGAAAAGGATTCTGAACGAATGTCCCTATCAGAAGAAAAATTGCTTCGTAAATGCAACTATTCCCTTTGTTTGTCTGTGAAGTGGCATGAGAGCAGCATGTTCTGGCAAAGTGCTGTTTAATGGGAAATAGTGCGGTTTTTAAAATAAATTTAGAGTACCCAATACACTTATTCCAATTAAGGTCCAATTTAGTGTGGCCAATTCACCTACCCTGCACATCTCTGGGTTGTGGGGGCGAAACCCATGCAAACACGAGGAGAATGTGCAAACTCCACACGGACAGTGACTCAGAGCCGGGATCGAACCTGGGACTTTGGCGCCGTGAGGCAACTGTGCTGCCCGGGAAATAATGTGGTAAGGTTAAGGAACTACATGTAATCTGGCAGTGTTAGAGTTGAAGTTTAAATATTGCTTTTGTTTTAATAAAGTTTGTTTATAAAGTAAGCAAGTCCTATTTCTTATATTATCACTCCTGGAACAAATCAATCTTTCCCCACCGTCTTAAAACTTAAAAAAGTTATGGTTCTGGTCCAGTCTCTTAGTTATTGTTGAGAGGTGACCTGGCGCTCATAACAGCGTTCGTAACACTGTTTACCTCAGGGAAGATCACTCAGGGCTCAGATGGCATCAGGGTTGGGATCAGCCCTTTAACTCTACTTCTCACTCTACAGGTACTGCTAGCAATATTCTCAGAAAGCTGTGTGGCGGTCCTGACTTTCTTGTATAGGCAAAGCACAAGTTGACCCCTTTATACTGCTACATGCATGCAGCTGCGCGAACAAATTCAATCTCTGCACAATTAGATGAATTAGATAAAATGAAAATCAAAGCCAGACCTGCTGAATTTTTCTAACGTTTTCTGTTTTTACTTTAGAATTCCTGCATCTGCAGTATTTTGCTTTTGAAAAGATATGGTTGGTTTCATTGATCAAATTCCTATTGGCATTGTAATCTTTATGGACTCAAGTTCCAATAAATAAATAGCTACACCAGATAAAGTGCACTCTGTGCAAAAATATCGATATATGATTATAGTATACAGTTGGAGCAATGCGAGTGAATACTGTGATGATGATGCAGGTCACTGAAACTCCAAATGGTAGCAAACAGTAAGTTCTGAAGCACACACTCTTGCTCACAGGCACCACAATGTTAGTTGTCAATCGTAACCGTGCTAAAAATAGAGAAGAGCAAATAAACTTAGTGGGAAAGACTCATCAGCTTTTGTAAACTGACTACTAGCAGACAGCAACCCATCCTTTCTGTTATTGAGAAAGCTGCCCATGAGAGCAGAAAAATGGAGTTAGAGGGCACGATCAAATGGCCTTGCCGTGCCTGACTAGGCCGTTAAATCTCGCGAGAGGCCTCTCATGGTACTGAATGATCTGTTGAGCTGCTTGCAGAAAAATACTTTTCACTGTACCTCGGTACACGTGACAATAAAAAAATCCAATCCAATCCAATCCAATCATGAGATTTGCCTCAGAGATCTAATGAAAGATTAGCCACTGTTGGAGTCTGATCTGAGCTAGTAATACATATTAAATGAGCCATTCGGCTTATTTAAATATGTCTGTGCCCAATTCTCCCTGGAGTTAATGGCCTCGCCTGGGAGACCTCGCCATGGCATCGTTTAGCACTGGTCCCCAGAAATGCGGACTTGGCACCTGGGGGGGGGGGTCTCCCAGGCTATCGGAGGTCCCAGATGGTCAGGTACTGAGCAGTGTGGTTCCCTGGTACTCCCATTGGACCCAGACTCCTTGGCCTTGCCAGCCTGGCACTTGCCACACTGGCAGCAGCACTACCAGGGTGAGTCTGGCAGCGCCATGGTACCCGGGTGCCAGGTTGCCCATGGCAAGGATCTGGCCGGGGTGCCCTGCCCTTAAAAAGGTGGAGTTAGCGGAGGGAGACTCTAAGAGGTAAGTTGGGGCAGTGGAGGTTCCTGAGGCTACGGTAGGGTGTCCAAGGGAGTCGAGAGATTGGGGCGACATTTAAAAATGGAGGTTTTTAATTCTCAATGAGGTTCTCAATGAGACGTTCCTCCCTGAGACCAAAAGAAAAAGCAAGTCCCATGATTGCAGGGTGGTTCTTGACGCTGCAAGTGCTGAGAAACACCTCGCTATATGCGCCTAAAACAGGATTCGAGCCCAGAGAGTGTAATGGGAACAATAATTGCTTCCTCTAAAATAGAGAAAGAGTTTCACAAGATCCCTTTAAAATATACCTTGTACCGCCCTTAAACATTACCACCTAGTTAAAAACGTGAAGCAAATGACTGACCGTGTTATTCATCATGCACGAGCTATGATATTTTTCTCATCAAAATGTACATAAACTAGAACAGCAATTAATTTCATATTCCATTCTTGAGAGGACAACCATGAAGTATTTTAAGCAGTTGTTGAGATTTATTTAACTCTAAATGGGTGCAGAATACCTGATTTTCTCAGGGTAAGGAGTGGTGATTCAAGTGTGTCATAATGACAAGACTGTTTCAACCTGAACTTTTACCTTGAGCTTCAGTGGACATAAAATAATTAACTGCAAACTTCACACTTTCAGAACTGGTGGCATGGTTAAATTCATAACCACAAGGGATACAAATGTTAATCACACTATTAAAAATACATCTGCCTTAATTCAAACTGTCGCTTTAAAAGCAAAATCACCTCTCTCACAATTTGATAAGCCAAAGATCATTTTTTGCACTAGTTAAACATCTTTTACCACCATGTATTGGCAACAAAAAGTCCTCCTCAAAAAATTATACTTCCTGTGAAATTACATTTCATAATGCAGTTCAGTTTCTTGTTATCCTTCATGGAATTAATTTAAATCAAGATTTCCTGAGGCATGATTCCTTTGATGGGGATTAAAATTGCTTCTTGCACACACACACACAGTCTCACATAGGACAGTAATTATACTGGGTCCCCGCTATGGCACAGACCACTGTGTCTTGATGATGAGGTGAAACCGTGTTATAACCAGGCTCTTTCAAAAACACCAAGCCTGTAACCAGAATACAACAGCAATGTGAATGGACATGTACAACCAGTCACTATTGAATTGTTGACAAAATTAAATAATCTTTAATTGTTTGCCATTACTCCTCACCTCTGTCTTTGCCAAATGTAGAACGTTTTGATTTTGTGTCCTACGAGCAGTGTTCTGTTTTCATGGGTTTCCAACCATCTCAGTGATTCCTCTAGATACTGGATAACAGAAGGGATGATGGCAGTGGTTCTGTCTTGGCACATCGTTATCATCAACTTCAGCTTGCTGGATATCTTGAGGGTTTCTCTTACACAGACCAACAATTGATCATTTGCCATCCTATCTGCCATACCATCTTAGGCATTGGTATTCAGCCTTTCATTCATGTTGTCAGTATTTAATTTGGCTCCAAGTACAGATTTCATGTTATTTAGATTGTGGACATTGTGGACATTGAATACATCGTAGTCCACAATTCGCTTCTCGCATTTATGTATTTCTTCTTCAGTGAAGGTTTCAATATCTTTTGTGTCGTCGTTGTTGGTTTCTAACTCAGATGCTGCACCCAGGACCAATCTCTAGGTGTTTTGATACAATTGGTTATCACGTGCATTATATGGAGCATCTTTAGATTCACTCTTACATGGGAGTTTAATTCAGGCAAGTTATCATGTGATACTTACTGTCCACCATTCCCTTGAACAGTTTTCTTTCTGTGATTACCTTTGAAGGTAATCTCAACACGATGCCTTGATCAATGGATTAAATTCTGATCTATATTTTAGTAGATAGATGTTTGTGACGTCCCCATTTGACATTACCAGGTCCTCTGGGAATGGGTATGCAGGGCACTTGACAAGCAGTGGGATGACATTTTTCAATAGTTTCTTCTGTCTGAGTAGTTTTTTGACATCTTCAAAATTGATGAAGTTACCCAGGTTCAGGCATTACTTTGATACTGGCATAACAGAGATTTTAGCTTTGGATCATGGAAGCAGTGGGGTTTGGTGAACCTTTCGATGACAAGCAGAGTTGCTTTTTCAGACAAGTTTTGTTACAGCAAAGGAAGACTGTAATGAAGCCTTGCCTTTATCTGTTTAAATCCAGATGTTTTGTTGGTGTCACCTGTTGTTCCCAGTATCTTTTTTGACAACATTTTGTGGTACGGGCTGCTTTGTCACAGCTGTAAACCTGTTCTTTCGTGAGTTCTACATGCAAAAACTCCTTTAATTTAGCAGGAAATGATTTGCGACAGGTTCATCTGCGTACTGTTGTTCTCTTCTTTTGGTAACTTGCAAAGTGCCATGTTGGTTCTTGAATCCTGCTCACCATCCTTTACTGGCTATAATCTCAATTGGGGCATTGGCATTCCATTCATTTGGTGGCAAAATCGTTCAGCATGAGCTTGAATAATAGGACTAGATATGGATGTGCCCTTTGTTCAATACTGGATGAACCATATGTTTATATAATATGAATAATAATCTTTATTGTCACAAGTAGGCTTACATTAACACTGCAATGAAGTTACTGTGAAAAGCTCCTAGTCACCACATTCTCATGCCTGTTCGGGTGCACGGAGGGAGAATTCAGAATGTCCAAATTACCTAACAGCACGTCATTCGGGACATGAGGGAGAAAACCGGAGCATCCGGAGGAAACCCATGCAGACACAGGGAGAACGTGCAGACTCCGCATAGACAGTGACCCAAGACGAGAATCGAACCTGGGACCTTGGTGCTGTGAAGAGACAGTGCTAACCACTGTTCTACAGTGCAGCCCTGTATGGTCTTGTTGAGAGGTACCTTGTTTGAATTATGGTCTTTCTTTCACAACTTCTCTTTACCTTTAAGCCACCCATGAAGAATTGATTCAGCAATCCCCATTCCTTGCAAGACAAATGCTTGCATAGCATCTCAGTTGATCTGGGCAATGTCTTCAGCTTTTATCAATAGTGTAAGATTTTCTCTTTTGCGATTTGGTACACTTGATTTTGTGTTGATCTTTATATGGGTAGCAATGCAGATTTGGCAAACATTTATACAGAAACAATTGGCACTTTAATCAGTCACGAAATTGCCATCTCATTGGTCGGCCGTAAATCATTTGCAGAACACTGATACTTCAACAATGTTCTGAAATACATCCTGAAATGTTAAATTTTCATGAACAATTTCAGGTGACTGTGCTACACCAACAGCACAGAAGATTCAGACAATGGCCATTTGCAAGTTTATCCACCTCCCTTTGACATTCAATGACTGCTAAACTACCATAAACATTTGGGGGAGGGGGGTGGATATCGTTGACCAGAGACTCAACTAGTTTAGTTGCATATATTCTGCAGTGACTAAGAACAGGTCTGAAGCGGAGTATTCTGCAGGGAATGCCTCACCACCTTACTTTCCAAAAACTTTCTACCACCCACAAGACACAATTCAGAACTGCGATAGCCATGCAGATGGAACAAGCCTCAAGAAATTTGACACTATCCAGGACTTGATCAGCACTTCATCCACCAGTTTAAACTATATGTACATCCTTCACTCGCCCACTCTGGCTGCAGTGTGTACTATCAAAAGGATCAAATACAGCAATTTGCCAATTCTTATGTGGAAGTTACTCCCAAATGCGCAACTCCACTATCCAAGAACAAGAGCAGCAAGTTCATGAAAACACCATCACCTCTAGACTCCCCACCCTAACATGGGCTTATACATATTACAATTCCTTAAAATCTTGGAACCGTCACCTTTAACAGCATTGTTGGAACACCACTAGCCCAGTGGTTTAACAAGTTTGCACATCACTATCTTCTGAAGGGGAATTTGGGATAGCCAATAAATTCTAGCTTTGACAACAGTTCCCAGTATTCAAGAATGAATTAAAAATAAAACTATGTTTTCATAGAATCATAGAATTTAAAGTGCAGAAGGAGGTCATTTGGCCCATCGAGTGTGCACCGGCTCTTGGACAGAGCACCCCACTTAAGCCCACGCCTCTACCGTATCCCCGTAATCCAGTAACCCCACCTAAGCTTTTCGGACACTAAGGACAATTTATTATGTCCAATCCACCTAACCTGCTCATCTTTGGACTGTGGGAGGAAACCGGAGCACCCGCGGAAACCCATGCAGACACGGGGAGAACGTGCACACTCCACAAAGACAGTGACTCAAGCCAGGAATTGAACCTGGGACCCTGGAGCTGTGAAGCAACTGTGCTAACCACTGTGCTACCATGCTTGCCCGAATTGTCGAAATTAAGAAAATGTAAATACGCTAAATGCTCACGCTTGACAAATACAGATTTGATTTGACTTATTTATTGTCACATGTACCGAGGTACAGTGTAAAGTATTGTTCTACGTGCAGTCCAGGCAGAACGCTGCATACATGAATACAGGGAACCTACTATAAATAACGGTTATAAAAGATGTAGGAAGAGGATCTATAGGGAAGTGCTCGCAGAGAGTCGCCATATTTTGGCGCCATCTCAGAATTCAAGTCCAAATGAAGCACTAAAGTTTGACACGAGCAAATATGACACCTCTGTTGTAGGAGATTCGCGGTTTGCTAAGACACATTATAAAGCGCATCTACAATTCGTCGGAAGCTACAGATTTTGAACAAATTGGGTACTTGAAACCGCTGTATGTGTTGAACCAGCATGGTGCCGGGTGAAACGGCAGTGAATCGGACAGTGATGCCGCCCTTGAGCTCAGGGAGAGCTGCAGCTCCCGGTCGTGCAGGACCTCCCCCTTCTCCCGTCTCCTGGGAACCATTAACCGAGTCAGGACCACTGCTGCTGCCGGGAGCTCCTGTTTTTCCCCTGCTGCCTTGCTCGGCATCATTGCCCACCCTGCTGCCATCAACGCCACCTTCTCCGTACAGCCAGTAAGGATGAGGTGGCTCCATGCCGGCCACTCTGTTGACTGAATGAGTCCTGAGCCTCATGATGGGGCCACTTCCTCTGCCACCTCCAGTTCGTTGAGAGTGCTGTGCAATTGGTCAACATTAGCTGACATTCTGCTTTTCAGATGCATACGCATAAATGAGGAGTCTGAGATAAACCAAAGAGTCCAAGAACCAAATACAAACTCAAAATTTAAAGTTTAGAAAGATTCCTTAATAGTTAAAACTAATGCTGTCAAATCTATCTCCACTGTTATGAGTCTCAAATCTATTGATACATAGAATAGCATGCATGATAAGATCCATAGAATTCCTACAGTGCAGGAGGAAGCAATTCGGCCCAGTGAGTCTGCACTGACCCACCAACAGAGCATCCAGCCTAGGCCCACTCCCCTACCCTATCCGCGTAACCCCACCTAACCTCTACATCACATCTTTGGACGCCAAGGGGAAATTTAGCATGGCCAATCCACCTAACCTGCACATCTTTAGACGGTGGGAGGAAACCGGAGTACCTGTAGGAAACCGACACAGATATAGGAAAAACGTGCCAACTCCACACACAGTCATCCAAGGCTGGAATTGAACCAGAGTTCCTGATGCTGTGAGGCAGGTGCTAATCATTGTGCCATCGTGCCTCCCTCACTCTTGGTAGACACCAGGAACAAGCCAAACCCAAAATTTCACTCATTTACCTTAGGTTCTCCCTTTGCCATGATGACAAACCAATAATCCCCAGCAAGCTATCTAAACCCACGAACATGCTGCCAAATTCAGGGATTCCCCTCCCCGAAAGCAGGATGGCCAAGTGCAAGCAAAGTAAAACGGACCACAGTGCAAGACCCCACTCTTATCAACCAGTATTGCTTAAATATCAGATTGTTGTAACCTGCACAAATCCTACTGCGTAGGATGAACTGGTTACCCCATGGATCTCGGGAAACATGAACTCCCCCAATAAGGGGGCGGGGCAATCATTAGAACTTTTCTGTTCCATAAATAGAGCTGGCCAGTTAGGCCCTCACAAAACTGGCAACGGGGATGGGATTTGAACACACGCGTGCAAAGCTCTGCTCATCACGTGCGATGCTTTCCCCTATAGCATTGGGGCCATCCTGTCCCACAAGATGGAGAATGGAGGGGAATGGCCAATAGCTTTTGCATCTTGTGCATTGACTGCAGCGGATAAGAAGTATGTGCAGATTGATAAGAAGTGCCTAACAGTGGTCTTTGTGGTTTAACGTTTTCACCAATATGTTTTCGGCTGCCATTTCACCATCGTGACTGTTCATAAGCCTCTGCTTGGTCTTTCAGAGAGGATAATTCAATTCTGCCCATTGCTTCCGTGCAGATCCAGCATTGGGAAATGCTGCTCGTTGCCTTCAAATATTCTCTGGAGCATAAGCCAGGGAAGCAAATTAGGAATACCATTGCACTGAGCCTGTTTCCTTTGTCAACCAGCTCCTTGTCAACTCCTTGCCGAGATGGTCGTGATCTTAAATTACATGGAATTATTGCTGGTCATGGTATCGCAGATCCACAAATGGACGCAGATGGACATGGTCCTATCTAAAGTTCAGCGTGTGGTCTTATATAGTCGGCAGATTAGACAGCCCTCGGGCGAGTTGAGAGCGTTTTCCTCAAATGTCAGAATTTAGTGTTGAAGTTGGTATCCTATTGTGGGGGACGTGTGTGGTCGCCCCGCATAAAGGGCAGGAGCTGACCCTGACTAACTAGTCTGGAATATTATCCCAACATAGAATAAACTCTATAATTATGTAGCAGTTTATTTTTGAATGCGAATAATCGCAGAGATTTGACAGTATGTATAAATGTAATTAAAAAGTAGCATGATGGTAGAAAATGGTATGTGTTGCTCCTGTTTTCGGTGGCCAATCTGCGCAGCGTTGGTCCCATTACCAAATTTGTTTAAATGTCTCCAGCAGATAATTGAAATATAAATTAGAGGCCTAATGTACTTTAAAGTATTCATTTGGAAAATTGAGCTGGCCTACTCTCATCCAGCATCCTTTGTTGAACCCCATGGCCCCCAATGAGACAATTAATTAGCTCCTTTCTTTCAAAAACATTCTGGAATGCCAGGTGACGCAAGTTTTTGAAGACCATTGTGGCACCTGCTTGACCTCCCTGCAGTTTCTATGACTGTTTTTCCTGCTCTAATTTTATAAAAGCAGAGCCTCAGGTTTACGTATTTGGTGTAGGGATAGTTCCCTGCATCCAGTTCGCAATGGCGGGCCAGTGCTATGGAATTTACACCCTTTATGCTTTAATGTTGCTAAAATATGCACCAATGAGCTGCAGGGTATATTGGATGTTGGGTAGATCTTGGAAATTGTACTTTTTAATTATTTTTTATGAAGCACAAACAAATAATAAAAAAGACATACATTCAAATCAGGTGAAGAATCAAACAATAGCTGTCTTCTGTCCAGAAGGATCAGTAAAGTTTGAGTTACAGATAGGCAGCACAGTGGCACAGTAGCTAGCACTGCTGCCTCACAGCATCAAAGGCTGGAGTTCAATTCTGATCTTGGGTCACTGTTTGTGTGGAGTTTGTATGTTCTCCCGGTGTCTTCTTGGGTTTCCTCCGGGTGCTCCGGTTTCCTCCCAAAGTCCAAAGATGCGCAGCTAGGTGAATTGGCCATTCTAAATTGCCCCTTAGTGAACAAGGATGTGCAGGTTAGGTTATGGGGTTATATGGATGGGCAGGGTGGACAGGAGAGTGTAAATGGGTACTTCATTCAAGGGTTGGTGTGGACTCAATGGCTTCCTTCTGCACTGTAGGGATGCTATGATAAATGTATCAGCATATCTGCACCTGTTCTTGGATTACTCAACCTGAATCCCCAGTTCATAAAGACTCCTATGTAAAACAATACAAGTAACATAATCTTAATTAAAATTTACAGCAGGCTAAAGCATAATGCATTATATTCTGTAAGTACTTACTGTGGCTGGAGAAGCACGTGTTGTGTGGCTGACTGGGTGATTAGATCCCTCCATTGACCCGCCTATAAGATAGGCACCCCCTGAGCTGCTGATTATCTGACCGCCTGTAACGCCCATTGGAATGCCGCCAGTGCCCACCATGTTGTGGGATGAGACCACTGTTGCCACCTGGGCAGAGTTTCCTTGGGAGTCGAAATATGTCCCTCCTGTGTTCTGGCTATACATTTGGGCCTCTGAGTAGGGATAGGTAGTTGATCGTCTGAGGAAATTGATTAAAAGCGAAGTTTAATATCCTTGCATAGGTAGATCTTTCTACAATGCTTGCAACAGCATTAGATTAGCGAGATCAAAATAAATTTTAAAATAAATTGATAAAAATCACATGCTGGGATACAATCATGATTGTTTAACTGAATGCATTACTGAGGTATATGATTTATGAGGCTCTGAAAACCAGTGAACCCATTTCATAACATAACAGCAGAGCTTGCACCACAGGATTTAAATGCATTTATTTTCCAGTAACGTGAATTTATATTTTCAATTTGTAAATTAAAATTAGCAAACATCTTAAGAAACAAAATTGCTATGGTTCGTAGCAGAACAAAAACTAATAATTAATAAGGAATCAATTTTACATTGTGGAGACCACATCAGAGTGGCAGTCAATATAACGAACCACGTTACATTTCACTGTCCCCTCAAATGCTGGAAAATTAAATAATTAATCTGATGCTACCCGTTTGACATTTGCTCACAAATCACTAACATTTTTAATTGCTATTCTTGGTGATTTTACAACATTTACTTATATAGATCTTCTTGCAAGAAACAACTTTTATCACTTCAGAAGATAGAGATAAAATATAGATAAAGTTGCAGCCTATCCACCAGATTTTTGATCAGTGTAATATAGAGAAGTTCGACTGGACAAAGAAATACTGAAATATGGAAGTAATCTAGTCACTTGATTTTACATTAGATTTTAATACAGACAAAACTGCAATATTAAGAAGTAACATCAGGAGGAAAATCAAAATTGGGCAGCACGGTAGCATGGTGGTTAGCATAAATGCTTCACAGCTCCAGGGTCCCAGGTTCGATTCCCGGCTGGGTCACTGTCTCTGTGGAGTCTGCACGTCCTCCCCGTGTGTGCGTGGGTTTCCTCCGGGTGCTCCGGTTTCCTCCCACAGTCCAAAGATGTGCGGGTTAGGTGGATTGACCATGCTAAATTGCCCGTAGTGTCCTAAAAAGCAAGGTTAATGGGGGGGGGGGGGGGTGTGTGTGTGTGTGTGTGTGTGTGTGTGTGTGTTGGGTTACGGGTATAGGGTGGATACGTGGGTTTGAGTAGGGTGATCATTGCTCGGCACAACATCGAGGGCCGAAGGGCCTGTTCTGTGCTGTACTGTTCTATGTTCTATGTTTACTTAGTGTGAAACAAGTTGACCACTGAGGTACAAATCAATCTTACTGGGCTTGGAACCATTTTCCCCCCAATGTATAACTTTGTTGTTTAGGAAGGTTATTCTGTAAAAATGTAATGAACAACACAGAAATACATTATCTACCACTATTTTTCGCTGTTCTTTCCTTCCATATCAAATGAGAACTAGATAATCCAACTGTGCAGCAGGGAATCAAAAATTTTTTTTTTTTTTTAAGAGTACCCAATTCATTTTTTCCAATTAAGGGGCAATTTAGCATGGCTAATCCACCTACCCTGCACATCTTTTGGGCGAGACCCACGCAAACAGGGGGAGAATGTGCAAACTGCACACGAACAGTGACCCAGAGCCACTGGGGGGGGGGGGGGGGGGGGGGGGGGATCAGTATTGGTGTTGATCCACTCATTATCATTTTTGGTGCATCTTCGTAACTCTAGTTGAAAATCATCAAACTCAATTTCCATGTGATCCTGATCAATTAAGCCGCTGGCAACTGAACACAGGTCATGGTAAAGAAAAGCAATAATTTGGAGCAAATAAGTCACCTGAGCACAAGTCGACCACATTTTATTTTTTTTAAGTGACTGCACTCAGTGCCCATAGTAAGCCAAATTCAGAGTTCAATTTTCAGTTCTATTTGCCAAATTTGTTATATCACTGCTGAATATTTATTTTCATGTCTCAGAGAGCTAAACTCATCATATAACTTTTTTTCCATTTTCTTTTAGCTCATTTAGTCCTCTATCCATGCTGTCAGTGTGACTTCTCGACTGACTAATAATAGCCTCTGCTTGGATGTCAAGAGTGAGTTCAATCTGCTTCTTCAAATCAAACTTTTTCATTTCTGCTCACATCTCATGATATACTGCATGCTTTTATTTGGATCAAGTCAATCATAGCTTACATATCAATGTTCATCAACCAATATCCTAAATTTCACTATACTGATATGGATTGTGACTAATGCTCGAAGAGTACTATGTACAGTTCTGGTCTCCATATTATAAACAACACATAGAAACAGTGGACCAAATGCAAAAAAGATGTACAAGAGCAAGACCAGGCTAAGGGATCACCTCTAGCGAGAAAGACTGAACAAGCTGGGGAATTTTTTTTTGAAAAGAGGAGACTTGGAGGTCTTTAAATTTATGAATGCTTGGAAAGGATCAATGTAGAGAGAATGTTTTTCCACTCATGATAGATTCATAAGACATTTACCCATGGACCAAATTCAGAAGTAAGAGGAAACTCTTTTTACTCAGAACGGGTTAACCAGTGGAACTCATTACCACAGAAAGTGGTCGAGGCCAGTAGCTTAGTTGCTTTCAAAAGAAAACTAGATAGGCAAATGAGAGAAAAGGGAATAGAAAGATATTGGGCGCGATTCTCCGCCCCCCACGCTGGGTGGGAGAATAGCGGGAGGGCCTCCCAACATTTTTCACGCCCTCCCGCTATTCTCCCCACCCCCCCACGCCAGACCCACGCCACGAATCGGCGCTTGCCGTTTTTTACGGCGAGCGGCGATTCTCCAAGGCTGATGGGCCGAGCCTTCACGCCTGTTTCAACACGGCAGCAAACACACCTGCTTGCTGCCATCGTGAAACGGGCGCCAGATGCCCGTTTGGGGCATCTGGGGGCCCGATTGGCATGGCAGTACCACGGCCGTGCCAAGGGGGGCATAGGCCCGCGATCGGTGCCCACCGATCACGGGCCGTGCGTCCTTTTCCCTCCGCCGCCCCGCAAGATCAAGCCGCCACGTCTTGCGGGGCGGCTGAGGGAAAAGACGGCAACTGCGCATGCGCGGGTTGGCGTTGTCGCCATCGTTGATGGCGTTGACATCATCGGCCGCGTCAGCCGGCGTGACGCTTGACGTGCGGCCTTGACGACCGTCGTCAAGGCCACACCGCCGTGAAGCATGGGGCCGCGCTCCTAGCCCCACCCGTGGGGGAGAATCGGCCCCGGAAGTGGGCGCGAAGGCTGCCGTGGGTCATGGCCTGTCCCATGGTGGTATAATAAGAATAATAATCTTTATTGTACCAAGTAGGTTTACATTAATACAGCAATTAAGTTACTGTGAAAAGTACCTAGTCGCCATATTCCGGCACCTGTTTGGGTACATGGAGGGAGAATTCAGAATGTCCAAATGATCTAACACAGTGTCTTTCAGGACTTGTGGGAGGAAATCGGAGCACCCGGAGGAAACCCACGCAGACACAGGGAGAATGTGCGGACTCCACACAGACAGTGACCCAAGCCGGGAATCGAACCTGGGACCCTGGCACTGTGAGGCAACAGTGCTAACCACTGTGCTACCGTGACACCCCATTGTCACTGGACTAGTAATCCAGAGATTCGGAAACCCAAGTTTGAATCCCAAAATGGTGATATTTAAATTCAATAAAAATCTGGGATTTTTAGAGTTGGGAGGGGAGTTGGAAGGAGTTGGGAGGGGAGTTGGAAGTTGGACTATGGAAAAAGGCTTTGAGGAGTCAATTCATCCTCGTTGTGTGCCAGGCTTTGCCGTATCCAGTTCAAGGTGGTCCACAGGGATCATATGACTGTGGCCCAAATGAGTAGGTTTTTTGAGCAGGTGGAGGACAGGTGTGGGCGAATCACCTACACATGTTTTGGGCGTGTCCGAAGCGGAGGGGATTCTGGCATGGATTTGCGGACGTCATGTCAGGGGTCCTGGAAGGGAGGGTTACTCCGAGTCCAGAGATGGCAATATTTGGGGTGCCGGAGGATCCGGGGGCACAAGAGGGGAGAGAGGCCAACATTTTGGCCTTTCCTTCCCTGTTGGCCAGGAGACAGATTTTGCTGGAACGGAAGGACTCGGAGCCTCCAAAGTAAGCAGTGTGGGTCAGTGACATGGCAGGGTTTCTCAGGCTGGAGAAGATTAAGTTCGCTTTAAGAGGTTCAAATTCAGGGGTCCACCCAGAGGTGGCAGCCGTTCATCGACTTCTTTAAGGAAAACTGACCGTCAGCAGAGGGGGGGGCATGGCAGTGAAGAATAAGGATAGGGAATCTAATATACGGGCAGTCAGGAGGTAGGGCGGGGGGAAAGTTGGGTATGTTATTGTGATGTTGTTGCGTGTGTCGGACCGCTGTTGTTTAGAAAGTTTAAATGTTAAAATTATAAATGCTTCAATAAAATTAAATTAAAAATCTGGGATTAAAAGTCCAATGATGACTGTGAAACCATTTGTCAACTGTCATAGAAACTCATCTGGATCACTAATGTCCTCTAGGAAATCTGCCATCCGTACCTGTTCTGGCCTATATGTGACTCCAGATCCACAGCAATGTGATTTATTCTTTTCTAAAAAAATATTTTATTCTTCTAATTTTTCACATTTTCATCCAAATTTATACCCACCAACAAACAATCAACGGAAACAAATACAATGTCAATCCCCTGGCCAATAATTCCTCCCTTCCACCAACCCCCAAACAAGCCTCAACATTTTAAATACAGAGATATAAAAAAAGGATTCAGGAATTCATCTTCCACTCATACATAGTCACCAACACACACAGCCACCCCCCCCCCCTCCCCCCACCATAATGTTCGATGTCATCCAATTCTTGAAAGTGCATGATAAACAAAGCCCATGAATTGTAGAATCCTTCCATCCTCCCTCTCAACTCAAACTTCACCTTCTCAAGTGTTAAAAACTCCAACAGATCTCCCCGCCACTCCAGGATATAGGGCGATCAGCGAGGTGGAGGCTAAAACACCTGCCTCCACACCCGTTTCCAACCCCGACCAATCCGACACCCCGAATATGGCCTCCAGAGGACCCGGCTCAAGCCTCACAAATACCACCTTCAAAATTATCCTGAACACCTGCCTCCAATACCCGTCCTTTGGACAGGACCAAAACATACGAATGTGGTTTGCAACATTAACAAACATCCTCTACCCACTAAAAAGGGTCGGCTCATCCTCGCCGTTGTGAGGTGCGCCCTGTCTTGTTATGCTCTTGGCGTAGCATAAGCGGCTTCCTTGATGTGCACTCTGACAAAGGAAGTTTCAGACGTGGAGATAACTTCAACACGCTTATTGAACTATTTACAATTCTTACTGTTGATCCTTCTATAGCTACTCAGACTGACAAACCAGTCTGCTACAATCCACGTGGTGGGCGTGATATTGAATCAACCCTGTGTCTGTACTCACTGAGTGTCTCCACTGGAAAGAGGAAGATCATGTGTGCTGTGTCCTTTACATATGGGTTGGTGAAATGCCCCCCTATGGTAGTGTCACCGCTGTGTGTATCGTGAATGCCCATTGGTCGTGTCCTATCTTACTGACCTATTGGTTGAGTGTCTGTGTGTCATGTCTCTGGTGCTCCCTCTAGTGTCTAGCTAGTCTACGTGTATTTACATTAACCCCTTGTGTATCTATAGTGATGCATATCACCACACGCCCTATACACCATTTTCAGCTGCATCAGCCCCAACCTTGCGCACAAATTTGAGGCATTTACCCTCTGGAACAGCTTACACCACAACTCCTCCTCCATGCCGTCTCCCAACTCTTCCTCCCACTTTGCCTCAATCCCCTCCAGCGGTGCCTTCTCTTCTCCCAGAATCACCCCAAAAATCGCCAACACCACCCTCTTCTCCATTCCCCCAGCCGTCAGCACCTCCTCCAACTCTGCAGAGGCCTGTGCCACCGGAAAGCTCTGTATCTCCTTCTTAGTGAAATCTCAGACCTGCACATACCTAAACATTTCCCCCCGCCCCAACATATATTTTGCCCCCAGCTCTAACAGTCCCGCAAACCGGCCCCCTAGAAACAAATCCTTTAATGCCCTGCCTCCGTTCTCCACCCATCCCACTTCCCTGGCTCAAATCTTTGATTCCCCTGAATCAGCATTTCCCTTGATCCCGTCCCCAGCCTAAAGTGCTGGTGCAACTGCCCCCAGATTTTCAACGTCGCTACTATTACCGGACTCCCTGAGTATTTCCCCGCGGCCATCAGGAGTGGCGCTGCTGCCAACGTCCTCAGCTACGACCCCCTACACAGATTCTCCTCCATTCTAACCCTCTGCGAGCCCCCCCTCTAACCTAGCTCCTCACCTTTTCCGCATTCACTGCCCAGTAATAATATACTAAATTTAGAAATCTCAAACCCCTTGACTGCCGTCCTCTCTGCAACAGCACCTTCCTAATCCTAGCCACCTCCCCCCACCCGCCCCCCCACTCAAATAAATGAGGTAAGCATCTTTTCGGCCGCCTTGAAAAATGCCTTTGGCAGGTGTGGTGAATTCATACTGCATTGTAATTCACACTGTATTGTATTGCATAGTATTATGTCCTTGTGGGCTCTGTCTGTGAGCCGTTGAGCGGCTCTGCCCATAGGGGGAGATGAGGAGCTTGTACAGGGCTCCACCCTTAGCCCCTCCCACTACTGGAAGTATAAAGTGCTGCAGCCGTGAGCCTGCCCTCAGTTCTTCTGGTCGCAGGCAGGCTCAGTTGTAAGACTATTAAAACCACAGTTTACTTCCAATCGTGTCTCTAGTGAATTGATGGTCACATCAATTTAATAGTCTTAGAAAACTTGAAGAAAACTACTATGGAATCAGCCCTCAAACCTGATCGACTAGAACTCGACCCGCAGCCTGCAGAGGTGAAGGAAATCTTCCTACACTGGCTTCTATGTTTCAAGGCCTACCTGGCTGAATCAAGCACATCCGAGACTACAGAGGAGCAGAAACTCAGCCTACTGCACGCACAGGTGAACCATCGTATCTCTACGCAACTCAATTGTACCACCTCATATACTGAGGCCCTGACTATGCTCGACCGATTGTACGTGCAGCCGATAAATGAGGTCTACGCGCGGCACATTTTCACTACCCGCCGCCAGCGCCCTGCTCGCACTCGGTCCACATACAAGGGCACACTGTCGCGACCCTAACGATTCAGGGCGCCAGCTACTCTAATTTCCAGCTGTACGTACTCCCTGACCTCTGCGCCCCACTCTTACTAGGGCTCGATTTCCAATGTAATCTCAAGAGCCTCACACTCAGCTTCGGCGGACCCCTACCTCCACTCACTATCTGCAGTCTAGCAACACTAAAAATCAACCCCCCTCTACTCTTCGCTAATCTAACGGCTAACTGTAAACCAGTAGCCACTCGCAGCAGGCGGTACAGCCACAGGATAGAGTATTCATCAGAGCCGAAGTACAGCGGCTCCTACGTGAGGGAGTCATAGAGGCTAGTAACAGCCCCTGGAGAGCTCAGGTGGTGGTCGTCAAGATCGGGGAAAAGTACCAGATGGTGGTTGATTACAGCCAAACCATTAACCGGTTCACGCACCTCGATGCGTACCCCCTCCCCAGAATTCCAGACATGGTCAATCAGATCGCCCAGTACCGCATATTCTCCACGTGGATCTGAAGTCTGCTTACCACCAGCTCCCAATCCAACCGGAGGACCGCCACTACATGGCGTACGAGGCAACTTCCATTTCCTCTGGGTCCCCTTTGGCGTCACGAATGGGGTCTTGGTGTTCCAACGAACAATGAACCGAATGGTGGACCAGTACGGGCTGCGGGCCACGTTTCCGTACTTGGACAATGTCACCATTTGCGGCCATGATCAGCAGGACCACGACGCCAACCTCCACCGATTTCTCCAAACGCCCAGAAAGTCAATCTCACCTACATTACGGAGAAATGCGTTTTCCGCACTACCAGACTAGCCATCCTCGGCTATGTCGTGGAAATCGGAGTCCTGGGCCCCGACCCAGACCGTATGCACCCCCTCTTACAACTCCCTCTCCCTCATTGTCCCAGGACCCTCAAGACGTGCCTGGGATTCTTCTCTTATTACGCCCAGTGATTTCAAAGGGCCACTCCCCTCGACCAATCGAAATGTGTACTTTCTTAACGTCATCGACAAATTCTCCCACTTCCCCTTTGCCATCCCGTGCCCCGATATGACCTCCGACACAGTTATCAGAGCCCTGTACAGTGTCTTCACCCTGTTCGGTTTCCCCAGCTACGTACACAGCGACAGGGGTTCGTCCTTCATGAGCGACGAACTGCGTCAGTATCTGCTCGACAAGGGCATCACCTCGAGCAGGACTACATGCTACAACCCCAGGGGGAACGGGCAGGTGGAGAGGGAGAACCCAACAGTCTGGAAGACCGTCCTACTGACCCTCCGGTCCAGGAATCTCCCGACCTCCCACTGGCAGGGGGTCCTCCCCGACACGTTCCATGCAATTAGGTCCCTCCTGTGCACCGCCACCAACCAGACGCCTCACGAACGATTATTTATTTTCTCTAGGGGCACTACCACGGGGGCTTCACTCCCATCCTGGTTGAGGACACCGGGCCCGGTTCTCCTCCGGAAGCACGTCCGGACACACAAAACAGACCGGCTAGTAGAGAGAGTGCTACTGCTTCACTCGAACCCCCACTACGCCTTTATTGAATACCCCGACGGCCGCCAGGACACCGTTTACCAGGGCAGCACGGTGGCACAGTGGTTAGCATTGCTGCCTACGGCGCTGAGGACCCGGGTTCGAATCCCGGCCCTGGGTCACTGTCTGTATGGAGTTTGCACATTCTCCCCATGTCTGCGTGGGTTTCACCCCCACAACCCAAAAGATGTGCAGGCTAGGAGGATTGGCCATGCTAAATTGCCCCTTAATTGGATAAAATAATTGGGTACTCTAAATTTTAAAAAAAGAAAAAAAAGGACACCGTTTCCCTCCGGGACCTGGCGCCTGCAGGATCCACCACCACCACCGCCGAGGTACCCCTCACACTACACCCCACCCCCTGCGCCCCCACGCCTATAGGTTCCCTGCCCACGCTCTGCGCCCCCGCGCCTATAGGTTTCCTGCGCCCCCCTTTGCCCGTCGCACCGGTCAGGAATGAAGCTCGGACCGAAACACCCCCGGAGTCCACCCTCATACCCACACTGATCGTCACCACCCAGCCACCCGAAGAGGCTGCAACCCCGGTGCTCCGCCGATCCCAAAGGACGACTCGCCCACCGGACCGGCTCAACTTGTAGACGCGTCACCCCCGCCGGACTTGATTTTTTTTTACAGGGGGTGAATGTGGTGAATTCATACTGTATTGTAATTCACACTGTATTTTATTGCATAGTATTACGTCCTTGTGGGCTCTGTCTGTGAGCCGTTGCGCGGCTCTGCCTATAGGGGGGGATTCCTCAGGATTCACCTGAGGAAGGAGCAGTGCTCCGAAAGCTAGTGTTTGAAACAAACCTGTTGGACTTTAACCTGGGGTTGTAAGACTTCTAACTGTGCTCACCCTAGTCCAACATCGGCATCTCCACAGCATGGCAGAAGCAGCGTTCTGAGTGGGGGGGGGGGGGGCAATGGATGTGGTTTATAGAGACTTTCCGAAGACCTTCGCCAAGGTCTCACGTAGTAGATTACAATGTAAAGTTAAAGCTAATGTAATTGCGGTTAGTGTCTTGAGATGAATAGAAAGTTGGTTAGCAAATAAGAAGCAAAATGTAGGAATAAATGGGTCTTTTTCCGAATGGCAGATATAGTAAAATGGATAAATGTGAGGTTATCCACTTTTATAGGAAGAAAGATTATTACTTGAATGGGTGCAAATTGAGAGTGGTGGATATAATAATAATCTTTTACTATATCTGCCATGCATATGCCCACTCACTCCCCCAGTCCAAATCACGTTGCTGCATCCTCCTCACAGCTCTATATCATCTGCAATACACTTCCCTCATCCAAATCATTAATTTATAATGTGAACCGTTGGGGTCCTAACACTAATCCCTGTGGTACCTCACTAGTCACTGCCTGCCATTCGGAAAAAGACCCATTTATTCCGACATTTTGCTTCTTATTTGCTAAACAACTTTCTATTCATCTCACGACACTACCCGCAATTACATTAGCTTTAACTTTACATTGTAATCTACTACGTGAGACCTTGGCGAAGGTCTTCGGAAAGTCTCAATAAACCACATTCATTGGATCTCTCTGGTCAACTGTACTAGTTACAGCCTCAGAGAATTCCAGTAGATTTGGCAAGCAGGATTGCCCTTTTGTAAATCCATGCTGACTTTAACTTGCTTTCCAAATGCTATGCACTGGAATCCTTGATAATGGAGTCTAGCGGCTTCCCCACTACCGACGTTAGACTCACTGGTCCATAGTTCCCTGTTTTCTCTCTACCTTCCTTTTTGAATAGTGTGGTTACATTAGCTACCCTCCAATCTGTAGGAACCATTCCAGAGTCCATATAATTTTGGAGAATGACCACCAATGGATCTAGTTTTTCTGGGGTCACTTCTTTAATTTCTCTGGGATGAAGATTATCAGGCCCTGGAGATATATCAGGCTTTAATCCCATCAATTTCCCCCAACCATTTATCTATTGATACTGATTTCCTTCAGCTCCTCACTAAAACTTGTGTTTCTCCCAACATCCAGTACATTATTTACGGCTTTTTTGGACAATACCCAGTCCAAGATATCCTGTTATCTTGTTTGTTCCTCAATGTATTGGTCCTGAAAGCCATCCCATATGCACTCGAGAAATTCCCCCTCTATTGTACTGTGAGTAATTTGACTCATCCAATCTATATGCAGATTAAAGTCACCTTTAATCACAGATGTTCCTTTATCACATGCATCTCTGATTTCCTGTCTATGCTATTTCTAACATCATCACTACCGTTTGGTGGTCGGTATTCTATCTCCATGACTGATTTTTATCCCTTGGTGTTTCTTAATTTGACTCTTACAGATTCCACATTGTCTGTGCTAATAACGTTTCTCAGTCTTATATCAATATCTTCTCTCATCAACAGTGCAACACCACCGGCTTTTCCTTTCTGTCTGTCTTTTCCAAACACTGAATAGCCCTCAATGTTTCGTTCTCATCCTTGGTCACCTTGGAGTCATATCTTCGTAATCCCAACTATATCATTGCCGTATGCAGCTATTCACGCATCTAATTCATCCCCCCCCCCCCCCCCCCCCCCCCCACCTCCAAGGACTTCCATCCCAGTCCTGCCCAGGTGCAACCCTCCAGTTTATACACGATCCCCCAGAACCGGTCCCAATGCCCCAGGAATCTGAATCCCTCACACCATCTCTTCAGCAACATTTTCATCCTATATAATCTTGCTGTTTCTACTCTAACTACCATGTAGCACTGGTAGCAATCCCGAGATCATTACCTTTTGAGGTATTACTTTTCAACTTGCTTCTTAGCTCCCTATATTCTGCTTTCAGGACTTCATCCCTTTTTTAAAACCTATGTCCTTTGTACCAATGTTTGTCACGACAACTGGCTGTTCACCTTCTCCTTTCAGAATGTCCTGTACCCATCTGAGACATCCTTGACACTTGCATCAGGGAGGCAATATACCATCCTAGAGTATCTTTTGTGGACACAGAAAGGTCTATCTATTGTCCTCACAACTGAATCCCCTGTAACTATTACATGTCATACCATTTGCTCCTCCTCTGTGCAGCAGAGCCAACCGAGGTGCTACGAATTTGGCTGCTGCTATTATTTCCTGAGAGGTCATACCCCTCAACAGTATCCAAACAGTATTCATCTATTTTGCAGGGGAATAGCCACAGGAGCTTCATGCACTGCCTGCCTAGTCCTGTTGCTCTGCCTAGTGGTCATCCATTTCTTTCCTGCCTGTGGAGTGTGTGGAGTGTGAGCCTGTGGTGTGAGCACCGCTCTATACATGCTCCCCACAATACTCTCCGCCTCACAAATGCTCCAATGTCCCCAGCCGCGACTCCAGTTCCAAAACACAGGCTTCCAGGAGCTGTAGTTGAAGGCACTTCCTGCAAACATGCTGGTCCTAGGAACTGGAAACGTTCCTGGCCAAGTGAAGAGTACATCTTAGACTTAGAACAGTACAGCACAGAACAGGCCCTTCGGCCCTCAATGTTGTGCCGAGCATGATCACCCTACTCAAACCCACGTATCCACCCTATACCCGTAACCCAACAACCCCTCCCCCTTAACACTAAGGTCAAGGACACTACGGTCAATTTAGCATGGCCAATCCACCTAACCCGCACATCTTTGGACTCTGGGAGGAAACCAGAGCACCCGGAGGAAACCCACGCACACATGGGGAGGACGTGCAGACTCCGCACAGACAGTGACCCAGCCGGGAATCGAACCTGGGACCCTGGAGCTGTGAAGCATTTGTGCTAACCACCATGCTACCATGCTGCCTGTGGTGTGGCAAGAACCTGCACTTGGAGTCTTTTAATGTAGGGAGGCTGTTGCACTGCAGCTTTCACATGGTTTTGGCTGACCAGGACGCTTGGCTGCTCTTACTGCCTGCTGTACTGTAAGGATTTGCAGGTTGATAATTAACCTGCTTGGCCATGTTACGAACCTCCTGCCTTGATATTAAAATCTAAAACCTTGGGCTTGGTTACAGTACAAGACACAAGGCAATCATCACTCACAAGGGATTGTGTAAACACATTGTTGATTCATTATTAAGACTAGGCACATGAGAACAGTTATACATAGGTATACAATTTGAGGACATCAGAGCTCATGCAGCTCTCTCTTGGACATTTGATGAGGAACAATAGGAACAGCAGCAGAAGCAACACCATCAGCATCATCAACTGCCTTCTTTTCAGGTACAGACAACCCAACAGGACAGTGGGCTGGGGGGAGGAGATGTACACAGAACAGAGAACAAGAAACGTACAGCACAGGAACAGGCCCTTCGGCCCTCCAAGCCTGCGCTGACCATGCTGCCCGTCTTGGAGAGATAGAGGAACAAATGGAACGGCCTGAGGAGTGGCATGCAGTAGAATGGCAGGAAAATCAGACTGTGGGGATTAGCACCTGGAAACGGGATCTGACTCACTCTTTTTTACCCTCACTGAACTTCTTAGTGCACTGTGTTCAGGTTGAAGGGACCACAATCTTACTTTTCCTCAACCATTTGCATCACACCTACTTGGTTTGAGAGGCAGGCATCTCCCTCCTGTGGTGATCTGAATCACTGTAAATGCACAAGGGGTTAATGCAAATACATTAAGACTAAGTAAACACTAGAGGGAGCACCAGAGACATCATGACACATATACATTCAACCAATAGGTCAGCAAGATAGGACACGCCCAATGGACAGTCAAGACACCCAGAGGTGACACTACCACAAGGGGGCAGCCCATATAAAAGGAGAGGGCACACATGCTCTTCCTCTTTTCCACAGGCGACACCTAGTGAGAGGCAGGGGCAGATCGGAAGGATCACACCCACCGCATGGATTGGTGAAGACTGGTTAGTTAGATTGAGTTACTATAGTAAGATTAGCAGGAGAGTCGAACTCAAGTAGGAGAACTGTTAACTGTTCAATAAATGTGTTAAACCTATCTCCAAGTCTGAAGTTTCCTTTGTCAGAGTATATGTCAAGGAAGCAGCTTATGCTACATGAAGAAGCATAACACAATATGGTACCAGTAATGCCCTGTTGAATCTCTACAGTTCAACTCAAAATATCCGTGACGGGCAGCAACAGCACCCATGCAAGATGTTTGAGATTCCGGTTCCACTGCAGCTCAGGTACCACGGCAATCTCAGTGCAAACTGCCGTGCATTCAGGCAGAGATTTGAGATCTACCTGGTAGCGTCTGACCTAGATGGCGTGGCGGATGCAGAGAAAATAAAGCTTCTGCTCACCATTGCGGGTGCAAGTGCAGCAGAAATCTTCAAGACCTTCAAGTACTCCAAAGGGCAAGACAAGAGAGACTTCCAATCTCTCCTGGACAAGTTTGAAGAATACTGCGAGGAAAACACAAGAGAGAACGGTAAAAGAGTCGCCAATACTTACCACGAGGCGAAGGTAGGCTGCAAATGCAGAAAACAGCAGTTTTGATTGGCAGCCATCTGGCGAAAGGAGCTGCACATGCGCAGTTGCCCAGAAGACGAGAACCGGCAAAACAGTGTTTTGTGCATGCACAGTTGCGCACAGAGAAGTAAGGTCCGTTTGCGCATGCGCGAGGAGCCGAACTTACGCAGTTGCGCAAAGAGCGCACAGTAAAGGAAAAGCAATCTGCGCATGCGTGTTCCATTCCTACACTCTACGTCACAAGCGTCATGACGTCAGAGGCCCCGGACCACATCAAATTAAAGGGGAAATGCCCCAAAATAGTGGAAACATTTTTTAATGCCGGAAAGCACAATTCTTTCACCTGGAACGATAGCACAATGCCTGAACTTCGACCAGTAGCTGAAAGTAACCTCCGCAGAAACCTGCAACAGGCTTTTAGCACCGCCCAAAGAAATTATTTGGTCCTTGAAGACTACGACTCAGACGTTGATTTCTTCTTTGGACATCGCGAGCACAATCACAGCTCTGACACAAAAAGTGATGATATGGTCCTTGAAGACTACGACTCAGGATGATTTCATCATTGGACGTGGCGACCTCAGTACCAAATCCGAACCACAATGAGATGTGTTGTACAGTGAAGAATCCGACACAGACATGGACAAGTTCTTCAGATTTGAGGATCCTCATCCCAGCACAGACAACATCCTAACCCAGAAATACAGGATTCTGCTGCGGGCTGACGCCAAGAGACAGAGAGAGGCCCAAGCCCACAGAGAGCGGCGTGACACCAAACTAGTGGTCCACGCACCACGAACAGTGCTCCATGAAGAGTCCCCGACTCCACATAGAGAGTGGTCCACGCACCACGAAGAGTCCCCGACTCCGCACAGGAAGCGATGACAGACTCCATAGCGAGACCACTGCACGTCTCCACACAGAGAATACAGAAAGACTCCACAGCGAGACCACTGCATGACTCTGTTGAGAGCGCACAGATCGGCTCCACAGCGAGACAACTGCATGCCTTCACACAGGGAACGATGCCAAACTCCACAGAGAGAGCGGTACAAGCCTCCACAGCGCACTTGTTGACAGGCTCCATGATGGAAGCAACGCAAGACTCCAGAGCGCAGTCCTTGCATGAACAAGACCATGATGGTCTAGCAACCTTATCTGAGCAACCAGCAGCAGACGATGCAAGTCTGCCATGCTCAAGTGCACAGCAAGACGACTATGACAGTCTACCACGCTCACGTGAACAACAAAAAGACTATGACAGTCTACCCAGATTATTTGAGCCACCACAAGAAGACTCTGACAGTCTACCCAGCTCATCTAACCAACAAGAAGACACTGAAGGTCTACCCACTGTATGTGCGACAAGTGACAAAGGCTTCACAATTCCCTTGAAAGATGTGCGGCATCTCAGCAAGACTGACAGATCTCAGGTAGTTTGTACAGAGGCACTCGACAATCAAAGTGAGGTTACTAGTGACTCCAGTGACACCACGTTAACTCAAACCTCATCCATAAGAAAATGCATTCCTGTACGTTTTGACTCTGGACGGAGAGCATCAAGACACCTCAGATGATTCAAGTGAACCTGAAATGACTCCGGACGGGGAGTGTCAAGGAAACAAAGCTGATTCAGGTGAAACAGAAAGGACTCCAGATGGGGAGCATCGACAAGCCAAAGATGATTCTAGTGAACCGGACATGACTGCAGGTGGGGAGCGCCGAGGAATCAGAGACGGCACGCTCAATGAAATAGCAGATGCCACAAAGGACACTGACACAAGTGACTTTTTGAAGGACTCGGCCTATCTACAGAGGGTGGTCATTGAGCACAACAACAAAACCTACAAAATCAACAACACTGACAACAACAAGAAGCGTACCAAAGGCACCAACGTCAACAACAAGCATGACAAAAAAAACAACACTGGAACAAAGACTGGTATGACATGGTACAACTCTGCAAATGCAGGACAATGTAACAGCACAGCTCCTAACACTGGCAAGAGTACAGCCATACCATGGCATGACAGCAAATCTCACCAATTCAATCTTGCTCCATTACAAACAAGCAAACGAGCTTTCAAGGCAGATGAATTTGCTCCACTACGAACAAGCAAACCAGCTTTCAAGGCAGATGACATACTGCATCAATATCGCAATCACAAGAAACAGTCCAGGTCGGACAACACAGATTACATACTGCATCGCTACCACAAGCATCGAGGAAAAAAAAGAGTCCAAATCAGACAACGCAGTGATTTGACCATTTGCACACCTCCTGATCACTTCTTGGTCCTTAAGCACAGGAACACTGACGGCATTCACACGGAAATGACAACATCACGTCGACACTTCAATAACAAAACAAGAAAGCCACTGACCATATAAATTCATGAACTTTGGACTCATACTTATTATTTGGTTATTGTATAATCATCACTGTCATCATGATTTGTACATGTCATCACTTATCTACCTGTTTGTTCAATTGTCTTTAACACTGTACAAAAAATATGTAACACGAAAGGGGGGATGTGGTGATATGCATCACTGTAAATACACAAGGGGTTAATGCGAATACACTAAGACTAAGTAAACACTTGAGGGAGCACCAGAGACATCATGACACACAGACATTCAACCAATAGGTCAGTAAGATAGGACACGGCCAATGGGCAGTCAAAACACCCAGAGGTGACACTACCACAAGGGGGCAACCCATATAAAAGGACAGGGCACACATATTCTTCCTCTTTTCCACAGGCGACACCTAGTGAGAGACAGGGGCAGATCGGAAGGATCACACCCACCGCATTCATTGGAGCAGACTTGTTAGTTAGACTGAGTTACTATAGCAAGATTAGCAGGATAGTCAAACTCAAATAGGAGAATTGTTAACTGTTCAATAAATCTGTTAAACCTATCTCCAAGCCTGAACCTTCCTTTGTCAGAGTATACGTCAAGGAAGCAGCTTATGCTACATCAGGAAGCATAACACACCTCCCATCCGTGGAAAACACTACCTCACTTCAGTCCCTCAGATGTCCGCAGCAGGAGTTCCAGGTAAGAAACTGAGACCAGGGTTGTAGTTTTCCCAAGTTTCCTCACCATTCCTGCAGCAGCTAATGCCTCAGGAAGCAATGTACAATTTTAACTATTTTGAGATCTCTGTGGGGAAACCATAAATCAAATTTACTGAAATGACACCCCCCATGATGAAATTACCAACAAGAATTCACTTTTGTAACTTTTACCTTGACATGAACTAATGCAAATTAAACATGAAATAATGGGGCAAAAAAGGTAAATTTCAATGTAACTAGTTGATACAACAAAGATACATCTTGCATAACTACAAGCATTGCTCTTTCCCATGTATGGCAATACATAGCTATATAGTTTCAAAATCTAACAATAGATTCACAGGTGCAATCACCATCATCAAACACACTTCTGCGAACATTGGCTCGCTCAGATCACAACAGTCCATTTGGTATGGCTTTCCAGAGTTCGTTTTTAAACAACCAATTAATAACACCCAGTTCATGATTTGGTCACTTCTGTGAAAGCGTCTAGCTCTATAGCATCTCCAAGCTAAAACGTTCCATGTTTGACCTTTTTAGCCAGCTCGCATGGCGCCCCTCTCCTTTTCTGCAAAACAGAAACACTGAACTCCTTGAGAGTGATTTTCTTCCTTTCCTCACTCAATTTCAGTTTTCCTCTTTCTGTCTCTATCTGCTTTCTCTTTGTATCTGCATTGTTGCTTTCATCCTCCAGCTCCTCCTCTTGTAGCTCTCCGATGTATCTACAGGACACAAGGCTTCTTTCTTAACTTAAAGACTCTCATTCAAAGTATCATCTTGCATCATTGAATTTGTCTATATATGTGTTTATGGAACCCACCTCTTCATTCACCTGAGGAAGGACCTGCGCTCCGAAAGCTAGTGATTTGAAACAAACCTGTTGAGACTTTAACCTGGTGTTGTAAGACTTCTTACTGTGCCCACCCCAGTCCAACGTGGCATCTCCACATCATTACTTTCTGTTGGTACTGCTCACAGGTCAAGGGTCCCCAGGTCACATGAACCAATATTTCTTATTATCCAAGAAAATTGCAACAGATGCAAACTCGCAAAAGTCCTTTCTTGAAAATTCTTAAAAACAATTACAGATTCCACAGACCTCTTTAAAAATACATTCCCCTCTCCTAAAGATAGTGAGTTACAGTTACAAGACATTAGCTTTTCTCTGGCACTCACCACAAAAGTTATTCTTTCTAGATGAGCCTGGGCAACAAGGCTAGTCTTCTGTGAGACATCACATTCAATCTGATGTGCATCTTTTAAATCAGGTTAACCAGATAATGGGACTTAGGCTGTTTCCTACCCTAATCCCCAACTCAGGACATTTAACTTTATTGTACAGCTCCAATATTAGAACTCAGATTGCCAAGCTGAGATGGATTAAACAATAGAACCTAACCTTAATTTATTATAATATTTTACTGACAGACCCACATAGTAAGTCATGTACCTCCACAATCTCTTAGAATCATAAAATTCTTAGTCTGCATCGACCCTCTGAAAGATGACCAAGCCAGACCCACTCCTCCCATAACCGTACCTAATGGAATACTTTCCACTTGCTTCGATGAGTGTAGCTCCAACAACACTCAAGAAGTTCGACACCATCCAGGACAAAGCAGCCCGCTTGATTGCTACCCCTTTCACAAACATTCAATCCCTCTACCTCCGATGAACAGTGGCAGCCATGTGTACCACCTACAAGATGCATTGCAGGAACTCGCAAAGGTTCCTTAGGCAGCACCTTCCAAACTCACGACCACTACTATCTAGAAGGACAAGAGCAGCAGATACCCGGGAACCCTACCACCTGGAGCATGACCTCCAAGTCACTCACCACCCTGACTTGGAAATATCCCCGTTCCTTCACTGCCACTGGGTCAAAATCCTGAAACCTCCTCCGTAACAGCACTGTCGGTGTATCGATACCTTAGGGGCTGCAGCGGTTCAAGAAGGTCACTCACCACCACTTTCTCAAGGGCAACTAGGGATGGGCAATAAATACTAGCCTAACCAGCGACGCTCACATCATATAAATGAATTTTTTAAAAAACCTGCACATCTTTGGAAAATAACAGGCAAAGTTAGCATGGTCAATCCATCATGAGTTGCACATCTTTGGCCTGTGGGACGAAACCCGAACACCCAGAGGAAACCCATGCAGGCATGGGAGAAAGTGCAACTCCACAGTTACCTAAGGTCGGAAGTGAACCCGGGTCCCTGGCACGGTTAGGCAGGCCAGTGCTAACCACTGAGCTGCCCTCTTTCGGTCTTCAATATATACTCTATTGAGCAATAAAATTAACAGGTAAACAAATATTCAAATAAACAACTCCTTAAAGGAGCAAGTCATCAATATATATTCTTTTGAATACCACAATCACATAAATGAACAAATATTCAAATGATCAAACCCTTTAAGAAGCTAAATTGTTAATATTCAGCCACAAATATGAATTATGGAACTTTTCCTCACATTTAGATGAGCAAGATTTGGTCATGTTTCTGCCCCGTTTCGTTTTTTGTGTGTTAAGTAAATGTGATAACCACTACACTACAGAAACAATGCATAGTTTTCAATATATACACACTTTTATAACCAATAGAAACAATAAAATAATTAACAAATTACCAAAGTTAACAGTCTCCTTAAGATGAAAAACTTCAACTTATATTCTTAATAAAACCAATAATCAATAAATTAAACAAAAGTGACAGTAAGTACAGCTCCTGGAGGGGCACTGTAACTAAAACAAAATGTCAAAAGGAAACTGTAATAAGTCCAAGGAGGCAGAAATCCCTTCACCAGAATCCCTTTTATTAACAAAACCAACAGCAGTACGACCAGGTGCATTCAGCTTGCTGTCTACACTGGGAGTGCTGAGGATCTGATTGGGCCACTGATCAGGGAACTCATATTCCAATTGGCCTATTTCAAAGGCCTGGTCTAAGTATTGGAGAAACTTAACTATTTAAACCAAAGTGTCATTTCCAGAGGTGATGGTGAACCCCAGGCCCCACAGCACCCACCACTCGCAAAAGGTCTGAAGTGTGCAGGTGGACACCATGTGCTCCCTCGCCAAGACCACCGGACCACAAACGTAGCTGTGCTTTAGGGGGGCAGGCAGCCCACTGGGCCTGTTAATGGGCAATTTGGTCAGGTCCAGGAGCAGACCCATGAGGAGATCCTCCTCCCTCCTCACTGCCCCCCACACTAGGTGACCGAAGATGAGGAGCATGGGGTTCAAGTGCAACTAAAGGTCTGGCAGCTGCTGCTCCAAATAGCTAAAAGGCGTTGAAACCTTGGGCAATCAATATAAATGTGGAACACTTTCTCCTGTGCAGAAAAGACATGCAGCCTGGAAGTCTGCAAACCACCTTAACATATGGTTGCATGGCACTGCTGCATGCAACACCATCCCACCAGGCCTCTGATTGGGAAAGGGAAGACTCCCAGGTAGAGACCCCTCCACTGTCATATCCTGATAGTGGAGGAAAGCAAGAAGCTGGAGGATGTGCAACAACATGCCTACAGGAAATCAATCTGATGTGTTGGGTACTCTGGATCTGTGGAGACTGCCTTTACCTCAGCAGTAACACATACAGGCTCCCAACACTTGAAATAGTACAACATTATTTTATTAAGCTAGGAACTGTTGAACATACTTTCACTGTGGGTCGACACTATGTTAGATTAAACTGAAGACCTATGCCTATCCTAACCAGTCTATACTATCAGCACATGGTAAAGATCTGTGCTACAAGCTGTGAGCTCTGTCCTTCTTAGAGGCTGCATCCCGAATGAGCAGGAAAACTATTGCCCTCTGTCTTTATAGTGAGTGTGCTCTAACTGATGATTGGCTGTGTGTTGTGTGTGTTGATTGGTCTTGCAGTGTGTCAATCAGTGTGCGTCTGCACCATGATATACTGATGTGTATATTATGACACCATCTACGCTGAATGGAAAGGCACAGAGGAAATTTCCACGAGTTGGCTCAGATTGTGGGGCTGCAACTCGCAAGAGAGGTGTTGGGGCACAGGACCAATGTGGAATTCCATCCAAACAGGGGAGACTTCAATATATACTCTTTCAAATAAAACAAAAGTCAGTAAGTTAAATACAAATGAGAAGGAGTGACAGCTCCTAGAGGGGCACTATAACTAAAACATAGCATCAAAAGGAAAAGTCATAAATTAAATTAAAATGTCAGTCCCAAGGCTGATAATACACCCGTACCCCCGTAGCAGCCACTGGTTGTGGAAGGCCTGAAACATGCCAGTGGACAAGGCCACCTAGTGGCGAACATAGAGGGGCAATGGGTTTGGACAACCTCAACTGCCCACTACTTGGACCTATTAATGGCCAACTTGGTCAGGCCTAGGGCAGGTCCACAAGGAGGTCCTCTTCCCTCCTCCCCAGCCTCTGCATCAGGTGACCGAAGATTAGGAATGTGGGGCTGAAGTGCAACAAAAAGCTGAGAAGCCCCTTCAAATAATTAAAAAGAGGCTGCAATTTTGGGCAAGCTATATGTTAATTAAGACCCACCAGCCTAATGCAATTAACACCCAACTGATATATAAGTGGCACCCAGAACTACCCCTGCTTTCAATATTCATTCATGGGAATAGGGCATCATCGGCTCAGCCAGCAATTATTGCCAATTCCTAATATCCCTTGTTGTGTGCTGCCTTCTTGAACCATCAGTCTATGCTGTGTAATTACACCAATATTGCTGTCAGGGATGGAGTTCCAGCATTTTGATCCAATAGTGAAGGTACGCCAGTATATTTCCAAGTCAGGATGGTGTGTGGCTTGGAGGGGAACTCCCAGCTGGTCGTGTTTCCACACATCTGCTACTGTTGTCTTTTTATATGATAGTGGTGATGGGTTTGGAAGGTTTGATGTTGCAGTGCACTTTGTGGATTCACACTGCTGCCACGTGCGACACTGGTGGAGGGAGTGAATGTTTGTTGATGGAGTGCCGATCGTGGGCGGCTTTGTTCTGGATGGTGGTGAGCTTCTCGGGTGCTTTTGCACTCATCCAGGCAAGTGGAGCGTATTCCATCAAACTCCTGGCTTGTGGATTGTGAACAGGCTTTGGAGAGTCAGGAGGCGAGTTACTTGCCACAGGATCCCTAGCCTTTGACCTGCTGTTGTAGTAGTTATGTGGCTAGTCCAGTTAAGTTTCTGGTCAGATCAGATAACTGGACACTGCCAGGGATTTTTCTGATTTGTATTTTTCAATACCGCATCATACTGCGCAGTTCATAGAAACAGAAAATTACAGTACAAAAAGAGGACATCCCCTGTCATGCCTATGCTGGCTCCCTGCATTTTGTCCATTGTGCTCACCCTTGCTTAGCTGTCCAATTCTCTTTTTAAATTATTTCTGGAATGAGCTTCCACTAGATTTGAGGTAAAATGCTCCAGAATGACAGTACTGTACTTAAGCGGGAGGAGGCAGTGACGTGGTGGCATTGTCACTGGACTAATGATGCAGGGTATGCTCAGGGGATGCAGATGGTGAAATATGAAAAAAATTAATAATCTAATGATGACCATGAAATCATTGCCAATTGTCGTAAAAACCCACCTGGTTCACTAAGTTTTCTAGGGGTGGAAATCTTCCATCCTTATCTATTTCGCCTATTTGTGACACCAGATCCACAGCAATGTTGTTGACTCTTAACTGGCTTATCAAGTCACTCAGTTCAAGGGCAATTATGGATGGCCCAGCCAGTGATGCCCATATTCCATATATGTTTTTGTGCTCAAGTCCTGGAATGGGACTTTAAAAAAAATTTTAAAAATTGTTCATGTGGTGTGGATGCCAGCATTCATTGTCCATCCTTTATTGCACCCAAGGAGGTGGTGCTGAGCTGCCTCCTCGAACTACTGCAGTCCATATGTTCTAGGTACTTCACAGTGCTGTCAGGAAGGGAATTCCATGATTCTCATGCAGCAACAGTGAAGGAATGGTGATTTAGTTCCAAATGTGTGGCTTGAAGAGCAACAAAAATATGGTGGTGTTCCTATCCATCTACTGCCTTAGTCCTTCTAGGTGATAGAGAAGCTATGGATTTAGAATGTGATGTTGAAGGAGCCTTGGTAAGATGCTGGCAGTGCATCGTGTAGATGGTAGTACAACACTGCTGCCTCTCTGTGTCAATTATTCAGAAAATACAGGTAGCTTTAAGGGATTTATATTTACATTGATAAACATTAGAAATAATGTATAGTTTTGAGTGGGTTTAATTTAATGATTTTGTGCTTGTAAGGGTAAAACCTACAGTTAGATTCATGCTGGACAAAAGTGTTTGTAAGTGTGGGGGTTTTTGGTTTCATATGAAGCTGTACTTCTATTGTGCATGGAAAAGGTTACGGTATGATGAATAAATAAAACCTTAGAGAAGGAAATGTTGTTTAGCAACTGGAGGCCCTTTTCATGCAGAAAGGTTTTGAATTTAGTTTTAGCTGAATTTGTTTGCAGTTAAGAAGGAAACCAGGGAGTGAACATCTCTCAACTCTGCCAGGAGAAGCTGGACGGGACAAAGGAGCTGCAAAGAGGTAGACTTCTCAAATAAACCGATACAGTCCAGATAACCAGGGAATTGGACAGAGAGAATGTCTAAGGGAGAATGAAATTAAGAGACCAGAGACCAAGGAGAATATTCAGGAGACGCGATGAGCCAAATGGCCTCTTTCCGTGCTGTAAAACTCTGTGGCTCTAATTCAAGGAAAAGTAAACAAAGTGATCTGAGTTAAAGAGATTTAATCATCCAGATTTAAAGTAGGAAAGCAAATGTTTGATACAATTTCAATAGAGTCCAGAAATTGATAGTTAAAGCAATAGTGAACAGCTTTTACAACAGTCAAGGCAAATAAATCTTGAAGGGGAAGTGGTAAAACCTGGGTCATATGACTGTTCGTCCACATTTTCAAAACAAAAGTAAAAGTTCTAGTCTTTTCAATCAGTGTTTCATTCTGGAATTGTTCTATCCAGTTATAGCATCAACTGGGATCGTAACAGTCAATGATGAAGGAAGTGAACGTTGAAGGTAGCAGGTGAAGTGCCTACCAAGTAGGTAGTTTGATCCTGGATGGTGTTGACATCTTGCCTGCCCTCATCCAGACATGCGGCGAGTATTCTACCTCTCTCCTGACCCATGCCTTGTAGATGATCGACAAGGTTTTGGGAATCAGGCGGTGAGTTACTCATCACAAAATTCCTAGCCTTTGATCTGCTTTTGTAGCCACAGTATCTATATAGCTGGTCCATGATGTTTCTGATAGAAGCAGATTCAACAAGGTCACTGCCTGTCAAGTGAGATATCTGGATTATCTCTTGTTGTAGATGGTCATTGCCTGGCACTTGCGTAACATTAATGTTAATTGCCACTTATCAGCCCAAGCCAGAAATGTGACCAGGTCTTGTTGCATATGTGAACAGACTGCTTCAGTGAGAAGTTGTGAATGGTGAACATTGTGGAATCATTCGCAAACAGTGCCACTTCTGACCTTATGATAGAGGAAAGTTCATTGACGAAACAGCTGAAGATGGTTAGGCCTAGAACACAATGCCGAAGAGCTTCTGCAACAAAGTCCTGGGACTTGAACCCATAATCTACTGACTGAGAAGCAAGTATGCTTCTAACTGAGCCAATGCTGACACATGAAAATCTAATTTTGGTGCAATACTAATAACTGCCACCCCACTTTCTCATTCGCCAACAGTCCCACAGCTTGGTCCAGTCTTCCAATTGAAGGGTCAATCGGGTCACAAAACACTATGCTCCAAAAAACAATTTTCTGTGTCCTCCTGCCTCTGCACCATTTTTGTGTGGCTGCCTCGCAGATTGGGAAGGCCTTTGGTGCAAATCGCATGCACAACCTCTTCCAAGATCAGGGTTTCATTGTGAGGGCTACAGAAACTGGATTTCATCCCAAATGCAATTTCTGTGTGCTTTTGTGGGTTTTGGAAGACCTAAAAACCCCACATCTTTTGAGAGTTTGTGACCACAGAGAGGAAGCCAGTTAAGGACTCTGTAAAGATAAATGTAAAATGTTTCAAAACGTTCAATGTCACTATTAGATGCTGTATGCCAATGTACATGTGTTCTCAATGCAATAATTTGTCATAGGGATATGTCCTGTTAAGGCATGTTGACCCTTACATTGACAATCAATATATAAAAGTTGACATACATTACAGTACTTTCTTAATTGAAGGAAGTGTCATAATGGATTAGCATGCATGACAATTCTGGCTGTTTAAATGACATCTAAGTGACATTGAACCTGCTTTTGAAAGCAGAAATAATCTCTGTACCCGCTGCTGTCCGGTGATTGGCAGGAACCTGGCTTTGAAAAATGGATATGGGACACCATCCTGTTCTGTCAGTATCAGGTAATATAGTTTTGTTATGACAAATATAGTCATTACGAATACTTGGCTAGATTTCAAGGGCTAGCGTTCAGCTCAGCAGGTGCTATACTGATTTTAGAATATTTGATACTTTTAAGAAGCTGTAAAGCTGATTATGTCTTTGATGGAGTTTTTTGTCTGTTCACAAACATCAAAGGTACCTAAAAGATGACTTTTTTCACACTGGAGTAGGTGTTTTTTCTTTCTGGTATCAATGATAGTGATTTTGGGACTTCCGTTCTTTATGTAGAGGGAAGTCATGCACAAGGTGGCTCCTGCTAGGGTACTGTTCGCTTGGCCTTTTCACCCAATTTCTGGGGGGTACTTTTGTTTAAAAAAAACACTTGTTTAGTGGAATAAGGTGCCTACATAAGGGAAATACCCAGGAAGTTCAGGGGGAAAAGCCAGAAAAAATGGGTCCGTTGACTGAATCGGAGGCTTCTCCCGGCTCGTCGATGGAGAAAATGGCAGAGGCAACCTCCAAGACTCCACTCCACTTACGGTCAAGATGCTCATTTGCACTTTGGTGGCAGAATTGGAGAAGCAATGGCGGGCAGTGTCGGGGGACCATGACAAATCGATTGAAGATGCCCTGCCGTCATTCGGTTGGCGTCGGAGAAGACCAACCAAACAGTAAAAACATATGGCGCTGTGACACAAAGCATGGACATGTTACTTTTGAGGTATAGTGACCAGATTTTCTCTCTGGAAGCGGAGATGTCCCTGATGGCTGAGGCGAAATAAAGCACTGACGGCCATAGTGAATGATTTGCAGAATCATTCAAGGAGGCAAAAATATCCGAATTGTGGGGCTGCCAGAGGAGTGGAAGGCCCAACTCCCACAGAGTATTTTGCGAAGATGTTTGGGAAGGTGGTGGGGAGGATGGACTCTCATCTCGTCCCGAGCTGGATCGAGCTCACGAGACACTCCAACAGAAGCACCGTCTCAACAAACCCGGGCGAGCAGTAATCATGAAGTTTCACAGCTTCCAAGAAAAAGAGCAGTCTAGAAATGGGCAAAGAAATGGGAAGGCTACAGCATCAAACATTATCAGGATGTGGAAGCGCAGCTGGCAAAGAAACAGGTGGCATTCAACAAAGCCAAAGCCACCCTGTATAACTTTGATAGGCCAGAGTAAGTGGATTACTTTGTAAAAAAGAATGGGTTGGGTGTGGGTTGATTGAGGTTTGTTTGGCCTTTTTGGCTGTTTGGAGTAGGCATGTGGATATGGGGAACTTTTGGGGTTCCTTGTTCTTTTTTTAAAATCTTTTTATTCTCCTCATTTTCAACATTTTAATCAATAAACAACCAAAGAAAAAACAAACAAAAACAAATACAATAACAACCCCACACACGGGTAGGGGGGGGGGGGGGGATTTTTTTTTTTTTTTTTTTTTCTTTGTCTTGTTAAGTAGGGGGGCTTGACTTTGTTTTGTTATAATTTAAATGTAAATGTAGGGGGGGTTAAAATGTTTGTATTTTGAAAAATTCAATAAAAATTATTTAAAAAAAAAAAACAACCCCACACACAAACCACACCCCGCTCAGGGGCTGGTTTACCACAGTGGGCTAAACAGCTGGTTTATAATGAAGAACAAGGAAGCAGCGCAGGTTCAATTCCCGTAACGGCCTCCCCGCACAGGTGCCGGAATGTGGCGACTAGGGGCTTTTCAGGAATTTCATTGAAGCCTACTTGTGACTATAAGCGATTATCATATTATTATATACAGACCAAAACATCCACTCGTACATTCCTGGTAAAAAATACAAACTAACAATCAATCAGTAAACAGTGTAACCAAAGATAATAATACCACCGGCCCCCCTACCCCTTCCCAATGTTCAATGGCAACCAATTCACGGAAGTGCCTAGTAAACAGCCCAAATGAATTGTGAAACCCTTCCTTCGTCCCCTTCAGCTGAGACTTCACCTTCCCCGAGAATCAAAGAAATACAAGTAGGCCCCCCCCAACCCCCGCCGAGCAGTGCCACAGGATGGAGAAGCTGGCCTCCATTCCAACAGGACCTGCCTCCAGGCCATCAGCGAGGCAAAGGCTAACATCTGCCCCGCTCCCACCTGCCGCCCGAGCCAGTCTGACCCCCCCGAAAAAAGCTTCTGGGGGCTTGGTTCCAAGTTCACAAGCACTACCCCGAGATGACACTGAAAACCGCCCTCCAACAAACCCGTCACATTCCACTTAACTATCGTAACCAGGGGGTCTCAACCCCCCTTCCCTCCTATCCACCATCATCATAACTCCAGGCCCATCCCATTGTTATTATCGAGCCCCCCCACCTCCCAGAATCCTGCCATCCTCTTCATCTCAAAAACACCTCACCCAGTATTGGTCCCCTCCCCCAACTTTTCACACCTCTTAGGCCCATCGAAATCTGTTCTACCAGGCTCTGATGGCCGAAGCTCCTTGCCCCACCACACTCTTGTTCACTAGCCAGTGCGGAGGCCCCTGCCCAAGCATAACTCCCCTCCAATCCCCTCCCCCCTGGCCAGGAAAGTAAAGAAATCTTCTTCAACACACAATCCCAGTTTGAACACACAAACCCCAAAGAACCATCATTACAAAAGAAAATCCCAACTCTTACCTTGTCCAAATAGGCAACTTCAACTCATTTAGCACATATAACGATGCAATGAAAAATAAAGCTACATACACTCCTCCACCCCCCATACCCTCAGTCCAAAACCAATCCTCAGTCCCAATTCTCACTTCTGCCCCAGTCCTTCTGCCTTCACAAACGCCTCCGCTACCACCATCTCAAAATGAAAGTCTTTGGGGTCGTAGGTCACTCTCAACTTAACTGGGTGCACTCTGCTGAACAGCTGTTATACAGTGCCGTCTTCACTTGGCCAAAGGCTGCCCACCTCCTCGCCAACTCCACAGTAAAGACCTGGTACAAAACTATACCAGCTCCAGCCTACTGCACCTCTCACTTCTGCATTGCCCAACTCAGAACCTTCTCCTTTACACGGAACCAACGGAAACAAATAATCACTGCTCTTGGCGGCTTATTCGCCTTTGGTTCAGGCCTCCAGTGGGCCCGATCCAGTTCATAGCGAGAGAGATCTTCCCTCTCTCCCAGCTGCTGCGTCAACATCTTGGCAAAATACTCCGTTGGCCTCAGGCCCTCCACCTCTTCAAGCAGGCCCACGATCCTCAGAATTTGCCGCCTAGACCTGTTTTCCAGGTCCTCTATCTACTTTGGCTTGCAGAATTTTGTTGGCCTCCAGCACCCTCTGCAGCTCCTCATCCTTCAAGGTGAGTTGATCACTGTGGTGCGACTAAGGCCTCTTTTACTCCCTTCAGTTTCTCAGCCTGCACCCGCACCTCGGCTGATGTCGTCGACACCGCCATCTTCACCGGGACAGTCGTCTCCTCCACCTGCACCTTCAATGCTGCCATCACCTCCTTTTTCATCACCTCCATGTGTTTTATGAACTGTTCCACACCATCACCTCGGTCATCTTTTCTGCCATGAATAGTGTGGCCACAACCAGCGTCCCAGCTTCCGCCATCCTTCCAATTGCCGAGCTGACCCTCCACTCAATGACGAACTTTCACTCGCCCCCTTCTTCATGGCAGCTTTCCTTTGGGTTTTTATGTCTTTCTGCACTTATTTAATGAAAAATTGCATCTGGGACCGGGCATTAAATTCTGAAAAAGCAACTCTTGAGCAGGAGCCATCCAACGTGTGGCCTCCTTCTACATGCCGCCACCGGAAGTGGGGTTCCTTGTTCATGTTTGCATTTTTTTGTTCTTGTGAGGGATGAATGTTTTACAAGTTGACCATGGGCAGGGGTTAATTCTATGGGGGTTTTGCTCTATTTTTTATTACAGTTATGAAAATAAAAAGCTCCCTGTTGGTGTACTATGTTTTAAGGGGTTTTTATACTTTGTGCCCTTTTTCTTTACTCTGGGTGGGAGCGCCCCGCTAGCTGAAGAGTTAGCTAATGCAGTGAGCTGCGGGTGACTGCAGCTCATTATATTGGTTTTGTTTTAGATAATGAGCTTAGTGTTTTTGTTCTGTTTAGGGTTAGGTTTATTAGAAGTAGATTTTCGTGTTTTTTGTTTGTATATTTGGATGTGGTATTGTTTGTGGGTGGGGTGGAATCAGGGGTAGTTTGTTGACAGTGACTTCAGATTTTTCTTTGTTTTGCCTTGCTGGTGGGTTTTGGAGGCTAGCTTGGGGGGGGGGGGGGGGGGCTGTACTTTCCACGGATTTGTTGGATAATCCCTCTTGGTGGAAATGGCTGACTCCAGATCGAGGTGGTGGGGTGGGGTTGAGAGGCCCCAAATTCGTTTTGTCAATTGGAATGCCAGGGGATTAAATGGTCCTGTGAATAGGTAAAGAGCATTTGCTCATCATAAAAGTTTTAAATTGATTGTGGGTCAGAGACCAGACAAGGTTGTGGAAGGGGTGGGTGGCAAGTTGTTCATTTAGCTTTGATGGTAGGGCTAGGGGTGTGGCAATTTTAATCAATAAAAGGGTTTAATTTTCTACTGGCCTTTGGCAGGCACCTCAGTGGTCCTGGGTAATATCTACGTTCCAAACTGGGACAATCTGCTAGCCTTCATCCCTGATTTGGATTTGCATCAGGTAATCTTGGGGGGGTGGAGTAAACTGTGTTCTGGATCTCAGGATGGATCGATCCATGTCCAAATGTCTGACTCCATCGGGGCTGGCAAAGTCGTTGTTGGTTTTAATGGAGCAGATGGGGATCATAGAATTTACAGTGCAGAAGGAGGCCATTTGGCTCATCGAGTCTGCACCGGCCCTTAGGAAAGAGCACCCCACTGAAGCCCATGCCTCCACCCTATCCCCGTAACCCCACCTAACCTTTTTGACACTATGGGCAATTCATCATTACCAATCCACTTAACCTGCACATCTTTGGTCTGTGGGAGGAAATCGGAGCACGCGGAGGAAACCCACGCACACACGGGAGAGCATGCAGACTCCACAGTGACCCAAGCTGGGAAACAAACCTGGGACTCTGGACTGTGAAGCAACAATGCTAACCACTGTGCTACCGTGCCACCTATGCTTTAACTTGAGTGGTTACTGACAGAGCCTGCCTGTTAACAGAGAAAATATTTTGTGAACGTATGTCCGCCGCCATTGCGGAATAGATTAAATTTAATAAAAGTGAGTTTATCTCATCTTCTGCGTTGTGGGAAGCCCTTAAGGTGGTTGTCGGGACAAATAATTTCCTATAAAACGCTCATGCAAAGGGCTGCAAAGGTTGTTCATTTGGCTTTGATGGTAAGGCTCGGGGCGTGGCAATTTTAATCAATAAAAGGGTTCAATTTTCTACCGCTAAGATTTTGGCAGACCCCAATGGTAGACATGTTATTGTTTGTGGGTCTTTGGCTGGCACCTTGGTGGTCCTAGTTAATATCTACGCTCCAAACTGGGACAATCTGCTAGCCTTCATCCCTGATTTGGATTCGCATCAGGTAATCTTGGGGGGGTGACTTGGTGGTCTCCATCAATACTCACTTGCCCCAACACAGGAGTTGCTGGCAAGCAGGAAAAAACTGCACACACAATTTAAAATTAAAATTCCTACAGTGCAGAAAGAGGCCATTTGGCCCATCGGCTCTGCATCAACCATCCTACATAGACCCAATCCCCACCTGATCCCTGTAACCCCACCTAACTTAACCATTGGACACCAAAGGGCAATTTTGCATGGCTAATCCACCTACCTGCTCATTTTCCGACTGTTGAAGGAAATCGGAACACTCGGAGGAAACCCACGGAGACATAGAGAGAATGTGCAAACTCCACACATACAGTCGCTTGAGGTTAGAATTGAACCGGGGTCGGAATCGAACCCAGGTCCCTGCTGCTGTGACACAGCAGTTCTAATCACCCATTTGCATTTGAATTACTATCAACGGATAAGGCCAGCTGCGAAGTTCGAGGAGCATATTTTATGAATACGGCTGAGGCGGCAGGCAGCTTCCTGGGAGAAGAGAAGGGACTCAAGTGGTAGTCTGGTTTCCATCCCGCAGCTTTTGAAACATTTCATTGGGATCTCTATAGTTCGGAGCTCTCTATGCAGTGTTTGGCCTTGACAGATTTTTTGGATGGGTTAGCCATCTCAGCGTTGGAGAGGGAGAGGCGGGAAGAGTTGGAATCCCCATTGGGTCCTGAGGCCTGAGGAATTTAAGAAATATATTGGGTTGATGCAGAGGGGTAAAGCATCTGGCCCTGATGAGGTTTCTAAGATGTTTGCGGAACAATTATTCCTCTAATTTTAGATATGTTTATTGACTCCTTGTCCGGGGTTCGTTGCCTGTTACACTTTCACAGGCCTCTATCACTACGGAATGTGGGTCGAATTGACCCATTTCACTTTTGAATGCGGACGTTGTTACTCGCAGGTCGTCAAATAGCCAATATATGTTAAAATGTGGAGATGCCGGCATTGGACTGGGGTGGGCGCAGTAAGAAGTCTTACAATACCAAGTTAAAGTCCAACAGGTTTCTTTGCAATCATTAGCTTTCGGAGCATAGCTCCTTCATCAGGTGAGTCACTACACTATGCTCTGAAAGCTAGTGATTCCAAAGAAACCTGTTGGACTTTAACTTCTTACAATATATGCTGGGTACTAAATGTTGTCCTTTCACCTTTTCAGTACCTGAACCAGAGGTGATTGTTTCCCTGCATGCAGAAAAGGCATTCGTTAGAGTGGAGTTGGTATATCTATTTGAGATTCTTGAGAGGTTTGATTTGGGCACAGGTTCATATCCTGGATTTGTTTACTGTATAGGACTCCCGCTGCTACTGTTTGCACAAATGCTTTGAACTCAGGCTACTTTCTGCTGAATTGGGACATGAGGCAGGGATATTCATTGTCTCCGCTCCTATTTACTTTAGCAATAGAACAATTTGCCATAGCGAGGTTTTCCACTCAGTGTAGGGGGATGGGTGGAGTGTAAGGGGATGGGTGGAGCATAGGGTGTCCTTATACAAGATGATCTGCTTCTTTATAATTACAGACCCAGTATACTCTATGGATGAGATAATGGAGCTACTTAGGAGGTTTTTCTCCTTCTCTGGGTATAAGTAGAATTTGGAAAAGAGTGAATACTTCCCTGTTAATCTCCCGGGGAGGGGTGTCCATCTGGGGATGTTACCTTTTCGCCTTGCTGGATCCAACTTTCCGGTTCAGACTATTAAAATGAATGTGCACCCTGATGCACTATCAATTATGACGAGACAAGAGTAGAGAGTAATCGAGGCTTCATTACGCAGAGATGTGGAGTCTCCCGCAGCTGCTGCCAAAATGGCTGCAGCTCGGAGAGCCCACACATTTATACTCCGCCCACTGGGCGGAACCAGCAGGCAGGGATCTACCCCCGTACCTGTAGTATAGGGGCCTTACCGTAATACCCTCGTATGCAGTATATAATACAACAATGGTGACCACCACACTCCCAAAATTTTTATTTCTTTTTCAGTGTCTCCCCACTTTTCTCCCCAAGTGCTTCTTTGTCAGAATTAGTGTTCTCTTTAATTTGGGTGAGTAAGATCCCAAGATTCCGTAGGGCGTTCCTCCAGAGAGGTAACAGTCAAGAGGTTTAGCTTTACCTAATTTATTATTGGGCAGCCAATATTGAGAAAGTGCTAGGTTGGTTTAGTGATTCGGGTTCCATATGGGGCAAATGGAGGAGAGTTCTTGTGAGTGTTCCAGCCTTGTTACATTGGTAATGGCATCTTTGCTGTTCTCTCTGGCATGATTTTCCTCAAATCCAGTAGTGGTGTCCACGCTGAGAATCTGGAAGTAGATCAGCCAGCATTTTAAACTTAGCTCCATGTCTTTGCTGGCCCCCTATCTGTAGTAATCGTAGTAATCACCTCTTCTTGCCAGTGGGTTTAGACAAGACGTTTAGATTGTGGCGGAACAAGGGTTTGGAGCAGTTTGGCAGCTGTAAGGAGCCGTCAGAAAAATGTCAACACCTTGGTTCCAATCTGTTTAGATATCTTCAGATTGGCAATTCTTTCTGTAAGGCTTTTTGCTCTTTTCCCTTGACACCACTCTCCTCCCTGTTGAATAGGATTTTGTCTTCGGCCAGATCTGTTGCAGGAGTATTTTGTGTATTTACAGCCGGATCCTATCAGCAGAGTCGGCTCCGTTGCATTAGGTAAATGGGAGGGTGAATTGGGTCCTATTCTGGATGATGGGATGAAGAGAGAGGCTCTTCGCAGGGTCAACTCCATGTCCTCTTGCTGAGGCTGATCCAATTCAAGGTAGTGTACAGAGCTCATTTGGCGATGGCAAGGATTTGCATTTTTTTCTTTGGGGTAAAGGACAGGTGTGAGCGTTGTTCTCGGGGGCCAGATAACCATACTCACGTGTTCTGGTCTTGTCCAAGTTAGTGAGCTCTGGCTCTCCTTCTTTAGCACCATGTCAGAGATACATAATGTCGATCTGGAGCCATGTCCGGTGGCGGCAACCTTCAGGATATCAGACTCGCCGGTGCTGCAGAATGGGGTCAAGGCAGATGTCCTCGCCTTTACCTCATTAATAGCCCAGAGACAAGTTCTAGCTTGGGTGGAGATCTTATGTCGTACTTCCATCTGGAGAAGGTCAAATACGCCATTAAGGAGTCGGTAAAAGGGCTCCATTTTAAATGGCAGCCATTCATTTCCTTTTTAAAGAGTTAGTCACTGTCAGTTGTTAAGTGGTTTAGTTTAATGTTGGTTGAGGTGGCATGGTAAATCTGAAGAGTTTGGCATCAGAGTGGGATAGGAGTTGAAGTTTCTGGATGAAATACAATTACATATCAAATGGAGAACCTACGAATTTAAGGTGTTAATCCTAGGAGTAGCAGCATCAGGTTCGCAATGTTAAATTAGAGTTGACATAAAAGCTACCAACCTAAAATGGCTGGTAACTTGAATTATTACCAATGTATATATTAAACAAAATAAGCCTTCAGATGCCGAGATATTGGAATGTAGCCAGAATAGACATCTGTGCTTAGAGTTGATATCCTTGTTAAAGAAATCTCTGAATGTGAAATCACTTCAGAGAGTGAATAGTAATGATTAAAAATGTGGTCTAGTGTAAGACAGTTAGCTAATACAAAGTCTTGAAGTGTCTATCTTCTGGGAGGAAACCAGCCAGTCATTTCAAAACGCATAATTACACAGGTTAGAAATAAAAAATATGGCGGGGGGGGGGTCCCTCCATAGCCATTGCTAATTCTTGAATTGAAAAGACTCATTAATAAACTAGACAATTAGGGTGCGATTCAACTAATTGGGAACAAAGTCCAATACTGAGCGCGTTCCCGGCGTTTACAGCGCTGAGAAGCACATGGTTATACAAAGTGAATCACGTTGTACAAGGGGCCTCAGTGGGGAATGCGTGGCCGAAGCCACACATTGCCACGTTTTGCACACTGTGGAGCTCCGAGGTCCCCGAAGCAACCCCCTCCTCCTCCCCACCCCCCAGCTCGAATGCTCTATGGGAGGGTCCACTTGTGGGGGCCAGTACCAAACGGCACTCACCCGAGGTCACCGAGGTGAGGGGGATGAATCTGAAAGCCTCAGGTACCTCGGGAATCTGCGCATTAGTGTGAGACTAACTGTCTCGCTCGAATTTGTAGATTTGGCAAAAAGTGACCCCGCCCACAATGGACAGGATTTACATCGCAACATCTTGTGAGATCACGTTGGATCTTGCGAGACGGGTAGATCCAGGAGCAGCGTCTCCTGACTTTTATCGATCACGTTCAGCCGAGCTGACTTTCAGGCGCATCGTGGCCATTGGATCACGTCCCAAAGTCTGTTTTCTTACTGCAAAGTCTTTCTTTAAAAATACACACCATTAGCTGAGAGATTTCAGTCAGCCATTTTTGTACACAAGGCGTTGAGTTCCCTTTGGAGATTTTCCCAAGGGTTCAGACAGAGGTCAAGGTGGATTAAAAAATTTCACTTATTTCGACTACATTATTAACAAGCTATGATTAGCTTTAGTTATCATTTATAACTTCATGTATAAGCTGTAACCATATAGAACATGGAACATAGAGTGCAGAAGGAGGCCATTCGGCCCATCGAGTCTGCACTGACCAACTTAAGCCCTCACTTCCACCCTATCCCCGTAACCCAATAACCCCTCCTAACCTTTTTGGTCACTAAGGGCAATTTATCATGGCTAATCCACCTAACCTGCACGTCTTTGGGCTGTGGGAGGAAATCGGAGCACCCGGAGGAAATCCATGAAGATACAGGGAGAACGTGCAGACTCCGCACTGACAGTGACCCAGCGGAGAATCGTACCAGGGACCCTGGTGCTGTGAAGCCACAGTGCCACTTGTGCTACCGTGCTGCCCATATGTTCGAAGCATGCAAGATGCACAGTGTGAAATATGAATTATCTCAAGAATCCACATAAATACATTACTCTAGAAGTCTTAGTAAGATTTCAAAGAGCTGATCTTGGTAAATTTTCAAAGAGGTTGGTCTACTAAGACATGTCCCAATTCATGTTCCATCTTAAGATACTTTTGGGGGATTTGAGATTCCTAGAAGAGAGGACTTATATTTGAGGATCCAGTCGAAGGCTATGCTCTTTGTTTGGAAATCACTTTTAGTTGAGGCTCTAAACCAGCAATAGGTTTGCTGGGGTAAAGATAGTGGAACAATTAACATGGGACCATTAAACTATGTTGTAAGTTGGGTTGCTGAAAAAACTGTGTTAAAGAACTGAGAAGGGCTTTCGAACTGGGTGTTGTGTAGCGGTATTGTCACTAGACTAGCATTCCAGAGACCCAGGCTAATGCTCCAGGGATCCGGGTTCAATTCCCACCATGATAGATGGTAAAAATCTGGATTTTGATGGCCTCTGTAGATGATGCTAAAAACTCATCTGATTCACTAACGAACATAAGGAAAGCTGCTGCTCTTACCAGGAGCGAAATTCTCCGACCCCCAGCAGGGTTGGAGAATCGCCTGGGGCCGCCGAAAACCCGGCCCCCGCCGTGGCAGAGATTCTCGGCCACCCGGGAAGTGGCGGTGGCGGTAATCACGCCACGCCGATCAGCGAGGCCACTGCAGCGATTCTCCGGCCCGGATGGGCCGAAGTCCCACCGCTGGGAGGCCTCTCCCGCCGCCGAGGTTTGAACCACCTCTGGTGGTGGCAGGATCGGCGCCGCGACCGGGCCCCCGGGGGGGGCGCGGGGCGATCGGACCCTGGGGGGTGCCCCCACAGTGGCCAGGCCCGCGAACGGGGCCCCCCCGCTCAGACTCCGGGCCAGTGCCCTGGGTGCACTCTTTCTCCTCCGCCGCCGCCACGGCCTCCGCCATGGCGGAAGCGGAAGAGAAACCCACATCGCGCATGCGCCGGTGGTGAGGTCGGCGGCAGCTGGCCGCTGACGTCACCGCCGGCGCATGCGCCAACCGGCGAAAGCCTTTCAGCCAGCCGCGCTGCCGGGCGGTGGGCCTGAAAGGCCGCTGGCTCCGGTTTTTTGCACCAGTCTTCTGGTGCCAACCGCTCCAGCGCGGGGCTAGCCCCCAAAGGTGCGGAGAATTCCCCACCTTTGGGGAGGCCCGACCCTGGAGTGGTTGGTGCCACTCCCCTACGCCGGGACCCCCCGTCACGCCGGGTAGGGGAGAATCCCGCCCCAGGTCTGGCCTGCATGAGACTCCAGATCCACAGCAATGTGATTATTCTTTCTCTGAAATGGCCTAGCAAGCCATTCCGTCCATGGACAATTAGGGGTGGACAACAAATGCTGGTCCAGCAGAAATCCCCAGATCCCATGAATGAATAAAACTGGCCTACCTCCACACCCACACTCCTCGTACACTACATGCCAGTTTGCAAAATGCACTGCGAATTTGACCACTGGTATAAAAAGACAAAAGTCCAAGGCAAGGTCACACATGAGTTGGGTGGGCATTTTGGAAAGCAGAAAAGGGCGCAGGACAGGTTTCACGAGCACATAGGAAAATCTAATCTTTCCTTTGTCATGAACTATTACAGTATCCTCTTGGCTGACAAAAATACGAAAGCCACTACGAAATAAACATTCCAAACCAAATTCATGAACCAAATGCCATATTGCATATAGATGGAAATTAATTATCCATCTGCAGTTCCTCAGTGCCCGTATTCATGCGTCAGACCTAGATTTTCTATCTAGTGCTATCTCAGCTGCATTACGCTTGGCTGACATTTAGAGGCTGCAGATGGCCTTAAGAGGGTGACTTTGAGCAGCTCTTAGCTTCCAAGACCTGGTTGCAGACTATGCCATCTGTGCATGGGTGACAGCAGTCTGGGATGACTGGCTGACAGGCAACAGCAAGGGCACAGGCAGAGCGCCGAGATATGTAGATAAATGCTGTCATCTTGACAGCATATCGTTGCTCCATGGAACCATTGCAATTCCTACAGGTCAGCACTTCAGTAATCTTTGGATGACACATTGCTGGATTGTTGTGACACTCTGTAAGGCCCTTTTGCACACTGTCATCTGGAGCAAAAATGTCAGCAGTCTAAGCTTGCATGGCAGCAAGGTGACCTTGTAGGGCAGCAATCTGAACTCACACTCCAGCACTCAGGTATTGGGTGTTTGCAGCTTGCGCTGCAATAGAAATTGCAACATTGGCCAACAGATAAGTGGGTCCACAAGTGTGTCAACAGAGTAGCCACCGATGATCAATAGGATGGCCTCAAACACTCTAATGAACCCTGCATTAAGTTGGAATGCCCCTCTAATGCTTTTAAAAAAAAATTTTTTCGAGTACCCGATTCATTTTTTATTCCAATCAAGGGGCAATTTAGCGTGGCTAATTCACCTAGCCTGCACATCTTTTGGGTTGTGAGGGTGAGACCCAAGCACCATGGGGAGAATGTGCTAACTCCACACGGACAGTGAGCTGGGGCCGGGATCGCACATGGGTCCTCAGCGCAGTGAGGCAGCAGTGCTAACCATTACACCGCTTCCCCCCTCTAATGCTTTTAAAAACTTTATTCATAAGATGTGGGCCTCGCTGGCTAGGTCAGCATTTATTATCCATCCCTAGTTGCCCTTGAGACGTGGTGGTTAGCTGCCTTCTTGAACTGCTGCAGTCCCCGAGGTGTAGGTACACACAGAGTACTGTTAGGGAGGGAGTTCCAGGATTCTGACCCAGCAACAATGAAGGAATGATGATCTACTTCCAAATCAGAATGGTGAGTAACTTGGAGGGAACCTCCAGGTGGTGTTCCCAGGTATCTGTTGCCTTTGTCCTTCTAGATGGTAGCTGTCATTGGTTTGGAAGGTGATGCCTACAGGAGCCTTGGTGAGTTCCTGCAGTGCATCTTGTAAAGGGAAAGGGAGTGAATGTTTGTGGAAGGGGTACCAATCAAATAGGCTGTTTTGGCCTATATGGTTCTGGGCTTCTTCAGTGTTGTTGGAGGTGCACTCAACCAGGCAAGTGAACAGTATTCCATCACACTACTGACTGGTGCCTTGTGTATAGTGGACAGGCTTTGGGAAGCCAGAGGGTGAGATACTTGCCGCAGGATTCCTAGCCTCTGACCTGTTCTTGTCGCCACAGTATTTATATGGCTGGCCCAGTTGAGTTGTTGGTCAATGTAACCTCTCAGATGTTGATAGTGGGGATTCAGCAATGGTAATGCCATGAATGAATGTCAAAGGGTGATGGTTAGATTCTCTTGTGTTGGAGATGATCATTGCCCAGCACTTGTGTGGTGCAAATGTTTGTCGCCACTTGTCAGTCCAAGCCTGCAATTGGACATGGACTGCTTCAGTATCTGGAGTTGTGGATGGCGCTGAACATTGTGCAATTATCAGCGAACATCCCCACTTCTCGCCTTATGATGAAAGGAAAATCATTGATAAATGACAGGTTTCCCAATGCACCAAGCATTTTGTTGTGCATACCCATCAGCATCCTCTGCAATAAAAAACAGGAAATGCCGGAAATATTCAGCAGACCCTTTAGCAGCGCAGGCTTGAGGAAGTAACGATTTTGGGCCCCTTGCTATTGTTTGTCGCCAATTAACAGTGTAGTTTGTGTTGGCTGGGTGCAGATATCATTATGAGCAGGTATCATGAACTTGACACGCTGCATTTTTGGGGATCAAATTTAGCACTGTGTATGTTTATAAAATGTTTTAGGGTTTGCTTTAATATTTTCTGATAATTTCTTTCTCTTAGTCCCTCATATTCATTTATCAATTCCCTTCTGCACTTTCCATAATGTTCTTTGTTATTAACTGAATTTCATTTTTGACATTTGTCATAAGCCGCGCTTTTCTGTTTTACTTTTACTTTATTTCCTCTATCATCCATGACACATCAGCTTTGAATGTTCCACCACTACCCTTCAAATGAATAAGTCTAGTTTACAACAAGCTTTCTCTTTCCTGAATGTCCTTCATTGTTCCATTTCTGTCACATTCTACAGTCTGCTCAAATCACCCACTAATAGTTCTGGTGAAATTGTCTTGGGTGGTTTCGAAAAGCAAGCAATAGTAAATTGGCAGACTTGCCCAATAGTTATTGGCATTGACTTCAATATCAGAGGGGACTCACATAGTTCCATTGGTGTAAACTGCATCACTCCCTTCCACATACTGCACCTGTGTTGGGTAGACATGCTGCACCTGTTGTACCTGAAAAATAAACATTTATTTTAATAACGGTAACGTCTTAAAAGATTTTATATATTCCCAGCAATTCCTCTCATTATGACTTATTATAACATTTTACTGTCACAATCTTCCATCGTGATGAGTTCTTCGCTTGGTTTGCTGTGCTGTATTGAATTTTCCCATTTATTTCCGTGCAGTACTAATTCAGAAGTTTAACCTTGTAGCTAGGTGGCACTAGCGGTATTCCATTATCTACGATTGGTTGAAGATATTCACATAACATGGTTGCCCAAGTGTGTAGCAAGTCAAATGATTAGAAGTTATGGGGTGGGGTAAAGGATATATAGAAGCGACAGTGGGTTGATGGGGAGAGAATGATTAAGATAAGGGATGCTAGTTATAGTAAAAAAAAACTCCCACTGTGTTTAAAATCTGCTACAGGTACAAGTACTTAAGTGTCCTGCTTTTGATCTGGTGCAATTTGGTCCCATTGCTAGTGATTGTGCTCAAGTACAGTTCTCCTGATGTTTTGCAGTTTTAAATGCCCATTCCTGGTATTCCTAGGTTTTCTTTTCCTCATGTCTCCGTGTCAAAAAATCTGCAATATTTTAAAAGTTGTATGTCTGTGCGCACATCATCTCTACAAATGTACATTCATTGGTAAGCTATTATTATAACTTTGTCTCAATTTTTCTGATATTAAATCCCTATGTCCCATCGTTACATTTATATATTTTCCTTTAGAGTACCCAATTCATTTTTTCCAATTAAGGGGCAATTTAGTGTGGCCAATCCAGCTACCCTGCACACATTTGGATTGTGGGGGTGAAACCCATGCAAACATGGGGAGAATGTGCAAACTCCACACGTGACCCAGAGCTGGGATCAAACCTGGGACCTCGGCGCCGTGAAGCAGCAATGCTAACCAGTGCGCCACCAAGGTACCCTCATTACATCTATATTAATAAAGGAAACTGTTGTGATGCAAATACACCCTCCCACTGGTTGCACATCTCTCATACATCATCAGGCAGCTCACCATTGAAGAGGGATGGAAGACTGAATTATTGCAATGCCAGCAGCAGCCAACATTTAGCTCACTTGGCTGAACAGCTGGTTCATGTTGCAGAGCGAGACCAACAGCACGGGTTCAATTCCCGTAGTGATTGAGGTTATCCATGAAGTCCCCACCTTCTCAGCCTTGCCCCTCACCCGAGGCATGGTGATCCTCAGGTTAAACCATCACCAGTCAGCTCTCCCCCTCAAAGGGAAAGCAGCCTATGATCATTTGGGACTGTGGCGACTTTACCTTACTCAAAAGGGCAGTGGCCCGAAAGGGCGGAGATCAAGTTGGGGAAGGACACAGATGGTGGTAATTGTGGCGTGCAGAGAGGTTTTGAATCAGGACAGGGGAAAGGTGGCCAGCACACTTGGAACCATAGATTGGGGCTAACCTTCCTGCTCTACATTCATGCAAATACATTTTAAAATTATACTTTATTGGTTCCAACTTGCAACCAGCCCTTTTTGGGCCACCCCTAAGGCTGCATGTGTACTTGGATTTCAAATGCTGCCTGCATCTTCAGGGCAAACTAATACTACAGAGAGGGTTTAAACAGCCATTAAGCAAAGTCCCTTATTTGCATATGCAAAGGGATAAATGCCTGTTGCAGGCATGCACCTTTTCCTTTTGGCTTATACCTTGTGCCAGACAGCATACATTTGACTTGTAATTAACAAGCATTTCCTGCCTGCTATTTTGGAGCCTGTACATGACCAAACTTCTTGATGCTCAATATTTAATGTCAAGGAAAGCCCACTTTCTTCCATCCCCTATTTTTATTGAAACAACCGAATTCTCTTTTACCTGTACACAGCTCCTTCACAAACCTCATCTGTGATCACTAATGGCCATTCCAAGTTTACTCTAGGGAGATAGCATGCATGCAAAATTGGCAATGCTGTAGACAATCAGCCATAATGGTTCAGCAGGCTTGTTGGCCTGAATGGCCTATTCTTGTACCTATGTTCTTACTGAAACATATGGGATGCGATCTACCGGCCTTGTCGCGCCTGAATCGTGATGCAGCATGGCCGGTCAATCTCACGAGAGGCCTCTCGCACGATTTACGACGTGCATTACACGTCACAAGGTCTATCGAGATCTCGCAAGGCGTTGCAACCTGGATCTCGCCCTGGGGTCCCTGGCGCTGTGAGGCAGCACCGTGTCACCCTCATCCTTGGTCCCAGCTGTTTTCTGGGGAGTTCTGACCTCCTTGGTCCCATCATTTTTCCTACCCCAGAAACTTACTTGCTTACTCCATGTATCCTGTTAACCTATACTTCACTGCCAAAGATCCAATCCTTGATCACACCACTCACCCCACCCCCAGCGGCAAACCTCTCCCCAAATGATGGCAATCGAAAGGATCTCGCACTTTCAACTGATTTACCTTTAATTATCTTTTCTTATCTTTTCTCTTGAGAGGCTTTCCAAGTACAACATTTTTTTAAAGAAGGTGAATTAGTAATGAGCAAACACACTGGGGTAATTTTGAATCCCAAGGTAGGAGGAAGCGGGTGGGTTAAATTCATAAAAGTCTGAAACCCCCAACCCCTACCCACCCAAACAAGTCTATTCCCACTTTAACTTGGGTGAGAAAATAATCTGTTTGAGGGCAAGTCAATGATTTCAATATCTTGTTGCAGCCACGTACCACAGATTTAATGGCTGCGGTTGAGATTCCTAGAGTTCAGGAAACCTTTTAATTAAAGGGAGACAAGGACTATCAAATTAAGCAGATTAGTTTCCTTCATAGGTCTGCTTGTAGCCAGGTAGAGCAGCAATGCTCCTCCGCGGTTCCTCAAGCTAATGTGCCTCGACTTACAAGTTCGCCCTCTTCATCTACCTACTTCCCCACACCATGATTTCCAGCTCAACACGTGATTTGCACATTCCCCATGATCCCTCCCTCTCCATTTCTAGTGGCAGTCTTCTGCTGCTGCTGTCCCAGTGCAGCAATCAGCTACCCTCTCAATCTTGCCAGGAAATGGAGGGAAAAAAACAAATTAGATACAACCACTAAAATGAGCAAGACTTTTGCATTCATTACTTTTCCCAATGGGTACAAAATTTCCTCAACCTGTGAACCTGCATATATCTAAACCACCAATTGTACACTCACTCTTTCTCACAATTAGAGTCTCTGGTGTAACAGAATGTTTAGAAACAGCAACTAAACATTTTGGGTTAATTAGATAAATTCAAGATTAAATTGGTCTTTCTTTGAAACTTGAACCAAAACTCTATTTCTTCTCTCTCATTCCACGTTTTTCTTTTCACCTTGTTGACTTGCTCCTCTGACCCCAGTCTCTCTTCCTTGAATTGTATAGTATAGGTGATGTAGTCAAGAGGTGAGCCACTCAGTGTCAATACTCAGCTTTTGACATAACTTAATAGCCCTGGTGTTATGGGCTAGGGTTTAGAAAACGCCAAAGTATATCATGGAGTTCATCTGACCTACAACTGTTCATTGATTTTGGTTATGATGAGCACAAGAGTCTGCCTTTCAGATGTTATTCAACAGAGGTCTTAGACACTTTTAATCAAAAAACAAGCTTTATTCTACGAATTTAGTAAACATTTTTATAAACACATACAGTAATCTATGTACAACCCTTTAATAAATTCCTCCTTTAACTGTTCCAATTTCATAACAAGATCTCATAAACCAATAAAAAAAAACCTTTCCAAAGGTGTGACCCAGCACACGGCACTCTTACTATCAATAAGACTTGGAAGGATATTCTTGTTCCCTTGGCAAACAGCAGGTTTGAATTCCTTCCAGAAAACAGTTATCTCTTTTAAGTTATCAAGTAATTTGGAAACAACTTTTAAAATGCAGAGAGAAAGACACTTCTTTTCAGCTTGTGCAATACAAAACCAGGTCAAACTCAAAAACGAAAGTAAAACTTAGAGCCACAGCCAGCTCCCAACTCAAAAACGAAAGTAAAATCTCAGAGCCAATGTCCAGCTCCACCCACACAATGACATCATTGAAGCCATGTAATAAGACAAAAGCATTTCTTAAAGGAACACTCCCATGACACTGGCATATATGATTTTATAAACACATACAGTACAGGGGGGCAGCACGGTAGCATGGTGGTTAGCATAAATGCTTCACAGCTCCAGGGTCCCAGGTTCGATTCCCAGCTGGGTCACTGTCTGTGCGGAGTCTGCACGTCCTCCCCGTGTGTGCATGGGTTTCCTCCGGGTGCTCCGGTTTCCTCCCACAGTCCAAAGATGTGCGGGTTAGGTGGATTGGCCATGCTAAATTGCCCGTAGTGTCCTAAAAAGTAAGGTTAGGGGGGGGGGGGGGGGGGGGGGGGGGGGGGCGTTTGTTGGGTTACAGGTATAGATAGGGTGGATACGTGGGTTTGAGTAGGGTGATCATTGCTCGGCACAACATCGAGGGCCGAAGGGCCTGTTCTGTGCTGTACTGTTCTATGTTCTATGATTTGTTGAGTTGAGTTTTTGTCCTGGATTGTAACATAATACAATTAAAAGCTTATTACAAAGGATATCCTGATTTATTAAGGCAGCAAAAGTGCCATTTTAAGACCAAGATAGTTTTCTCTATGGCTACTTGTAGACAAACATACTTGATTGTTACACTTTCGCAACCATTCTAAGAATTGCCAGAACTGTTATTTTCCATTGCAAAATAGGGAGAGGCAGAATTCCTGAGGGTGAAAGCATACTGGTTTACCTGCATCACATTTGGCACTGATGTGGAAAATTTGTTTGATTCCGTCATAGAATCTGGATATTCTGTTGAATTTAGAGATTAAGTTCAGGAACTCAATGTCATAGATGTACCATCTATTGCGTTCATGAGGAAATAAGCAATGTGATAAAACTGTTTTGCTCTATCATGCTGCTTTCTCAAATTTTACAAATTCTACAGTCACGCTGAATAGTGTGGCAGTTACCTGACAAATGCATGTCCAGACTGCACGTTGAGGGTTATCACAAATATTCTTAGAGCTTGAAATGAGCCAGTGCATATAAATTAAGTGTTGTTATCACTGTCACGGCCATAGGCAGAGCAGTCCAGGCAGATCTTCATTTACTAGTCGCACAGCTCTTTCGCTTGTTTGATGAAACACTCTCCATCTCATGCGGAGCCCCTGAATAAGATATTCACTGGATCTCAATGACTGGCTCCAAATTGTGATTTTTGAGTTCAATAGCTTTCAGGATGCATTTCCTCAAATGCTGCTGACTGTCCTGTCCTCCATCTGGCATCACTCCTTTACCTCCATTATAATTTCAAACAAAGGTATGCCTCCTGGGATACCATACCAAGTAATCACAACTTCTCACTATGGGTAGGGGAAAAAAAATCCCTGTGGGTTCACTGGCCCTCTATCTGTAAATCATGGTGGGGGAATATGGCAGGGGGCCAGAAAGTGGTTTCATGCCGGCGTGAATTTAGGGCGGAATCTTCTGCTGATGCCCGCCATGGCCGGTCGGAAAACCCATTAAAGAATGGCATGAATCTCATTTGCATTCCCTTAATGGGATGCAGATTTAAGCCTGACTTCACCTCCCCCATGACAGATTCTCCACAGTGCTGGAGGGAAAATACACCGGCGGGAAACACGTTTGTACAATGTAGCGTGCAGATGCCGGGACTCATTTGAGCAATACCTGGGGCTCCCTCCAGAGTACGGGATGGAGGCTGCCTGCAACCCTGCAACTCCACAGCAGTGGATCAGGGGTGCATCTGCAGGGGGACCTTCCGGCTCAGGGGTCCTGAAGATGGTCCATCTTCCAGCTTCAGAATGTTCCCAGATATCCATCTTCATTTTCAGGAGGTCCACCTTCTTTCTTCAAACATCTGTGATGTTGGTAGCTTTTTCTTCTTGACACCTGGACACGACTGCCAACTCCACGCCATCCAGGCCAGCTCCACCACTGAATACGACATGAAACATTCAGGCGCAGAATTAATGAGGTCGGGGCTGGAAAAATTGCCGTGTTTTTCCGCTGGTTGCCACAGAGGGAAACACGCCACATTCTCACCTCCGTCACGACACTTAGTCTCAAAATGGGAGAATTCCACCCACAATAAAAGTTCAGTTGAAGCGCAAAGCAAATTAAAATCTATTGCAAAAGTTCCTTTTTAGCTCCAGTAATTAGGATTCTAAATTGTCTTCTGTCTCAGGCTCCAAAGCAAATTATTTTTGTCAGTTTCAGTTCCAACGGGAAATAGATATGTCTCAATTAAATAAATTAAAGTTATCCCTAGTGCGTTGTGAAAGTTACTTAATTCTGGGTATTTTTGTAAACCAATGCCATAAGCCTGTTAAATATTTTTTAAATGTCTCAGTATGAGTACAAGAGTCTCAATGGATTTTCAAATTGGATTATTGCCAATAAAAGGACCCAGAATCCACCTTTCAAATTATAGAACTGCTAAACAGATATCCCAGAAATGCATAAAGAGTCACACAACTGCCCACACACAAGGGTTTCATGAAATGCTATCTGTCTAAGTCCCTTCAGGATGGTGGATGTTATCTATTTACTAACTAATATTTGATCAGAAGGATACCCAAATTTAAGGGTAACATTTACACGGAGAGATTTCACAAACGAGGCTTATACTCCCTGGAATTTAGAAGGTTCAGAAGTGACCAGATCAAAGTTTCTAGATATTAAGGAAAACATGGCGGAGTGAGAGAGAAACTACTTCCATTGATTTGGAGTCTTGGAGTCCATAGATGTGCAGATTAGGTGGATTGGCCATGTAAATTGCCCATTTAGGTGGGGTTGCAGGAATAGAGTGAGGGGTTGGGCCGAGGTATTTTGAAGGATCAGTGCAGACTTGATTGGCTGAATGGCCTTCTTCTGCTGTTGGGATTCTATGAACACAGGAAGCATTGCCTAAAAATTAGAGCTGGGCCTTCCCGGAGTGAAATTAGTAATCAATGATACTCACAAAATATGATAGAAGTTTGGAAATCACATCTGTAAATGGCAATTGATGCTCAGTTGACTGTTCATTTTATATCTGCGATTCTCTGGAAAAAATACCATGTAGTGAGCGGGAATTGCTGCGAGCGTCCCGGCGCTTGGCCCAGCGAGGCCAGCAATGCAATTCAGTGTTAATTGGTCCACTTAACGAGGCCTCACGGGCTTCTCGCCGCAAATGAAGGTTCAGAAGCTGATTATCCGGCACCGTTCCCCGCTAACAAGGTCGAGCAACACAAGCTGCACATGCTCAGCCAGCCCCAGCCAGCTCGCAATAATGGTGCCAAGGAGACCAGCCCCAAGATTCGGAGATGCTGACCTGGGGAGGCTCTTAGAATAAGTGGAGGCCAGGAGGGATGTCCTGTTCCCCCAAGGGACCTGGAGGGCGAGCCATAGGGCAGCCAGTGCTGCCTGGGATGAGGTGGTGACAGTTGTGAGCTCGGGGAGTGTGACCAGGAGGACTGGCCTCCAGTGCAGAAAAAAGGTCAATAACCTACACCAAGCAGTACGAGTGAGTAAACACCAACACCCCCCCCCCTCCCCCTCCCAGGATGCATCCACACCCCAACTGCCCATTCGACCCCCAACCCTCCCTCCACCCACCTCCCCCTTCAACACCCCCAAACCTCCTTCCACATCCCCCTCCCATCACTCTGAACCACGTGTGTGGCTAACGATGCCCCCTCTGTTCTCCCATAATTGGTGATAGAAGACCCAGACTGGTGATAGTGTGCCGGACTTAAGAATCCTCATCTCCTTCGAGGATCATGCTCCTGGAGGTGAGTGGTGTGGCCGAGGACAGGGCAGTCACCAACGCGAGGCTGGAGGATTCTACAGAGGTGTGGAAACATCAGGCTTCACCCGGAGGACCTATCAAACTTGAATTGTTATTGCCTTACTGACTGACCCATTCCTCCCATAAGTCCTCCAGTTGATGGCGCCATTCCGGCAGCACCCTCTCCTGCCTCCCACGGGACCACCTCAGAGGAGACCTCCGCAGATGCAACTGTTATAGTCGCGGCACAGCTGTCATCCCCACCCTCCACCAGCGCAGATACACACAACTCGTGGGATATGTTAGTGGACGGGCTTCAGGGGCACAAACTGGTGAGCACCACACTGCTGCTGATGTACATCAGGTGGAAGCAAGAATCCCCAGATGAGACAGCAGTTGGAGGGTTGCTGGATCCCAGGACCCAGCTGGGTCCAGCCTGATAATGAGCCTGTGGAACAGAGGTACCCGGAGCTGATGGAGATGATAGAGTTCGGCTGGGACATTCAGAGGGAGATGCCAGCATCACTCCAGCAGATCCATAGCCGCTTTGAGCAGTCCCAGAGGCTACGGGCGCAGGATATGTCGCCGGCAATGCATGGCACGGAGGCCAACACTGCTCGGGTGGCAACCACAGTGGAAAGCCTGATGCATGACGTCACCATTAGTGAAGGTGTCCAAGGCATCGCGCAGTTGGTGACGGCCATGGCTAAAGGTCTCGGCAGAATGTCCAACTCGGTGGGGGATGTCACCCAGTAACAGGCTGAGCTTGATGAGTCCCACTTTCAGATGGGCATGGCCAAGGCACTGTGGAGCTTGTTCCAGTCGCAGGTGGGCATTGCCGAGGCACTGCAGAGCATGGCCCGGTCACTGAGGAGTATCTTCAACACAATGATGCAGACCATAGGGAACCGCCAGGGTTGGCAGAGCCAGGTGATGCAGAGGCAGCCAGGGCTCGAACCAGCTGCCCCTCTGTCCCAAGTTGAATCCCAGAGTCCTATGGGCGCCGACGAGGAGTGGGCACTGGGTGCCAACCTGGACCCGTCCCATGGAGTGGAGGCGGTGGCCACAAGCTCCTCCGAATTCCACCTTTCTGATGAGGCCGCGTCTCGAAGTCAGCATATGGGACAGGGCTGCACGGGTGTGGATGTGCCGCCGACATGTGGCCTTTGGCCTCAGAACCCTGAGAAGAAGCCCGCCAGGGGCATCGAATGCCATGGGCGCAGTAAGCAGCTGGTTGCCTTCACCTCTGATGTGCGTCCTGGGGAGAAACCTGGACGTAGTGGTAGAGCTAGGAAGGCAAAGAATGTTGAGGATCACTGATGGCACCAAAGGAGGGTAGATAGAGGGTGGGGAGGGGGAGTGGGGGGGGGGGGGGGGGGGGGGGGGGGGGGGGGGGCGGCACGATTGGGAGAGTGGGGACTTTTTTTACACATTAAACACCCTTGTGCACAACCATTATGACTTCTCTGGCACTTTCTTCCGCAATGCATGCTAACTGATCTCTTGGCCCATCTCTCCAGGCATTCCCCTGTTCCCATGGCACCCACCCACCCCCCAGCCGTGGACATATCCCCAGATCTGTGTCCCATCCCCTGAGTGTTCGGATGTTGGCTGCTGCGTGTGTGGTGTTGCCTCACACAGTGTTCAAGAACAGTGTCCAGGCATCAAGGTTTGGTTGGGATGCTAGGCAATTACTCCCACATGCTACATGGCCCACCTACCCACGTGAATCCACTTGGCATGTGTGAAGTGCTCACTTGACCACGATTGTCAATTCCCTATTAACAATAGCCTTCAGCATGGCCAGAGGCCTCGGCAGTGGTTATGGACGGTCGTTGGGGCATATGGACAAGGGCAAGCTTTCCCCTGGAATGGGTAAACATGATCCACGGGTTGGCATGGCGGTCATGTGAGCAGTTGCCCCCCTCCCCTCCGGTTGCCCCCCACCCTCCTATGGCGGCCCAACCCGGCGGAGGGTCCCCCACCCCCTGCCGATCACAGGGGCAGCGAGCCCAGCACCCCCAGGCTCTTTGCCTGTGAGCAAAAATAGCTACTCACTACTTCAGCTCCCCACAGAAGTCCTTCCGCCAGATTCACATTTTTCAAAAGGAGTACTAATCGGTGCCAGCGTGACCACTTGCTGGAGAGGCCGCTGAATGAGACGAGGCCATTGGATATGGGGTGACTCTTGTTAATTGTATGGAAATTGGGCTTAAGTGGTGATAATTGGTTTCTCGCTATGCTACAGCGAGATCCCGATTTCGCCTGTGGGAGCACGCCGGTTACATCGCAAATGTTTGGCACCTGACGCCTTCTCATTTTAGGCATCTCCAGCTATTCACCAGCCACGCTTTGCTTGAGTGAGAGCATAACAAGGCCGGAGAATTGCGCCCTTGTAGATTTCTGTTCACCAAATATGTTAAGGGATATGAAAAAATATGGAGATAGGTACCAGTCAGCCATGTTCTTACTGAATGATAGAACAGTCTTGGGGGGGACTAAGTGTGCTTTTCCTGTTCCAATGTTCCTACCTTAAAATATAGGTCCAAGACAAAGGGCTGAATTTTAAGCACTCGCCCACTCCCGCTACCAATTTGAAATTGAAATCCAGCATTTTGCCTTCCCACTGCTGGCCCAATTCCCCTGACCTGTATGAATCGTTGAACCTAACAAGGTCTTGATATGGCCACCAGTTTTACTTGGACCAGTTCAACTGGTAAAACTGCCAATCTGATGGATAGAAAAATCACTTGTTCAACCAGCAGAATCACCAGTGATATCACCAGTTCAACTGGTTGCTGTGGGTGAGCTAGGCCACATTTCCCAGTCTCGTGTGGCACACTACGAATTAAATAAATCTTAAGGCAACAGGTTTAGATAAAGGATCTGGATCGGCGCAGGCTGGGAGGGCCGAAGGGCCTGTTCCTGTGCTGTAATTTTCTTTGTTCTTTAATATAGTGGCTGAAGTCTGCAAAGTATTGCAATGGAGTATATGCTCCTCTGTGTGTGAAGTTAAAGGAACAATTGTTCTCAAAATTAAAATTAATTTTTAAAGATATTAAACTGAAGGAAATATAAGGTAAGAGTTGGAAGGTTCTTGCAGAGAAGTGAGAGGTGGCAAAAGAAAAGTACTTTAATGCTCTGACGTATTGACCAATTATTGTATGTCCCTCACACAGTTTGGAATACCTTCCTTCCAATATTCTGCATGGTGGTGAATAAGAGAGAAATCATCATTGCCATTCCAGATGGAAGACTTACCTGCTGCTGAACGGGTACTTGTTGTACCACTTGGGCCTGCACTGCCTGCTGTCCTGCCACTGAGGTTTGCAAAGTCACTGTTGATGTGGTGTCTGAACCAGCCTCAGACGTCTGCATATTGGGCTCTAAAGGAACAGAAGAAAAGGAATCAGGATCCATTCATTCAAATATTGAAGTAATATCATGATGATGGTAAAAATTGATTATCTTTGGGAGCGAAAAGTCCACATTGGACACCACAGAAGCACTACTCTAAACTGTTAGGCTGGGAACGTTTCCATTTCTGCAGTCACCACAGAATCACAAATGGTGTCAGCACGAAAGGCAGTGTTTTGGCCTGTCGTGTCAAAATTCAACATCCCATTAATTTGAAAGGGCTGAAGGTGTAAGCCAAAGGAAATATCCCAACTTGAATATGAACTGATTTTTAAAAATGGGCTCCTCGTAGGCACTGAAAAAATGTGTGGCAAACTTTGATATTAGAAACATGAAATTCAGGGTTTTTTTTTGTTACTCCAAAGAGTCTAACCTGCCCCTTTTACCAAATATGTTACACTTGCACCTTTCAGAAGAACTCAATCTACCTCCTAAAAAATTATAACTTACAACTAGAAATCAATAACAGGATGCCGGAAATCTCAGCAGGTCCAGCATCTATTATGAGAGAAACAGAGTTAACATTTTGAGCTCTTAAGGACTCCAAATATTTAACCTTGTTTCTTTCCTAATGGATGCTGGCAGACCTGCTGAGCTTTTCCAGCTTCTTCTGTTCTCGTTTCAGATTCCAGCATCTGCCACATTTTGCTTAAACAAAAAATCAATATTTGTAGCCAAGCAAGATTTTGTTACTGTTGCGCTATTCTTCATCCACTAACACTGATATCCATTGCAGTCAGTCTTCAGTAAATGACCTTGTTACAAATTACTTAAAACGTGAAATGTAAAATTCACTTAAAATGATGGGGCAATCAGTCAAAAAAGATCTGCCTCTCAAAATAAATGCAGGTTTATGTTCTGCTATTGGACATCAATTGTGGAGTGGGATTTTTAGCGACAGTCTCGATGCCACATACATGGATGAGATGATTTCATACAGATGTACTAACAGTACAGCCCAATGTGCCACAAAAGACCTGTGCACCATGAATTACCAGGACAATAGTGTTTCCATATTCCCCTGTGCACCAATGGGCTGATGGATCAATCTTATTGCAGACTCTCATACTATCTCTCTGTAGTGATATCATGGTTGTGTTGTAATTCAACGATTGACCAGTGAATGTTAGAATCAGGTGACCTCAGACTGACTAGGGAGCTGGGAGAGGTTACTTGTGCATGTTCATACTGTTATTCATCTGTTGTTTTGCACATATTTAACCTACAGTTAATGGTAATTAATCGTTTATAGCTTTAGCTACAAGTATTCTTGTGATATAAATCAGGCCATCCAACAAGAACATTACATGGTATCAGAGCTGGATAGCATTAAACACTGTGAAAAACTATCACATCATCGAGTGAACCCAAAAGGTCCAAAGAGATTTTAAGATTTTGCAGACTGCAAGAATGAACCACATAGAGTCATTGAAGCCACCAATGAGTCTCAGGTTTCATGGTATGATAGACAGCAACCGGTGTGTGTTTAAACAACAACTTAATCTGTTTCTTACTGCAGTTAATTTAAGAGATCAATCAGATTAGCGTACGGTAGCGATGATCCTAACAGCGACAGGACTCAAAACAATTGCTGTGTTAAATACGTTTAAATTTACAAATAATGAAGATAGTAAAAATTTTAACGAACTAATTCGAAGATTTGATGAACACTGCACTCTCAGAAAGAATTAAAATTATGAACGCTATGTGTTTAGATCATGTTTACAGAAGACAGAAAGTCTATAGATCATTTCATCACTGACTTACAATTAAAAGCTAAAACATGTAATTTTTCTGTGGTGGAATCTTCCATGATTTGGGACCATATTGTGTTTGGTGTGAATGAAAATAAGCTGAGGGAAAGGTTGCTGAGGGAACCGGAGCTGTCTTTGGAACAAACAGTTACGATTTGTCAGGTTCACGAGCTAGCCGCACAGCATTCTAAAATGTTTTTCAGTAATGGCAGCGGCTTCTTGGAGTAAAGCACTCAGGTTGCTCCCCTTTTTCTAAAAAGGCGGGAAACTTGCGAAAAAAGGCAGGAAGTTTTCTACAGCTCCTCGAACACCAACAAACAGGTTAAAGATCAGGGCTGGGATTCTCCCCAACCGGCGGGCGGGCCGTACCGGTGCCAAAGAGTGTAGTGAACCACTCCGGCATCAGGCCGCCCGCAAGGTGCGGGATCCTCCACACGTCCGGGCGCTAGGCCGGTGCTGGAGTGGTTGGCGCCGCGTCAACCGGTGCCGAAGGGCCTCCGCCGGTCGGCGCGAGTTGACGCATGCGCAGGAGCGCCAGCGTGTTCTGGCGCATGCGCAGAACCGCTGCCGTGATCCATGCGCATGCGCAGGGGGTTTTTTCTCCACGCCGGTCATGGCGGAGCTTTACACAGGCCGGCACAGAGGGAAAGTGTGCCCCCACGGCACTGGCCTGCCCACAGATCGGTGGGCCCTGATTGCGGGCCAGGCCACCGTGCCCCCCCACCCCCGGGGCCAGATCCCGCCCCCCCTCCCCCCGAGGACTCAGCAGGCCGCCCTCAGAGCCAGGTGCCGCCAGTATGGACCTTGTCTAATCCACGCCAGCGGGACTGGCCGAAAACGGGTGGCCGCTCGGCCCATCGGGGCCTGGAGAATCGCCGGGGGGGGGACTGCCAATGGCCCCCGACCGGCGTGACCTGATCCCACCCCCTCCAAAAAAACGGCACCGGAGAATTCATCAGCTGGCATCAGAGCGGGAATCACGCCCCCCACCCCCGGTGATTCTCCGACCTGGCGGGGGATCGGAGAATCCCGCCCCAGGTCTAAGTATTTCTGTGTAAAAGATGTGGTCAAAGGCACAAATTAAGGCAGTTGCCAGCGTTTGGCAAGTTTTGTTCAAGGTACAAAGGAAAAAAATCACTTTGCTCAGAATTATTACTCTAAGCTCAACCCCAGGTCAGTCAGCACGGTGAAAGACACAGTCTCCAGTGATGAAACATGATTGTTTGTTGGAGTAATATCAGAGAGGAATAATTTTTGGAACAATCAAAACATTCTCCAGCACTTAGAAAAATGCAAACCAACACTCCATTTAAAATAAATGCTGTTGATGAGGACAAATGGCTGCTACCAGTTGAAGTGAACGGTCCAGTGGTCCAATTGAAGTTAGACACTGGTGCCAAAGCCAAGTTAATCAGCATGGCTGATTTTAAAAATCTAAAAATTCAGCCGATTAGAAGAAATCTGAGGGATTATAATGGTTCAAGCATTAAATGTTATGGTGCTTGTGACCTGAGTGTGGTGGTAAAGAACACAGTTTATTCCGTCCCATTCTATATTGTATCCGAGGGCTTGTATTCATTATTAGGTGATCAGTTAGTCCTGTGACGAATTAAGTCTAGTGTAGTTGGTGTATAGCATCCACAAAGGATTGGATTAACACTCCAATGATACTGAGAACATTGTCAGCAAATTCAGCGACGTGTTCACTGCTTTTACTGCACTACCATTCGTCAACGAGGTACTATCTAAAGAAGGTGCATTATCTAAAGCACTGATACAAACTATTAATAGTGAAATAGCTGAAGATGTAGATCTGCATGTCAATATAATTTCTACCCTACCCCCTGTATCAGGTACAAAACGACAAGTTAACAAGAAGCTAGAAGAACCTACCAATGGGGTAAATTCCATGGTATGTGTGAAACAAAAAAATGGGGTTACTCGTATAGGCATGGATTCCACAGAGCTTAACGAAAAAAGTGTACACACTGTAAAACAATCATTACAGAAAGCAATGAACAGCCAATCTGATCCATATCTCGCAAAATCACGTTACAAAGTGTTGCCGTTGTCACATGGTAGATCGCCAGCAGTGTTACTCATAAGTAGAAGGTTGCATACCACATTTCTATATTTGGAAAAAAAGGACGAGAATGCAGGAAATGCAAAACATTAAAGCAAAATAATAAGCAGTTCTATGATAGCGTGCCCAGAACTTTACCACCTCTGAGTACTGATGACGTTGTGAGGATAAAGGATTTAAGCAATTGGTCGAGAAAAGCCATTGTACTTGAAGTAGCACCTCGTTCCTACAATGTACAGACCGAGGAAGGGTTGGCTTTAAGAGGAAATCATTGCATGTTTTGAAAACCAGAGAAGACTTTCACAACAACGTGATGGATGACGAATCTATGTCAGAGTCAACGTCGACTGCAGTGTCAGATAGTTCAGCAGTTCCAGAGCATGAGAATGACATGGAGAACATTGAATCTACAAGTTCTGAGCAGCAAGATCAAACTTTGAGAAGATCTACCAGTCACAAGAAAACCTGATTGACTCAATTTGTAGATTTGGACTATTTGTACATACTATGCTTGCTGTTGTTATATATATATATATATACACACACACACATATATACCAAAGAGAAAATGCTGGAAAATCTCAGCAGGTCTGGCAGCATTTGTCAAAGCGTCCCTTTGTCCAGATGACCCTCTGTCATCTCGACTCGAAACGTTAGTTTTTTTCTCTCCCTCCAGATGCTGCCAGACCTGCTGAGATTTTCCAGCATTTTCTCTTTGGTTTCAGATTCCAGCATCCGCAGTAATCTGCTTTTATCCACGTATATATATCTACACACACACACATATATATATATGTTAAACCAGTCTTTAAAATTTTAAAGAAAAAATACTGTTAGACTCACAGGCTAATGCTGATGGGATGGAGAGCGACCTCTCCACCCTGTGCCCTGGCGTGGCACGGGGACCTGTTGGAATTCTTGACTCTTGAGAAGGTTAAGTTTGAACTGAGGGGAAGGATGGAGGGGTTCTACAATTCATGGGCATTATTTATTATGCACTTTCAAGAACTGGATAACATTGAACATTAGTTGGGGAGGGGGTTGGGGGGAAGGGGCCGTGTGTGTTAATGGTGACTATGGGTGATTCCTGATTCCCTTTTGTTATTTGTTTATGTTAACATGCGGGCTAAGGTTTGGGGTTTGGTGGGAGGATGGGATCATTGTTATTGATTATGGGGATTGACATTATATTCGCTACTGATTATTGTGTATTGTTGGTGGGTGTAAATTTGGGGGAAAATGTGAAAAAGGAGAATAAAATTATTTAAAAAAAAAAGACTCAGGCTAATGATATTACATGTAAATATACTGATGATAATGTATTAATTTATTACTTCAAAGGAAAGGGATGTAGTGATACGGTGTTGTAATTCACCGACTGACTACTAGGAGTTTCATTAGTATTTCAGTGAATGTTAGAGTCAGGTGATCTCAGACTGGGAGAGAGGTTGATTGTGCATGTTCATATTGTTATTCATCTGTTGTTTTGTGTATATTTGACCCACAGCTAATGTTAATAAATCGTTTATAGCTTTAGTTACAAGTGTTCTTGTAATATAAATCAGGCCATCTGACAGGAACATTACACCCTCTACTAACAAGCATAGTTTAAATATTAAAATAAGATCAATGGGGGGCGAGGGATCAAGAATTGACCTGGCATTTATGCATTTGTGGCTTAGCTGTTTGCACATCAACAAGAATTCATCAAACTAATCAATAAAACCTGTCCAGTTCTTATTAGAATTGCATCCAGTAGGTATTACACTGAGGTCAAGCCGTCTCAGGGTGTGAGACCTAACCTTTGTTCCTTTCATGAAGCTTCTATTAATCTCATTCTAGGACTTGAGAAAATAATCTAAAACAGTAAATGGAATAAGGAAGTTATACTATATTGACAAAGATGTATTCTGTCAGATTGTTTGTTAACATTAAGGCTTCATTTACTTTTTCATAGATCATAAAACATACAGTGCAGAAGGAGGCCATTCGTCCCATCGAGTCAACACCGACCCACTTAAGCCCTCATTCCACCCTATCCCCGTAACCCAATAACCCCTCCTAACCTTTTTGGTCACTAAGGGCAATTTGTCATGGCCAATCCACTTAACCTGTACGTCTTTGGACTGTGGGAGGAAACCGGAGCACCCGGAGGAAACCCACACAGACACGGGGAGAATGCACAGACTCCGCACAGACAGTGACTCAGCGGGGAATCGAACCTGGGACCCTGGTGCTGTGAAGCCACAGTGCTACCCACTTGTGCTACCATGCTGCCCTAGTGAACATAGAAAATTCCAGAAAAGCTGAGGTTTTGTCCCTGTTTTTTGGACCAACGTTCATCTCTCAATCAACAACAAAAAATTAACAGGTCATTCATAGATTCAAAAACAGCTTATTCCACACTGTTACCAGACTCCTAAACAACCCTCTTGTGGACTGATATGATATCTTTACATATCCTCTCCACTGAGTAGTACTACTCTCCTGTATGCTTCACCCAATGCCTCTGTCTATGTATTTACATTATGTATTTTGTGTTTGCCCAATGTATTTTCTTTTCATGTATGGAATGATCTGTCTGAGCTGTACGGAGAACAATACTTTTCACTTTACCTCGGTACACGTGACAATAAACAAATCCAAATCCAATCTCACTCCTTCATTGCGTACAAAATAGCTGTCATAATAACAGTTCCTGCACTTCAAACGTAGTTCCGCAGTTGTAATGCGGTTTATAGTATCTAATTATGTGTGATAAAGTGCAAAGTAAATGTAATTTATTTTTCTTTCTTCCCAGGCGCTGCTTTGACAACTGTTTACTTTTATGATGTGCCAGTGTCTATTTTCTGGCTCCTTGACAAAGCCACAGTTTTTTCTTAATATTCGTTCATGGGATGTGCCTATCCCTGACAGCATTTAAGAGTCAACCGCATTGCTGAGAGTCTGGAGTCATATGTTGGCCAGAGCAGGTAAGGGCGGCGGATTTACTTCCCTAAAGGATACGTGTGAACCAGATGGGTTCTTACGACACGCTATAATGGTTTCATCGTTGTTTCCAGATTCCAGGTTTCTGGATTACTAGCCCAGTGACAATACCACTACACCACTGCCTCTCCGTTACTGCAGTATTTTGGTCTCCGTTAGTAACCATATACCCTCGGGTCTCCTATTGAAGACCTGGCTCTCTTTGACTATTTTCTCCTCTCTTCTTGCAATAACAAAATACTTGAGACACTGGTGCTCCCAAACCACCTATTACGTCACTCTTTCCTCCAGTACTGTCAATCCTAGGACCCTTCCCCTGTACTGCCATAACAGCATCAAGGTTTCCTCCAACTTACTGTAAGGAACAACAGGAGAAATCTGCTAGTTTTTACTGAAGAATTGATAAATATGTTTCTTGGCATCCATTGTCCAAAATTGAATTGTATGGTATGGGTGACATTATACAAATGCAAGTGCTTCTGCCAAGATTTTTTGGGGGGAAATAAAAGGAAATTAACACTTTTGAGATCTGGTGCCAAGACACAGTGTGCCAGAAATATGCTACAATCATAAACTACATAGCAGCTTCTCTGAGAATTTGTCAGTGGCAAAGAACCTTCCTATTGCTGCCATTGTAACACCAGTATGATTTCAGATGGAGCATGCAGCAGGATATTGTTGTTTACAGTCTCTGAAACACCATAGAAATACATGCTGTGTTCAAAAGATAAACCTTTAATCACTAAAATATTTACATCTTTTTAGTTCCAAATACTTTTTAAAATTAAGTATTTTTAGAATTAAAACATACTCATTTTGAAAGTTGTTCCAATAATATAGTCTTTTTTCCTGCATTTCTTAAATGGAAATTGGATCGATTTTAGGTTTTTCAATTTAAAAAAAACTTGGCTCAAATCAGACTCAGTCTTGATGAACATTCTCAGCCTTACTACACCGTATTTATTTTGTGTCTAACAGCATAATATATACAGTGTTCTCTGTGTGTGATACACAATTTATCAATATTCATTAATGGCCAAAATAGCTACATTTTATAATATGCTCGCAGCAAGCCCCGAACAACTTAGCGTAAATTAGTATTCTTAACCAACTCCATCAGCAAATTCACCCTCCTATGCCTATCCTCCCATATCATACCCCCCTTTCCGTGCTACCCCATCCCGTGCTATTCCATCTTCCCATCTCATAGCATACCATTGTTTATTCCTATGTCACCCTCCATAATCATCCTCTACCACCATCACATTCACATCAAATATTGTTCTATCTTTCCCATACCATTGCTCCAAAGCCATCCTGTTCCCCCATGCTATTCCTATCCCATGCCATCTATTTCCTCAAGTACCATCCCTATCTCACACATTTCCACATTAATCCTGACCCCACTCCCCAAATGACATCTTTAAAGACAACCAATTAAAATCAGTCAGATCTGTTATACCCAAACTAAACACAAGGCTGTACCAAATCATAAAGTGGAACAGGAATTAGGGGGAAGGGGGTGCACGCCTTTCTGGGTCAGACCTGCTGAAACTGGCTGTCCATCCTTACACTGTCATCCTTCTTCTCCTGCCACACCTCTGATGTCATCCCCTCCTTCTCACTCCTCCCATGCCGTTCCAAATCTGTGGTATTTTGTTGTTTCCATGCCAACACTTTCATTCCCTCCCCACCATCCTTTGCGGTGTCCCTAATGCCATTTCCATACCCATGACATTCACCTACTTTGCCCATGCTAACTCTTCTCTTTTACCCTGCCCTCCCCCCACCCCTGCAAATTCCCCAGCCGTTAATGGGTTTCCTTACCTTCCCGTTATTCTTGGCCACACCATACCCACCATCACATCCTTCTACCACCAAACCATCCCTCCGTCACAATAGCTTCCCACCCCTCCATCCAGGATGACTTTGTTGTTGGGTTCCCTTTACTTGGCGCTGTTCTTTTTCTCCACCAACCCTACCATCCATCCCACCACCAACCATTGACATGCACATGTATCACACATGCCTCTGTATGCACATGGTTCCACCAACAAATCAACCCATTGACCAATCAGAAGTGTGGACAAACAAAAACTATGGAATAGTCTGTGTTTTAGTTTCAAAATTCAAAGACAAAGAAGTGCTCGACCTCACACTAAGTGATATTAAACAGAATGTACTGGTACCTCACAGCTCCCGATAAACTAAATTTCTCCCCGAAGTCCTCATTCTTCTTAATAGTTTTCAAATAACATTGATTTGATGTCACTATCCCTGCCAGTTTTTGCCCATTCCCACTTCTTAAATTCTTTTGCATACAATTTTAAAATACTTGTTTAACGTGTAAATCTTTTACAGTGAACAGAAAAAATATATATTTTCTATCTTTTCTTTTTTATCAATTAAGAAATAACTACACAGCACATATACAGCATTGAGGAGTCATAAAATGTTTTTTTGCAAGTTAACACTTTTTTAAAAAGTGTGAACACTTGTGATGAATGCAGGAATTTCAGATATATTATATTATATGCATTTGGTGCAGTAAGGGCAAAATGCCTGGGTGCGTGTGTGTATGACTGCTGCGGTAGTGTTTTAAAAAAAATCCTGGTTTGCAAGACAGCTTAGCATTTTGGGAGCCAGAAGTCCAATGAAGGCATCGTAAAGGTTAGGCTAATAGATTTTTGTTTGGATTAGAGGGTTCATTGCAGACATTTTGTGTTTCAACTTGGTAAGATCATGTAGCTAATGGGAGGAGCTAGAGTACCAGGCATTGTGCAGAAAAGCAGGCATTTCAGTTGGGAGCTGGAAGAGCAACTATGAAGTCAGTTTCTGAAGACTTCATTTAGAGATACTGAATTGTTCTGACAAGTTAAGGTTTTTACTTTAAAGCAGTCAAAAGATCTCTTTCTCAAAGTGGAGTATCCAGGCATCTCTGTACAGCAAGTATTCTAACTGTACTTAAAACTGGATTGGGATCCAAGATAGTTCTGTTGTTTGAATGGAAGTAAAGATAGCAGTTAAGGGTTATTGTGTCACTGTAGCATTGTTTAAGGGGTAATTGTAAGATCATTCCATAGTTTTTGCACCTCTTTGTAATTTCCCCATTACTTTGCTCTTTATCTTTCCCACTATTGATGGTAGCCTTTAGAATACACCCAGTAACATAATAGTTCCTTTATTGTTTCTTAGCTCTAACAGATTATGTCCTTGATCTCTCTAGGACAGTCATTTTCAAACTCTCAAAAAACTACAGTAGATTTGTCAAACGTGATGTCCCTTACATAAATCCATGTTGAACGTGTCCAATCTGTTGATATTTTCAAAGTGTCCTGTTATCACATCCTTTATACAGGCTAAGCATCCTTTATTTAAAATGTTTGGGGCCAAGAGTGTTGCGGATTCCAGAATTTTCAGAATACCTGTATAGGTATAGTTGTGAAATGTTGCATAGCTAGCGCATCTCAGATGAACACCATGGCCTGCGCCCGCCCGGTGACCAGAAATTCCTGTCCAAGGTTAACAAACCTTTACATGGTCTTCGTCCTGTCCCGTCAGTGGCGATCGTGAAGTGGGTGCAGTCGAAAAATCCAGCCCCCTGTTTTTTTTTTAAATTAAAAACATGATTTTGGCATTGAAAAAAGTGTGGATTTCAGAGCTTCTCAAATTTCAGAATTTTGAATAAGCGGTGCTCAATCTGTAATAGCCTGCCAGCATTTCCCTACCACTTATGTTGGGTTAACTGGTCTGTAATTCCTTGTTTTCCCCCTCTCTTTTTTTAAATAGCAGGGTTACATTTATTACTCTCTAACTGCCAGGATTGTTCCAGAATCTATAGGATTTTGAAAGATGACAACTAACGCTTCCATCTTTTCCATAACTACCTCCTTTAGTACTCTGGGATGCAGATTATCAGGCTCTGGTGATTTATCAGCTTTCAGTCCCATTCTTTTCTTCAGCACTATTTATTAGTAATGCTAATTTCCATCAATTCCTCCTTCACTTGACTCTTTTTGCCCAAGACTTTCTGGGAGGTTATTTGGGTCTTCTTCCATGCAGACAGAACTAAAATAATTGTGGAATTGCTCTGCCATTTCCTTGTTCTCTATTACAAATTCACTCATTTCAGTCTGTAAGGGACCTACAATTTTCTTCACTAATCTTTTCTTTTTTTTGTTTTTACATAGTTATATAAGCTTTTGCAGTCCGCTTCTATGCTACTTGCAAGTTAACTCACAAATTCTATTTTTCCCCTCTTAATCAATCTCTTGGTCCTCCTATGCTGAATTCTGAACTTCTCCTAATCCTCAGCCTTGCTACTTTTTCTACCAACTGTATGACTCCACTTTGGACCTAATACTATCCTTAATTTATTTTGTTAGCCATGGTTGTGCCGCTTTTCTTGTGATTTTGCATCAGAAAGGAATGTATATGACTCCACTTTGGATCTAGTACTACCCTTAATTTATTTTGTTAGCCATGGTTAGGCTGCTTTTCGTGTTGTGTTTTTGCATCAGAAAGGAATGTATAACTGTTCCAATATTCCAATATGACTGTTCCTTAAATATTAGCCATTGTCTATTCATCATCATGCCTTTTAATAAAGTTCCCCAATCTAATCTGGCCAATGTACACCACATACCTTCGTAGTTTTCTTTGTTTAGATTTAGGACCCTAGTTTCAAATCGCACTTTTTCACTTTCATCCTAATAAAGAGTTGTATCATGGTATGGTCACTGTTCCCTAAAGGGTCCCACACAACAAGATTATTAATTAACCCTTCTCATTGCATAATATCAAATCTAGGAAAGTTTGTTCCCGAGTTGGTTCTGCAACATACTGATGTAATAAACCATCTTGTACACATGCCAGGAATTAATCTGCCAAAGTATTACTGTTAATTTGGTTTTCCTAATCTCTATGTAGATTAAAGTTACCCATGATTACTGTAACACCCTTGTTATATGCATCTCTAATTTCATGTTTAATGGCATTTCCTCCCTTACCACTACTATTTGGAGGCATATAGACAGCTCCTGCTAATGTTTTACACCCACTGTTGCTTCTTAGTTTCACCCAAACTGATTCTGCATCGAGATTTTCTGAGCTAATATCCTCTCTCACTACTGTGCTGATTTTATCCTTAACTAACAACGTCACCCCACCTCCTTTAACCTTTTCACATGTCCTTCCGAAATATCGAATACCCTTGGAGAGTCCGTTCCCAGACTTGGTCACCTTGCAATCATATTTCCGTAATCGCAATCCTAGCATATCTGTTTATGTGAATTTGTGCTTTTAACTAATTGTGAATGCTCTCTGCTTTCAGTTACAGTGCCTTTAAACCTTTAACATTTTTACATTGTTCAAAAAAACAATAGCCCTAATTGCTGCTAGCCCTGGTTTCCTCTGCCTTCCACTTTTCCTTCCTCCTTTTCTGTCTATCATTTCCATCTTTGTTGCCCTCTCATGCTTTCCCACTCAGGTTCCCATCCTCCTACCACTCTAGTTTAAACACTTTCCAACAGTACTTGCAAATATCCCTGTGAGGATATTGGTCCTCTTCCTGAAAGATTTTGAAAGATGACAACTAACGCTTCCATCTTTTCCATAACTACCTCCTTTAGTACTCTGGGATGCAGATTATCAGGCTCTGGTGATTTATCAGCTTTCAGTCCCATTCTTTTCTTCAGCACTATTTATTAGTAATGCTAATTTCCATCAATTCCTCCTTCACTTGACTCTTTTTGCCCAAGACTTTCTGGGAGGTTATTTGGGTCTTCTTCCATGCAGACAGAACTAAAATAATTGTGGAATTGCTCTGCCATTTCCTTGTTCTCTATTACAAATTCACTCATTTCAGTCTGTAAGGGACCTACAATTTTCTTCACTAATCTTTTCTTTTTTTTGTTTTTACATAGTTATATAAGCTTTTGCAGTCCGCTTCTATGCTACTTGCAAGTTAACTCACAAATTCTATTTTTCCCCTCTTAATCAATCTCTTGGTCCTCCTATGCTGAATTCTGAACTTCTCCTAATCCTCAGCCTTGCTACTTTTTCTACCAACTGTATGACTCCACTTTGGACCTAATACTATCCTTAATTTATTTTGTTAGCCATGGTTGTGCCGCTTTTCTTGTGATTTTGCATCAGAAAGGAATGTATATGACTCCACTTTGGATCTAGTACTACCCTTAATTTATTTTGTTAGCCATGGTTAGGCTGCTTTTCGTGTTGTGTTTTTGCATCAGAAAGGAATGTATAACTGTTCCAATATTCCAATATGACTGTTCCTTAAATATTAGCCATTGTCTATTCATCATCATGCCTTTTAATAAAGTTCCCCAATCTAATCTGGCCAATGTACACCACATACCTTCGTAGTTTTCTTTGTTTAGATTTAGGACCCTAGTTTCAAATCGCACTTTTTCACTTTCATCCTAATAAAGAGTTGTATCATGGTATGGTCACTGTTCCCTAAAGGGTCCCACACAACAAGATTATTAATTAACCCTTCTCATTGCATAATATCAAATCTAGGAAAGTTTGTTCCCGAGTTGGTTCTGCAACATACTGATGTAATAAACCATCTTGTACACATGCCAGGAATTAATCTGCCAAAGTATTACTGTTAATTTGGTTTTCCTAATCTCTATGTAGATTAAAGTTACCCATGATTACTGTAACACCCTTGTTATATGCATCTCTAATTTCATGTTTAATGGCATTTCCTCCCTTACCACTACTATTTGGAGGCATATAGACAGCTCCTGCTAATGTTTTACACCCACTGTTGCTTCTTAGTTTCACCCAAACTGATTCTGCATCGAGATTTTCTGAGCTAATATCCTCTCTCACTACTGTGCTGATTTTATCCTTAACTAACAACGTCACCCCACCTCCTTTAACCTTTTCACATGTCCTTCCGAAATATCGAATACCCTTGGAGAGTCCGTTCCCAGACTTGGTCACCTTGCAATCATATTTCCGTAATCGCAATCCTAGCATATCTGTTTATGTGAATTTGTGCTTTTAACTAATTGTGAATGCTCTCTGCTTTCAGTTACAGTGCCTTTAAACCTTTAACATTTTTACATTGTTCAAAAAAACAATAGCCCTAATTGCTGCTAGCCCTGGTTTCCTCTGCCTTCCACTTTTCCTTCCTCCTTTTCTGTCTATCATTTCCATCTTTGTTGCCCTCTCATGCTTTCCCACTCAGGTTCCCATCCTCCTACCACTCTAGTTTAAACACTTTCCAACAGTACTTGCAAATATCCCTGTGAGGATATTGGTCCTCTTCCTGCTGGAGTACAATCCGTCCAGCTTGTACAGTTATAATCTTCCCCAGAATCGATCCCAATGCCTCAGGAACCCAAATCCCTCCCTCCTACACCATCTCTCCAGCCACGCATTCACCTGGTCTATTCTCCTGTTCCTGCTCTCTCAATAACCCTGAGAGGACTACCTTTGAGGACCTGCTATTGGTCTTATTTCCAAAGTGCCTATATTCTACTTTCAGGATCTCATCCCTCTTCTTACCTACGTCATTGGTACAGATATGGACCATAACCTCTGGTTGTTCACCCCTACCCTTTCAGAATGGCCTGCTGCCACTTAGCGATATCCTTGACCCTGACACCAGGGAGGTGGCACGTCTGCAGGCTCAGAAGCGTCTATCTTTTCCCCTTACAATAGAATCCACTAATCCCTATTGCTCCTCCACTCTTGTTTTTCTCCCCAATGTGCAGTTCAGCCATTCGTGGTGCCACAGACGTGGCTCTCACTGCATTCTCCTCAAAAACCATCTCCCCCAGCAGTATCACACTAGTACTTTTACTGCACTAAATACTTTGTAGACAAATGTGCTGTCTTATGAGCACAGGCAAAGCAGTAGACCACTCAGCCTCTCGCGCTTGCTTCTCCATTCAATTATATCACGGGTACTTTATATCTGACTTCTACATACCTGCCATATTTTCAGACCTTTTAAAACTTTTGCCTGAAAAAAAATCCATCAATCTTAGTTCAATTTCTGTCAACTGGAAGCAGGCCGCAATCACCGAATATTCTGCACATGACTGAAATTGACACTGCGCACTTTACATGTTGTTCAAATAGGAATCACAAAAGACAAAAACTAAAGCCTTTGCAATTATCTTCATCTGGAAGTGCTAGGTGGATGATCTATCTCCGCCTCCTCCTGAGTCCTCACCATCACAGATGCCAGCCGTCAGCCAATTCAATTCAATCCACGTGAGATCAAAATGCGGCACTATATTCAGAATAGGCTCTGGGGCCCCAACATTATCTGGCTATAATCTTGAAGGTTGGTGCTCCAGAACTAACCACAACTCTGACCAAGATGTTCCAGTGCTGCTGTCCACTTGACAATGTGGAAAATTGCACAGATTTATCCTGTCCACAAAATGCAGGACAATTTAATCCAGCAAACTACCGCCCCATCAGACTACTCCATCAGCAAAGCAATGGATGTGCCATCAAAAGTGTTATGAAATAGAACCTACTCACCAATAGCCTGTTCACCCATATTCACTTTGTATTGTGGCAGTACCATTTGGACCCAGAAGCCATTGGTCTTGGTTCAAACAGTCAAACGAGCTGAATTCCAGAGGCAAGTTAAAGAGTAACTGCCCTTAACATCAAAGTGGCTTTTAATAGACTGGGATATCAATGATCCCTCATAAAATAGAAGAAAATGGGAATACTCAACAAAGACGATTGTGGTTGCTGGGAGGCCAATCATCTTGGCCTTGGTCATTATTGTTTTGACTTCTCAGACTCATTGGAAACTGATGCATGCAGTACCTGCATGCAGCAAGATCTGGCCTACATACAGGCTTGAGCGGATAAATGGCAGGTAGTATTTGTGCCACCCAAGTGCCAGGTAATGAACATCTCGAATAAGAAATCAAACCTAGTTGTCTTTACATTCAATGTCGTTAGCATCACTGAATCCCAACTATTAGCTTGCTGGAGATCACCGTCGACCAGAAATGTAACTGGACTAGCCACATAGTTATTGTGACTACAAGCTGGATATTTTGTGGCAAACTCCTACCTTCCCAAAGCTTTTCCACCATCTGCAAGGTACAGGTCAGGGGTGTGATGTATAGATTTAGGGAGTATGGGACTGGCAGTGTATAATAGAGAGACTGGTAGAAGTTGGCATGGACAGACCATCTAATCAGGGTTGAATCCTGTATATCTGTCTAAAGGTATTATTCAACTAAACCAGCTTCTAAACATCTTCATGAGGCAACATACAACCTTATAACATGATGGAATATTGTCCACAGGGCTGGATAAATGCTGTTCCAAGAACACGCAAGGATTTCAACACCATGCAGGACAAATTAGCGTGGTTGATTGGCACCCTATCCACACGTTAAGCATTCACTCCCTTCACCCTAAGCATGTCATGGCTGTTGCATGTGCCTTTGACAAGATGAACTGCAACAACTCACCATGACTCCTTCGACAGCACCTTGCAAACCTGTGGCATCTTCTGCCTAGATAAACAAACACAGCAGACATACAGGAACACCACTATCCGCAGGTTTCCCTCAAAGTCGCACAACATCCTGACTTGGAAGTATACTGCTGTTCCTTCATCATTGCCAAGCCAAAATCATAGAACAGCACTCACACCTATACCACACAGATTGCCTGTGGTTCAAGAAGGCAGCCCACCACCATCTTCTCAAAGGCAATCAGGCATGACTAATAAATGTTGGCCCTGCCAGTGACACCCACTTCCCATGAATGAATTAACAAAAAAATTAACTTCAGTAGATGGTTTTCATTTTATATGACTTTTGTTTGTGCCCATGTTGTAATTTGCTTTTTAATTTAAATTATTTAAATTTAAACTTCTGGAAACTTTTTTTTAAGCAGAAAGTGACTTTGATTTCACAGAACTTTATACAACACAACGATTTAATCAGTGCATTTCAGATGAAAAGCTGTCGGAAGATGTTGCTGAAATTAGGTTTTAAAAATTAACATTTTTAGTTTTATAATGATTTGAAGTGGTCATTGTTTTCTAAGGAATGTTCTGTATAATAGTAATAGTAATTTATAGATGCAGTGACTTATTTTCTAAGTTTCTTATAACCTTAATGTTTTCTTAAAGGTTTTGTGAATAAACCTTTAATTTAGGAACAAAACCTTTTGACCCTTGGCCTGGCAAACAGAAAATGAGAACAAGGAAATTATCTATTGGGGTGTATTTTGCACTATTACCAGAAACATTTATTTGCTTTTGTGGAGATACGTTGTGTTAAAAAAAATAAACACCAGCATTGCCCAGAATATTGCATCATTTTTGATTTTTTTTTTCTGCTTTACATTATGGGTTTGTCGAATTGACTTTTTCAAAACAAATGTTGACTTTAGAAATTATCCCTACGGGCTTGATAATAACAAGCAGCTGAAAACAAAAAGGCAATACCTGTTATAAATATTTAAATTTTCCCACCAAATGGGAGCCACATTGACAAACTTTGCCACTTGTGTCCCTCACCTTTCTGCAGGGTGTGGAACAGCCCAACATACATTTTGGGGGTGCTGTGTATTATTTAAAAATTTTTTTTTTTAAGAGTACCCAATTATTTTTTTCCAATTAAGGGGCAATTTAGCATGGCCTACACCTACCCTGCGAGAGTTGTGGGGGCGAAACCCACGCAAACACGGAGAGAATGTGTAAACTCCACACGGACGGTGACCCAGGGTCAGGATCGAACCTGGGACCTCGGCACCGTGAGACAGCAGTGCTAACCACTGCGCCACCGTGCTGCCCCGGGTGGTGTGTATTATGTTGGACATCGTGGGGATGGGTGGACGGAACCTCTTTCCTGATCCTACTGGTGCATAAGCTGTGCACGAAAGGCCCTTGCCTCATGGAATAGCTTCTTGCCTCTTTTCATCTGCCAGGACACCAGGATCTCAACCTGCAGATGTACAGAATAAAATTAGAGTTAAGATGGAGGCATGTAGCCTCCTCAAAAAGCTTTTCATGATCAGCCTGCTTCCTGTGAGCAGATTGCTTACCTGCCTCCTGACTGGCAGCTGCTGTGTTTCTTGAGGATTGGGAAACCTAGGTAACAGCTGTTAAATATTAAAGGATGGTAGAACTTGAGACATGATGTCTCATTAGCATATTTAAATGACAGACCCACTTGTTGAAAGCACATTATTCTCCTATTCCCAAATCCCACTCCATTAAAAATACAACCAGGGTTGCATTGCAGAGTTGTTATTTTAACATAACTCCATTGCCACCCACCCACCCCCATCCATCCCTCAGAGAGTGTGTGTGTGTGGGGAGGGGATGGGGGTTAAATGATCCCCAATGGCTTATTCAACCTTCACTCTATTTAACTGAAAAAACGTAATCGCATTTGATAATGGATGTCAGTTATGGAGTGTGACAAATCGGAGGCAGTGAAGGAAGGCTGAGGGAAATGTCAGAGAGATAAAACTAGGTGCCATCAGTGTATGGATGGAGCCTGATGTGTTTTCAAATAATAGTAGCCAAGAGGCAATTTAGATGAGAAATGGGAGTAGGCCAAGGAATGATCTTTGGGAGACTTCGAGTGAATAACAAAGCTATGATAAAAGACAAAGACAAAAAAGGATTTGGGTGTAATCTAACTCAAATGTTTCTTCATGCGGTAGCGAGTGGGAACAGCTGGGTGTTTTCCGATGGCCGATCGGTGAGGCCGTCACCGGTATCTAATGTCAATTAGGGCACTTAATGATGCCCCACGGGCTTCATGCCGGCAAAGCCCCCCCCCCCCCCCCCCCCCCCCCCCCCCAGCCAGTTGCTTGGCCTGGACCGCTCTTGGCAGCTCCCCGCTAATGAGGGGAGCAGCAGGGCAGTATTTGAACGAGTATGGCATCAAGGAGCCTTAGCTAAATTGGAGTCAGTGCGAATCATGGGGAAACTCTCCACTGGTTGGAGTTATACCTGGCACAAAGGAAGCTGATTGTGGTGGTTGGAGGTCAATCATCTCAGCTCCAGGACATCACTGCAGGAATTCCTCAGGGTAGTGACCTTGACCCAACCATCTTCAGCTGCTTCATCAATGACCTGCCTTCCATCATAAGGTCAGAAGTGGGGATGTTTGCGGATGACTGCACAATGTTCAGCACCATTCGCGCCTCGTCAGATATTGAAGCAGTCCATGTCCAAATTCAGCAAGACCTGGACAATATCCAGGCTTGGGCTGACAAGTGGCAAGTAACATTTGCGCCACACAAGTGTCAGGTAATGACCATCTCCTACAAGAGAGGATCAAATCATCGCTCCTTGACAGTCAATGGCATTGCCATCGCTGAATCCCCCACAATCAACTTCCTGGGGGTTACCATTGATCAGAAACTGAACTGGACTAGCCACATTAATACTGTGGCTACCAGGGCAGGTCAATGGTGAGTAACTCACCTTCTGGCCCTTGAAGATCTAATCACCATCTACAAGGCACATGTCAGGAGTGAAATGGAATACTCTCCACTTGCCTGGATGAGTACAGCTCCAACAACACTCAAGAAGCTGACACCATCCAGGACAAAGCAGCCCGCTTGATTGCTCCTCCTTCCACAAACATTCAAACTCTCCACCACCAACGAACAGTGGCAGCCTTGTGTCCCATCTACTTCACTTCAGTAACTCATCAAGGTTCCTTAGATAGCCTTTTCAAACCCACGACCACTACCATCGAGAAAGACAAGATGTGAAACCCCACCACCTGAAGGTTCCCCTCCAAGTCATTCACCACCCTGACATGCAAATATATCACCTTTTCTTCACTGTCGCTGCAGCAAACTTCCCTCCTTAACAACATAGTGGGTGTACCTACACCTCAAGGACTGCAGCGGTTCAAGAAGGCAACTCATCACCGCTTTCTGAAGGGCAACTAGAGAAGGGCATTGAATGCTGGCCTAATCCCGTAAATGAATAAAAGAAAACACAGTTGCTGATGCACATCAGGCAGAGGCAGGAACGTCCAGGAGGGACAGCAGTCAGGAGTCTGCTGTCCCTAATTGTATATGGGATGAGTGGATTCCAGGCTGTGCCAGCATTTATTACCCATTCCCAATTGCCCGTGAGAGGGCAGTCAAGAGTCAACCACATTGCTGTGGGTCTGGAGTCACATGTAGGTAAGGATGACAGATTTCCTTCCCTAAAGGATATGGCCAGCACAGTAGCACAGTGGTTAGCACAGTTGCTTCACAGCTCCAGGGTCCCAGGTTCGATTCCCGGCTTGGGTCATTGTCTATGTGGAGTCTACACGTTCTCCCAGTGTCTGCGTGGCTTTCCTCCAGGTGCTCCGGTTTCCTCCTACAGTCCAAAGATGTGCAGGTTAGATGGATTGGCCATGCTAAATTGCCCTCAGTGTCCAAAAAAGGTTAGGTGGGATTACTAGGTTACAGGTATAGGGTGGAGGTGTGGGCTTAAGTGGGGTGCTCTTTCCAAGGGCCGGTGCAGATTCGATGGGCCAAATAGCCTCCTTCTGCATTGTAAATTCTATGATTCTATGATTAGTGAACCAGATGGGTTTTAACAACAATTGACAATGGCTCCATGGTCATCATTAGTCTTTTATTTCCAGATTTTTATTGAGTTCGAATTTCACCATCTACAGTGGCGAGATTTGAACCTGGGTCCCCAGAGCATTACGCCTGGTCTCTGGTTTACTCGTCCAGCGACAATACCACTATGCCACCGCCTACCCCTTTGGACCAGGTTATCCCAGAGCTGATGCAGCGTGCAGCCGTGATATTTAGAGGGGGGTGTCAGCGACCCACTTCAGTGGGTCCTTAGCTAATTGGAGAAGTCCCAAAGCCTACGGGCTCAAGGAGATAACACTGGCAATGCGTGGTATCAAGGCCAACACTATGGCGACCACAGTGGAGAGCATGGAGCACAATGTCAGCAGTATGAGTGGTGGTGTCAAAAGCGTTGCTCAGTCAGTGACGGCCATAGCTGAGGGCCTCGACTGCATGTCCCAGTCACCGGGGGGGGGGGGGGGGGGGGGGGGGGGGGGGGGGGACATGTGGAACATGTTGCCAGTCTCAGAAGGGCATTGCTGAGACTCTCCTGTGCAATTTCCCAGTTGTTGGGGGGACCATGTCCCCTGCCACAAAGGACCTAGCAGGGGGCTGCGGAGCATGCCCCCAGTCTCAGGCAGGCATGGTGGGTGCTGCGCGGCATGTCCCAGACAAGTCGGACATTGACAAGGCACTGCAGATCTTGTTACGGACACAGAGAGGTATCACTGAGGGCATCGCCGTCATGGTGCTGATAATGGGGAGAGCCGCAAGGACTGGCAGGGCCAGATGACACAGGGCCCTCTGGAGCTCAATCCAGCTGCCCCTCCTTCCCGAGGTGACACCCAGGCATCGACTGGGAGGATGGGAGCACTGGAGGATTTCCTGGAGTTGTTCTATGGGGGAGTCGATGTGGATCATCGAGTCTCTCCACCACCACCACCCCGCCCCCTGACAACGGTGCGCCTTGAGGTCAGCAGGCAGAACAGGGTCGCACAGCAAGGCATGTGCCACCGCCAAGGTGGCCGGGGCTCTCCAGAGAATGCACGCCAGGGGCGACAAAGGCCACAAGGTGCGGTAAAGGGGGGGGGGGGAGAGAGAGAAAGAGGTGGTGACAGTTGGGGGCAGGAATGAGGATGGGGAGAGGGTGTGAGATGACGGATGAAGCCACGTCTTACGTGAAGCGGGTGAGGATGAGGGCCTCCCTGGCCCTTGGGGCATAACATGCCTCCACCTCCGGCTGCTCCTGTGTGTCCACCTCGGGTTCATCCTTCAACCCCTTCTGACCCACCTCCTCCTCCAACGTGGCCACACCGTCCTCCTCCTCCACCTCCAGCATGCCGCCCCGCTGTGGTACCAGGTTGTGAAAGGTACAGCAGAGCACCACAAAGCGGGTGTGACACTCTGGAGGGTTATTGCAGTGCACCACCAGAGCGGTCGAGGGATCGGAACTGCATTTAAGCAGTCTGATGCACCGCTCTATGCCAGCCGGGTGGCCACTCATTATATCAGGTCTCAGCATTGGTTACCGGCCTCCACACTGGTGTTATTGGCCAGGTCCTAAGTCTTCTTATCCCCCAAAAGCCATCCGGTCATCCTAGGGTGTCTCTCAAAGAGGCTGGGGATCTCCGATTGTCCCAGGATGTAGTTGTTGTGCCTGGGAAGTGTGCACACACGTGCATGATCTTCAGGTGGTGGTCGCACATGAGCTGGACGTTCAGAGAGTGGAATCCCTTCCTGTTAATATGGAGCACTCTCCTGGACCGCCGGTGCACGCAAGACAACATGCGTGCCATCTATTATCCCCCTGGACCTGGGGTATCCCGGGTGATTGCGGCGAATCCTGCTGGACGGGCATCTGGTGGTCCAGGTCAAGTTATATAGTCAGCTGCTGAGGCAAAAGGGCATCTGTGACCTAAGTTAGGCTCTAAGTTGGGATATGCCACACAAGTCTCTGCTCGAGCCCTGGAATGACCCCGAGGCGTAAAGGTTCAGGGCTGCAGTGATCTTGACGGCCACCGGGAGTGCATATCTTCCGCAAGGACATAAAACAGGTGTCGCACCATCCTCTTGTTGAGGCAGAGACTACTGCAGCACATGCTGTCCGACACCTCTTTGAACATCCAGGCTGTACACCGTGTGCCATCACTGGCCTCCCCCTCTGGGTCCCTTCCCAGCCTGATAGGCAGCATGGTCCTCAGAGTGTGCGGCGGGCCCGTGCACATAGGCTGCCACCTCGAGCCTCTGTTGCCGCTGCTGCCTTCTCCGGCATCTGGCAGCCTGGACTGCCAACTCCACCGCAAGGGCAGCTCTGTGGGATTCACAATATCATCCATACTATGATATCTGTAACGTATTGGAAACGGTGTGAGACTAGTTATGACTTCCACCTCGTCACCCTCTATTGCCCCAAGCTTCCCCCACTCTTACATTCCCCACCATCTCTCAGGGTGCCATCAAACAACCTGCTTGTGCTGGGGGACCCTGCCCTGCACACACACTACTGGAAGGAGGTTTTTAGGGTAATCTCTAAAGTGCTGCACGTGAAACTGGACCCGGGCCCTCAGGAGGCCATATTCGGGGTGTCGGACCAGCCGGGGTTGAAACGGATGTGGAGGCAGCTGTTGTAGCCTTCGCCTTGTTGATCGCCTAAAGGCGGATCCTGTTAGGGTGGAGATCAACCTCTCCACCCTGTGCCCTGGCGTGGCGGGGGGACCTGCTGGAATTCTTGACTCTTGAGAAGGTCAAATTTGAACTGAGGGGAAGGATGGAGGGGTTCTACAATTCATGGGCGTTATTTATTATACACTTTCAAGATTTGGATTACATCGAACATTGTGAGGGTGGCTGGGAGAGTTGCGGGGGGGGGGACTGTATATGTTAATGGTGACTATGGGTAATTCCTGATTCCTTTTTGTCATTTGTTTATGTTAACATGTGGGCTAATGTTTGGGGGTTTGGTGAGAGGATGGGATTGTTCTAATTGATATGGGGATTGACATTGCATTCGTTACTGATTGTTGTTTATTGTTGGGTGTAAATTTGGGAGAAAATGTGAAAAAGGATAATAAAAGTATTTTTTTTAAAAAGAACTAATGGTGTCATATTTTTTGCTTGTATTTCTGTTATTTTGGGGTTAATGAATCTAGTGATTATCCTATGATGGTACAGACAGATGGTGCATCCTGGGGAAGGACTGGTTATCTTTTCTTTGTTGTTGGCACCTCTGGTATTGTGGGAGTGTGGGGCTTGTGGATTTTATTTGAGCTCTCTCACTCCTTTGTTATCCTTTCGATGTCTGTGTGGAAAGGGGATGAGGTTATAATATTTGATAATTTGAATTATTTGTAAAAGCTTTGGCTTGTCTTTCCGTATGCATATGTGCAGCTATGATCATTTTGTCCTGTATTAAATACTCGGATTTCCCTTGCGTCTTGTACCAAATGAAAATTGAAAAAAACACCTTGAATAGATTAATGAAATTAAATGAAAATCGCTTATTGTCACGAGTAGGCTTCAATGAAGTTACTGTGAAAAGCCCCTAGTCGCCACTTTCCGGCGCCTGTCCGGGGAGGCTCGTACAGGAATCGAACCGTGCTGCTGGCCTGCTTGGTCTGCTTTAAAAGCCAGCGATTTAGCCGAGTGAGCTAAACCAGCCCCTGATACATTATGTTTTAAAATTTGCCAAAGAAACACCTGAATATTGTAATAAAAGCAAGATATTGTGGATGCCTGGAAATCGGAAATAAAAGAGCGATCCGCTTTGTGGAAGACCTTTGCTCTGTCCGCAAGTGTGACTACAACCTTCCGGTCGCTTGCCATTTCAACTGCGCATCTTGCTCTCATTCCCTTCCTTGGGCCTGCTGCAATGCTCCAGTGATGATCAATGCAATATTGAAAGAACACCTCATCCTCTGCTAAGGCACATTACAGCCTTCTGGATCAACTATGATTTCAACAACTTTAGGTTGTGACTCATTTGCCCCTACACAATCCCTACATCACCCATAAGGCCTATGTCCCTTGTTCTTCAGTTTTGCTTTCACTGAGCACTGACCTTTGTTGTCCTATTAACACGTTCCACTATCTTACCTTTACGCCACTTCTTTAGTCCTTAATGCCATCATTAACACCCGTTTTGCCTCGTGTCCATGTCATCTTTGCAATCTCTCCTTAGCTCCCACCTATCTCTGACCTTATATTCTGTCCCACCTCTCACACCCCCTTTCCAACTATATCATTATTTACATCTCCATCCCTCTTCAGTTCTGTAGAAGAGTCATATGGGTTTGAAACTTTAACTCTGTTTTTCTCTCCACAGATGCTGCCATACCTGCTGAGTTTATCCAAACATTTTTATTTTTATGTATGAATATTGTAAAAATACACCAGTTGTCAGGTGTAGTTTCAATATTATGGTACTGTGAATAGATTGGCATATTAATTGTATTCATTACTTGGCATGATGCAAAATCACTGGTAATTTAGTACTCTAAATCATATACACTTTTAATTTATTGCAGTTCTAGGACTAGACAGAACCTGTTAGGCACTGTTAAAACACAGAATTACACAAATAGTAATTGTTCCACGTCATTGTTATCCAACCCATGATATCATCATTCAGTTGCAGTTTTTTGTTTCTGTAACATTATTCGCATTCCTCACCATTTGCGTACATCAATACAAAATGTAAGAAGCCTTACTATCAGCACGTCTTTAAAGAAATGATTAGATATTTAAATAACTAATGTAAGCAATGAATGCTGATGATAGCATTGAAGGATGTAGCTTTCAATATGACTAGCATAATGATTAAGATGCATGTTTGAGGGTGGTTGTTTGACTATTGCCAGTAGGCTTGGTAGGCCAGGGTACCATGATGTAGTAACAATTTAAAGCTCCTGTGGACTTTAGAGGGGAAAGTTTGTTGCTCAGGAAAAAAGTCAAAATAAGATATAAACTCTTGTCAAAATATTGCAAAGGATATAAACTGATGGGCCCATAACTTCCTGGCCCCAGTGTCGCATTTGGGAGGTACCCCAATGATGTGCTGGGGAATCCCTCTTGGAAGTTCCCAAGTAAGGATTTACCTAGAAATTGTCCAGAAGTGCCAACTTCCCCTGGTCAATTCCGCTGGGAACCAGCTGACAAAGTGATTTAAATCGCTAACTTCAGATGGTTCTGCCAGTTTTACACTCAGTTAATCTGAAGGAGTTAAAAGGAAAAAAGCACTCCTAACTTCAGAGTAGCTACTTTAAACACCCAGACCAAGCCCAGCACAGTACAGCCCCCACATTACAGACCTCCCAAGGGACTCTCACAGCTAAGCAACCCCCCCTCGCCACGGTATTCCCCACCCCTATTGGGATTCCTCACCCCCACTGAATTGACCACTCCCCGATCTCATCACCCACCCTCCCACCCACCCTGGTGTCTGGCTACCCCCCTGCCCCCTCCGACTCCCGCCAATGTTCAAACCCCCACATTCCATTCACTTACTTTAGAAATGTACCTTCTTCCTTTCAATGGGATCTAGTGCGGTAAAAGGGAATGTGTCCTCTTTCGCTTCACCTGTTTTGCACTTCACCACTGGAGCCGGGGCACGCTTCGCTGCCTGGATCTCACTTGGCCCAAGTCAGGAAGGTTGGGCGAGACAGGTGTGTTGCATTTCAGGCACAGGTAAATCAATACGGAGTAGCAATCCACCACTGATTGCCACTCTGAAGAAGCTTGGGCCATTATTTCTAAATGAATAAACAGCTAATTTATAAAAGTGATCAGTTTAAAAAGATACTTCATTGGAAAAATGTATCTTAAATGTTATGTTATGACAGGGAACAATAGCAGCTAAATGAGTGGTGTTACATTATTAAACACAGGTACGACGTGGAGCACATTAAAAGACACGCAAGTACATTTACGCTTTTCAAAAACATAATTGGTTGCCTAGAATTTATAGAGATCGATATAATCCTGGAGTTTAAGTAAACATTGAATAAAGTGATCGCAACGTAAGAGTTGACAATATAAGCTATCCCGAGTCCTATTATTCCCCACTTCAAACGGGGGATATGTGGAGCCATGAATTATATAATGTGGGTTACCACATTGGCAAAGAAATCATCTGAACAAATACTGCAATGATTGCTAATTGCCCATCAGTCATTTTCCTTTTTTTAAATTGGAATGTGGTCCAAACTAACAAGGCTACTTTTATTTCCCCACAGCACACAAAAAAACAGCTACGGTTTTACCTTGACTCAACTTAAAGTTCTTTAAAGCATTTATTTGTTCCTTCAATGAAATTTCCTCTCATGTCCACAGGAGTTCTAAGTTGTTACTACATCTTTGGAAGCCTTACCACCATCATGCAACCATCCAAAGTCTTTCTCAAGAATACTTCAACAGCATTTTAACCACTATGCTAGTAATGCCGAGAGCTATGTCCTCATTATGTAATCAGCATTCACTGTTAATGCTAGCTATTTATAAAAGAAATAAAATAAAAAGCCAGTCTTGTTCATGGCAAGACATTTGTATTTAGCATGAGGCAGCTTTCAAATGATCGGCACTGAGCTGGGGTTTGTGTTTTACTTCATCAAAGCAATTGATGCTTAAATAGCAACTCCTAACATATGAGCACATTAAGCACATGAAATAACTAAAATTCAATGATCCAACTGAATGAGGCAATTTCATGAAAATATAGTTTTCCCATTCCGCTCATAATGTCAGAACCAAAGTAATACCACACCGTCAGTCACCCCAGTTCCAGATCCTACCACGCGCCCCTCCATCCTCCACGATTCAAAAATGTCTCTTCCAATCATTCCAATTCTCACATAATCTTTATTTCACACCACAAAATCTCTCCCATTTCCACAATCCTGATTTCCCAAATAAATGTTTCAAAGAACAGCATTTGCTGCCAGTAATTCACATTCAGGACCCCATTCCTCCATGCTCCGAGATGCCAGCATTTTCCCACTGTTCAAAATGTCCCACCAACCATGAAACATTGTTTGCCAACACCAGAACAAATTATCAGACACCCACTAAGATACCCCAATTCCTGATAACACACTTTATCGCTACTATATTTTACCAAACCCTCCTCAAGTACTTAACACAGTTCCAACATATCACTTTCTACTCTAGAATCCGTAACTCCACTCCAAGGATATCAAACCTCTATAATCAGAGGTGCCATCATCCTTGCACTCAAATACATTTTTGCCCCGAGGATTATCCACTCACCAATACCAAATCCCATGATCTCTCCCTTTTCTAGTACGATTATACTATTTACAAACCATAGCTTCCCCAACAAGGGGCTGGTTTAGCTCTCAGCTAAATCGCTGGCTTTTAAAGCAGACGAAGCAGGCCAGCAGCACGGTCGATTCCGTACCAGCCTCCCCCCGGACAGGCGCCGGAATGTGGCGACTAGGGGCTTTCACAGTAACTTCATTGAAGCCTACTCGTGACAATAAGTGATTTTCATTTCATTTTTCATTTCATCTTCGATTGTACCTTGCATTGAAAAAAGGTAAGACATGATAATTCCAAATAATTATGGATATAAACACTTAGGCCTGGATTTTGTGGGGGCACGGGATAGCGTCAGTATTAGCAGTCAGAGAATCAGAATAGTTACTGGAGGAAGCCTTTCAGCCCATTGTGTCTGTGTTGGCTTCCTGCAAGAACATCTCAGCTAGTCTCCCACTCCTCTATATTTTCCCTGTAGCTCTGCATTTTCTTTTCTCTTTTGATAATTGCTCAATTCCTTTTGAATGCCACGCTTGATCCTGTCTCCATCACATTCTCAGGCACCCATCCAGGACTCTAACCAATTTTTGCATTAAAAATGCTGCAATAAGTTGCAGTATATAAAATCCTTTCTGGAGATATCGCAGCGAGGTTTACTTAGAGGTCAGTAGCAAGAACCTTATTTGCTGTGACTGCATACTCCTGGCCTTAATTTGAACCCACAAAATACTGCTATCATCCCTGTAATACTTTCTAATAAAAACCACAATTTATAAAAACACAATTTAATTTGAGGTATATGTAATCTTGGTTCAAACATATATTGTACAAGCACTTAAATTTGCCTTTCTATGGCCTTTTCACAACCTCAGAATGTCCTCAAGTGCTCTTCAGCCAATTAAGTACTTCTGAAGTGTTGGCAATGTTGCAATGTAGTAAAAGCGACAGCCAATCTGTGCACAGCAAGCTCCCACACACAGAAATATGATAAATAACCAGATTATCTGTTTCTATTGGGATGTGTGTTGAGGGATATATATTGGCCTTAGGTCACAGGGAAGAACTCCCCTCCTGTTCTTCCAGTAGTAATTGTGAAATCTTTCCTATCGAGCAGAGAGATCAGGTGGACCTTGATTTTAAAGTCTTATCCGAAACACAACCACCTCTGGCAGTGTTAGCATTTACCTCAGTACTGGCATCCCCCTGAGTTTGGGGGATCTGAGTCCCTCCACGCCAATAAGATCCGGTCTCCAGGCTACCAGGGAGGCAAAGGCCAAACATCAGCCTCTCTCGCCCCCTGGACTCCTGGGTCTTCCGACAAACCAAAAATCGCTACCTCTGGACTTGGAACCACCCCTAACTTCAATACCTTCGACATGACATCGGCAAATCGCTGCGAAAATCCCCTAAGCCTCAGATATTCCCAAAACATGTGGACATGACTTACGGGGCCCTCCCGCACACCACCCACACCTATCCTCCACCCTTTCAAAGAACTGCTTATACGGGCCACAGTTCATATGCGCCCTATGGATCACCTTCAATTGTATCAGGCTAAGTCTGGCACACAACGACGTCGATGTTGACTCTACTCAGGCCATCCTCCCACAACCTTGCCTCTAGCTCCCTGCCCAATTTTTCTTCCCACTTTCGATTCATCTCCCCTATCGTGGCCCCCTCCCATTCCATTAGCTCTTAATACATTTCCGAGACCTTCCCCCTCCCCCACTCCCGTTTTCAACAGTACCTTGTCCTGTATCCCCTGGGGCAGCAGGTGTGCAAAAGTCAAAACTGCCTCCGTGCAAAGTCCCTCGCCTGCAGGTCGCGGAACCCATTCCCCGCTGGGCAGCTCAAACTCCTCTTCCAAACACAGAAAGCTGCCGTCGATAAACAGGTCCCCAAAGCGCTCGATCCCAACTCACTGCCACCTGCGAAACCCCCCATCCAGCCCCCTCGGTGTAAACCGGTGGTTGCCACAGATAGGTGTCCATACCAACACCTCTTCCACTCCCATATGCTTCCGCCACTGTCCCCAAAACCTCAAGGTAGCCACTACCACTGGGCCTGTGGAGCACCAAGCTGGCAAGAACAGCAGAGGTGCCATTACCAGTGCCCCGACATGATGCTGCCTCCATCCGCTCTCACACCGATCCCTCCCCCACTTTATCCACTGCCTAACCATTCGCCGCCCAATAGTAGTTTCTAAAATTCAGTAGGGCCAGCCCTCCTCCCTGCAACCCCACTGCAGCAGCGCCTTCTTTACCTGCTGGGATTTAGCCGCTCACTCAAACCCAGAGATCACCGCATTCACCCTCTTAAATAAAGCCTTGGGGATGAATGTAAGCAGGCACTGAAATACAAACAAAAACCTCGGGAAAACAGTCATCTTTACCGTCTGCATGCTCCCACCAGTGACAATGGGAGCATATCGCACCTTCTAAAGTTCCCCCTTCATCGGCTCCACCACAGAGCCAAATTCAGCTTGTGCAGCTGTTCCCACTCCCGCGCCATCTGGATAGCCAATACCAAAGCTCCCTCCCATCACCTTAAATGGCATCTCCCACAATCTCCTCTCTTGTCCTCTTGTTTGAATCACAAAGATCTCGCACTTGCCCATTTTTAATTTGTACCCCAAAAACTGGCCATATTCCCCTAGGATTCCCATAATCCCTCCAATTCCCCCCCAGAAGGTCAGAAATATATAAAAACAGGTCACCCGAGTATAGGGAAACACTGTGCTCCACCCACCACCCCCCCCCCCCACCCCCATATTATCCCCTGCCAGTCCCTCGACGCTCTCAACGCCATCGCAAATGGCTCTATAGCTGAGGCAAAAAGCAGTGGGGAGAGTGAACAACCCTGCCTCATCCTCCTGTGCAGCCTAAAATAATCTGAGCTCAATCGGTTCGTCCGCACACACGCCACCGGTGCTGGTCCAGCAAATGGACCCAGTCCACAAAACCCAGCTGAAATCCAAACCACCCCAGATCCTCCCACAAATACTCCACCCAATCAAAGGCCTTCTCCGCATCCATGGCGAGCTGCAGCATTTTTTTTGCATGTGGTAGTCGCCACTGTTGTATTGTATATATCGCATATGAAGTATATTACGGTAAGGCTCCTGTACTACAGGTACGGGGGTAGATCCCTGCCTGCTGGCTCCGCCCAGTAGGCGGAGTATAAATGTGTGGGCTCTCCAAGCTGCAGCCATTTCGGCAGCAGCTGCAGGAGGCTCCACATATCTGCGTAATAAAGCCTCGATTACACTCTACTCTCAACTCGTCGTAATTGATGGTGCATCAGTGCAATGTCTCTGTGTCACACATAATCAGTCAAATTCATTCCAATGTTGTCAAATGTTTGTTAAAACAAAGACTTGCATTTACATTGTGCCTTCACAACCTCAGTTTATCTCTTTAGTACGAATGGTGCTTTAATACCAATGAAGTCTAGTCACTGTTGAAACAAAGGTGGGACAGCAGCCAATTTGTGTACACTAACTTCTCACAAACAGCAATGTGATAAAAACTGGATTATCTGTTTCAGTGAGATTAAGGGAAATATTGGACAGAGCACTGGAGATAACTCCTTGTGCTTCTTCAAAACTAGAGAGCTGAAGTGGCTTCAGTTTACGATCTCATCTGCAAGACAGAACTTCCAACAATGTAACAACTATAAACAACTTCTGTTTATATAATTCCTTAAATAGAATCACAGAATCACTACAGTGCAGAAGGAGGTCATTCGGCACCAACTCCCCGAAAGAGCACCCCCACCCTCTCCCCATAACCCCACCTAACCTAAGGACCAATCCACCTAACTGCACATGTTTGGGCTGTGGGAGGAAACCTGAGCACCCTGAGAAAATCCAGGCAGACACGGGGAGAACGTGCAAACTCCGCACAGTCACCCAAGGTCGGAATCGAACCCGGGTCCCTGGCACTGTGAGACAGTGCTAACCGCTGTGCCACTGTAATAAAATATTCCAAGCTGCTTCACAGAAGTGTTATAAAGCAAAATTAAGACACCCTGCCATACAGGGCGATATTGGGACAGATGGCATGAAGCTTGCTTAAAGAGATAGGTCGTAAGAAATAAAGGATCGGAGGCAAGGACGGCCCAATAGTTAGAAGGGAAGGAAGGATGGACCGGCAAACAAAAGGGAAGGAAGGACAGCCCAACGGACGGAAAGAACATAGATCATAGAACATTGCAGCGCAGTACAGCCGTTCGGCCCTCGATGTTGCGCCGACCTGTGAAACCCCTCTAAAGCCCATCTACACTATTCCCTTATTGTCCACATGCCTATCCAATGACCATTTGAAAGGAAGGAAGGAGGATGGAAGGAAGGCAAGGCCAGACCCAAGGGAAGAAAGGAGGACAGACAATCAGAAGGGAAAGATGGATCAACATACAGAGGGAAAGACGGAACGAAGAATAGAAGAGAGGGAAGGACGGACAGACGAGAGGGAGGGAAGGACAGATGGATGGAAGCAGCGGATGAGAGAGAAAGATTATACAGAAAACAAAAGCCTATGATAGTCACAAAAAAAATCAACACTGCAGCTAGCCGAGAAGAGTGTAGAGAGCACAGGGACCAAGTAAAAAAGAAATAAGGAAATCAAAGAAAGGGCATGAAAAAATATTAGAAAGCAAGGAAATAGGGACAGAAAGGAAGTTGAAGATGATTGAAGTTACGTGAACAGAGACCAAGGTATTGTTCTGAAAAATTCAAGGAAGAGTAAACAAAATGTTTTGAGTTAAAGACACAATTGCAGTAACCAGGTTTAAAGTGGGACAGTAGCCTTCAAAGGCAAATCAAACATCTGATGACATCTGGGAATTGAGAGCTAAAGCTATTATAAGCAGTCTGCTCAGTAGTCACGACAATGAAATCCTAAAGAGGTTGGTATAAAACGCTGGCATAGATTCACTGTTAAAAGTGGAGCGGAAGCTTTGTTTAAAAGTGTCATTTGCAATACTTGGACTGGATTTCAGATTGCAGACCATCAAAGAAAAGTATTAATATGAAAAGAGTTTAAAGCGTGTTTTTGGGAGTAGAGTTTGGAAACGCTGACATGACAATCATCTGGGGGAGGTTTCTGAGGAGACATCCACAAACATTCACTTGGGTTCAGAGTGGAGAGTCTATTTGCCCAAAATCAACGTGTGATTAAAACAGACCTTGGCCAGGATTTTCCTGCAATCGGCGGGGAGGCCCGTACCGGCGCCAAAGAGTGGTGTGAACTACTCAGGCGCGGGCCGCCCATGAGGTGCGGAATCCTCCGCACTTCCTGGGGCTAGGCTGGCGCTCGAGGGATTGGCGCCATGCCAACCAGCGCCGAAGGGCCTCCGCAAGTTGGTGCATGCGCAGGACTGCCCGTGTGTTCTGCCCCATGCGCAGAATCGCTGGCGTGTTTCCTGCGCATGCACAGGGGGTTTCTCCTCCGTGCCGGCCATCACAGAGCCTTACAGAGGCCGGCGTGGAGGGAAAGAGTTGGGCCCTGATCGCAGGCCAGGCCACCGTGCTCCTTCCCCCCCCCCCCCCTCGGGGCCAGATACCCCCGCGCCCTCCCGAGGACCCCGCTAATCGCCTTCCAAGCCAGGTCCCGCTGGTATGGACCTTGTCTATTTCACGGCGGCGGGACTGGCTGAAAACGGGTGTCCGCTTGTCCCATCGGGGCTCGGAGAATGGGTGGGGGGGGGGGCGCTGACAACGGCCCCCTGACCGGCTCAGCCTGGCGCAATCCCTGCCACGCCCAAAAACCAGTGCGGGAGAATTCGGCAGCCAGCATCGAAGAGGCGGGGCGGGATTCATGCCGCCCCCCGGCGATTCTCCAACCCAGCGGGGTGGTGGGGGGGAGAACGGGGACACACACCATACAATTTAACATAAGAACGTCAGAACATAAGAAATAGGAGTACAGTGTTCCATTTGGCTCCTCAGGTTTGTTCTGCCTTTATTAAGATCATTGTCGATCAGATTGTGGCTTCAATTCCACTTTCCTGCCTGCCCACACACCCTGATTCCCTTACTTTGCAGTTGTTTTAGCTCAAGTGCTATTTAAAGCCTCACCCATGCCTTCCTTATATCTAGACTCCATTATCCAAATGCTCTCCCCTATTCTACCCTCCGTAAACTTAAGATAAAAAACTCTGCTGGTGGTGTCTTAATTTGCAGTAGGTAAAGCTCCCTAACACACCTTATGCTCACAGACTTACTATGGAACCCCATCAAGCATAATTGTGACTTTAAAATTCTCACTTTTTGAAATCCCTCCAAGGCCTTGGCCCTCCCTATCTCTATAATGTCCTCTAAACCCAAAACCTACTGATTCATCTCCTGACTCCCCAATGCCCATTTAGCTGTTCACATGGCACAAGTCAAGAATGTGTTGGAATAATCTACATACCTAGATTTATGCAGCTCTTCTAACTTCCAAACACCTTTTCAATCTGTGATCCTTGTCAAATTTGAGGCCAGTTATTTGCAACAAGTCTCAAAGAGCATCAGCCAACTAAAGGCAAAGTCGTGACACCTGCCAGTCCAGCAGTAATAAACATTCCATTCATCCGCACTGACTGTCAGAACGAACAAGAAGCAGTCATGGGATGTAATTGACAGCAGAAATAATAACAGCAGAATCCAACCGCTGTAACAACACTCATGAAGCTGGACACCATCGAGGTCAAAGCAGCCGTTTAATTGGCACCCCACCCACCACCGTAAACATTCACTCTCTCTATCACTGACGCACAGTGGCAGCGGTGTGCCCTCTACAAGATGCACCTTGTTACCAGACTATCCCTGTTTATTTTTCAACTTTCAACTGACTGGAAATTTTACAATTTGAACTGAGACAGAGTAAACTGCTTAAAAATGAAAGGCCACATTCCAAGATCAAGGTAAGAAATACAAATCACCCTCAAGGGAGTGTAAAGAGAGAGGCATTTCCTATAATCCATAATCCAGATTCCCATTGAAACTTGTAACTGTATAAGGAAGAGACATTAAAAATGCAAAGTACTGGATATTGAAACAATGGCTACCATAAACAGATACATCCAAAACCTCTTGGAAATGCACAACAGGTGAAGTATTTCAAAGCAAGGCTGCCAGCAATAGAGAGATTGTGCAAGTGACACAAACAGTGTCAAAAAAGTCTTCAGCAGAGGAAACAAGGAGAGGGCTGCTCTCCCTCCCTCTCTATCTTTTGGATCAAGAATGCTGCCCCGTTCAAGAAGCTAACTCTATCAGAACCCTACCAGTAAACCGAGATCTCGTAATAATTGCAAACACCTTCAAGATCTGACCGCATCGAAGAAACCAGCTGACCCAAATCAGCCACAGCATTTAATGTCTACTCCTCAAAGACAATCAAAGGATACTTAACCATATATTATTTTACCTTTTTAAAAATTGATTCTAACTCTCTTGTTTCTGATACCTATGCGGATGCGTAGATCTGAATGATTGCATGAGGGCTGAATGCTTGTCGTTGCAATTTTCTTATTTTTTCCAGTTTAGAGGCTAATAAATTTGCTGTTTGAGTCAAGGAAATCTTGTTGATTGGCTCCTTGTTGCTCACAGCTTAAATAGTTAAACACATTCTGATTTGGAAAAGGCATATTGTTGTGAAAAAGAAACTTAAATCTTTGTTGTGACCAACTGAGAAGGTTGAACAGAAAGGAGCCAGTTCACTCCTTCTCACTTGGTCATAACAATCTCACCAAGGCTCCTTGGACAGCACCTTCCAAACCCACTCAGAAGGGCAAGTGCACTAATGGCATGGGAACACCATCACCTGCAAGTTCCACTCCAAGCCACACACCATCCTGACTTGGAACTTTATCGCTGTTGATTCACCGTTGCTGGGTCATTTCCTGGAACTCCCTCCCTAATACAACTACGAGTGTACCTACATGACATGGTCTACAGCAGTTCAAAGCAGAATATCATCATCCCTTTCTCAAGGGCAATTAGGAATTGGGCAATAACGCTGGCCTGGCTCATCCTGTGAAATAATTTTTGAAAAGGTCTGTGCTCCTCTAATTCTAACCACTTCAGGATTCTCAATGATAATTCTTCCACCATCAGTGTCCAAAATTCCCTTCTTTCATCTCTCCATCCCTCTTTCTTCCATTGAGACACTTCTTAAACCTACCTCTTTGACCAAGCTTTGGTTATCTGTGCTAATATTTTCTATGTGGCTCAGTGTCATACTTTGGTAATGTTCCTGTGGAGCGCGTTGGGACGTTTCATTATCTTAAAGGCAGTATACGAGTTGTTGTTGGAGATCAAAAATCTGTCCAATGCAACTGTGAATAAATTCAATGACCCAGCCTCCACTAATCTCTGGGGTAGAGAATTCCAAACACTAACAAACCCTCACAGAAGAAATTCCTCCTAATTTCCGACTTAAATGGGAGACCTTTATTTTGAAACTGTACCCTTAGTTCTTGATTTCCCACAAGGGGAACAATGCTCTCAGGATCTACCCTGTTAGAATCTTACATGTTTCAATGTCACCTCTTTCAACATCTCTATATGTCTTTGAGAACTGAGAAATAGTCAGCCAACCGGTGAGCCACCAAGAAGCAGGCCCATCCAAGCAGAACAAAATCTGCTTATCACGCCTGTCTTTGCTGGACAATTTTGCACCATTGCCTACAAAACTGACTCAGTCCCTGTGTACCCACTTCATCTTGTGGTATCACCACCAACTGAAAAGCGAATTCCACAACTGAATTTGAACACCTCCGTAAAAGAATTCTTCATTAGCCTCTGGAAATTATGTGAATTAATATTCATTTCTGTGAATCTTACATTGCAAAACTACTTTTCTTGATTCCCCCCTTTACTGTGTGTGTGTGTGCTTGCGGAGTGGGAGGTTTCTAACACTCCTCCCCTTGGTTTTGAATGTGAAAGTAAACAAACCTTCTGAATTAATCCTAACTTGTGTTTTGCTATACATCATTAGTGAATTGGATCACAAAAACTGAGTAATTGGGAAAACACGCCACCGCAGATTTTTAAAAAGTTCAAAACCCTTCTGTTTACGGACAGGTGTAAAGAGGAAAATCTCTTTAATATGGTTAAAAAATCTTATTTCAGTCGAATGTGGCAAGAGCTAACTTCTCAGATGAAAGTGAGATATTTGTGAGGTGTAGTTAGTGTTAAGAGGGAAAGAAAAAGAGAGGCTAAATCAAAGTAAGATCATGCATGTGCAAACAGCGCAACTTCCCCTTCATCACCTTGCTGCTTTTTTGGCCTCGCTTGCTAGATCATAAAAGCATATGGAACCATGGTTCAACTGTGAGCAATAAACTGCATCCACAGTATCTTTCTTCCTTTTCTTTTCTCTTCTTTTAAAAAAAAATTCTGTAACTTTGTTCATTCTTTTTCGCCATTGATCTGCTCTGTCCCACAAACCAGCATGCATTTTTCTTTGAAGGCATGCTTCCATCGCACAATTACTTGAGAAACTTTACCAACCTCTTTGAGGAAACTGATATACCATGGCATAACTGAATATTCAAAATGCACTTAATAGGGTCCAACATGAAAGGATAATGGTTGAGAATGAATCAGAAATTAGATGCAAGATAAAATACAAATACCCATTAGAGTAATAATTTTATAGTGGGAGGAAATACTGAGCAGGGTGCTTGCTCTAGGGCTCAGTGATGAGGTCAACATGGTTTCTATTTTTTGTTAATACAAGTCATTAAACATCAAATTTAATACAAAACAAGCAAGTGCAGTGGAATCCAAAGATACAGCTCATGAATGAATGAGTTGGGTAAAATATATAACTGGGCAGAGCAATGACAGATAAAATTTCACACAGATCAATGTAAAGTATTGTACGTAGGAAACAAAACTGGTTGGCACCTGTCCATTTGCAAGAAAATATGGGAATGCAACTTCAGAACTTCATTTGTTCAGATGAGATCATCTGCTACATTTCCTTTGTTGACTGAACAAGCCAATTCTGGAAAGCAAGTCTGCGACAAGTGCCACATATGAAGTTGTCCCATGCCAGTGGAGCAGGATTATCACCGCTGATACCTGTTTTCAGGGCTGGTATCTGCTATGGAGCTTCTGAAATGACATGCCATGGTGGTGACGAATTCCTGCCACAGCTGGTGTCACCATTTGCATCGATCGTCAGCTAGAATTCGCCACTTGTTACGATGGATGTTGAGGGATTTCACCTCTCTTTTGACAGCATTCGTGTATCAGAATTGTAGATGGTCTTCTGGTCACTTAACACAGTCTGCTTCCTCATATAGCATATCATTGGGGATGTGGCCATCTTTCATCTTGTGTACATGCCCAAGCCAGCAAAGTATTCTTTACTTGATCAGCGCTAGCAACCTTATCCTCGAGAGGAATACTTAATTAATGACATTATCCAAAGGAATAGTGCGGGGTGGGATAGTGCTTAGGGTGTCCTTATATGCCAATGACTTGCTGTTGTACGTGTTGGAACCGAGTGTGTCGATAGGGGGAATATTGGAGCTGCTTCGGGTGTTTGGGTCTTTCTCGGGGTACAAACTAAATCTAGACAAGAGTGAATATTTTGTGGTGTCTCGGCCGGGGGTGGGGGGGGGCTGCCATTCCATAGGACAGGGACTCACTTTAGGTACCTGGGGGTGCAGGTTGCCTGGGAGTGGGGGGGGCCTCCGCAGGTACAACATTTTTAGTTTGGTGGGGAGAGTGAAAGCTGACCTGACAAGGTGAGATAGTCTCCCTCTGTCACTGGCGGGTCAGGTACAGGCGGTTAAAATGAACGTGTTGCCGCGATTTCTATTTATCTTCCAATGCCTGCCGATTTTCCTGCCAGAGGCTTTTTTCAGAGAAATTGAGGGAATGATTACTTCGTTCATATGGGGAGGGAAGGTGGCCAGAGTTAGAAAGGTGCTGCTACAAAGCACTAAAGATTTGTTTCTTCGGGGTCGGTTTGCAGGATTGAAGGAGCTGGAAGTGAAGTATGGGCTGGAGCAAAGTATGGGCTGGAGCAGGGGGAAATGTTTAGATACATGCAGGTTCCAGATCTTGCCATAAAGGAGATACAGAGCTTCCCGGTGGAGCCGGCCTCCACATTGCTGGAGGAGGTGCTTTCGACAGGGGGACTGGAGAAAGGGATAGTGTAGGCAGTTTACGGACCTATTTTGGAAGGGGAGAAGGCACCACTGGAAGGAATCAAAGCAAAGTGGGAAGAAGAGTTGAGAGAGGATATGGAGGAGGGGTTCTGATATGAGGTGCTCCGGAGAGTGAACGCCTCCACTTCATGCGCGAGGTTGGGGCTGATACAGCCGAAGGTGGTATACAGAGAACACCTCACGAGGGCGAGGATGAGCCGATTCTTTGAACGAGTAGAAGATGTGTGTGAACATTGCGGGAGGGGGGCCCGCTAATCACGTTCATCTGTTTTTGTCCTGTCCAAAGCTAGAGGATTACTGGAAGGGTTTTTTTAGGGTAATTTCTAAAGTGGTGCACGTGAAACTGGACCCGGGCCCCCAGGAGGCCATATTCGGGGTGTCGGACCAGCCAGGGTTGGAAACGGGTGCGGAGGCCGATGTTGTGGCCTTCGCCTCATTGATCGCCCGAAGGCAGATCCTGATAGGTTGGAGAGCAACCTCTCCACACTGTGCCCTGGCGAAGCGGGGGGACCTGTTGGAATTCTTGACTCTTGAGTAAGTTAAGTTTAAACTGAGGGAAGGATAGAGGGGTTCTACAATTCATGGGCATTATTCATTCTGCACTTTCAAGAACTGGATGACATCGAAGATTGGTTTGGGCGGGTGGGTGGGAGGGTTGGGGGGAGCGGGGCTGTGTGTGTTAATGGTGACCATGGGTGATTCCTGATTTCTTTTTGTCATTTGTTTATGTGACTATGCAGGCTAATGTTTAGGGTTTTGTGGGAGGATGGGATCGTTGTTATTGATATAGGGATTGACAATCTTTGTTACTGATTATTGTTTATTATTGGTGGGTGTAAATTTGGGAGAAAATATGAAAAAGGAGGAGAATAAAAATATTTTTTTAAAAAATAGAATTAAACTGGGAAAAAAAAATAATGACATTGTCTTTATCTTTCTATGTGATACCACGGATGATTTGCAGACTTCAGAGATGGAAGTTATTGAGAAACATTTTCTTGATTGGTGCTAAGTTGTCCAGGCTTTGCTGCCATACAGTAATTGGTCAAGGAAATAACACTAATAGATACTCATATTGGCACAGTGAATTTGTTTCTAGTTTCTCCTTGCCCATTTTGTAAGTAGGCCAAAGTTGGTGTCTGCCTTGCCAATGCAGAAATAAAATATATGGTCCATTTATTACATGAATGATACCAAAATAGTTAAGGATGAAGTTCACAGACACCCGTAGGTTCCCTAGTACGCTCAAAGTTCAACATTTCCAACCAGTGCAAAACAGCAATCAACAAAACCGATACAATGTCAATCGGGCAATGAAACGATACAAAGCTCTTGTCAACAATATCTTGAGCACTGTATCTTACTCATATCATTGGGACAGAAGGGAAAAATTTAATCATTAGAAGCAGTGCAGAGAAGAATCATGATGGTCACTGGTAACAAAGAACTAAGTTATGAAAAGAGACTGGAGAAACTTGAAAAGCTGAACTTGTCTTTATGTTATACTTTTTGTGATCACATGATACCCCCAAGCAGCTTTGCAGCCAATGAAGTGCTTTTTGAAGTGTAGTCATCTTACTACCCATCCTACTACCATCAACCGGTTGATTGGCAAGAGCGGCAACCTTTCCCGTTACCACAAAAATAAAACTGTTCAGTAAATTTGTATATGGCTGGAGAGAATGGGTGTATCAGCATTCAGGCAGTCATTGTAGATCAATAAATATTAAAATAGATGGTCGGGAAAAGGCAGCAAAGAATTATTTAAATATGGCAACGAATTTGAACACAGCCAGCTCACATAAACAGGTCATCTGTTCGGTGATGTTGATTGAGAGGGAAATATTGGACAATGGGTATATCTTCCCTACTCTTCAAAATATCATAGGTTCTTGTATGCCTGCCCGAGAGGACAGATTGGGCATCGGGTTAATGTCTCGTCCAAAAGACAGAGGGCACGATTTAATGGAAATGACACAGTCCAATTTTGTGCTATTAAACGGGACTCGGTTTTATTTTTGGGCCTCGGCGAGTAAAACTCCGCTGAGACCACACTTAGGCTAATTCCCCGCAATTACGAGCTCAGCTCGTCAGAGGACCCCCAATCTCAGCGTCCACCCCCACCCCAACACAGCAACGTATCAACGAGTGTGTCCTTGAGCACCCCCCCCCTCACACCCCACTTCAAAGGGCAGGGCACCCCAGGCCTGAACCCCGGCACGGGCAAGATGCTACCTTGTCACCAGCCTGGTACTTAGGTAGGCCAAGTGCCAGTGCCACGTTGCCGGGGTACCACCCTGCCTAGAGCCCAACCACCTGCGGGCCCCCAATTGCCTGAAAGACCCCCTCAGGTGCCGGTACGCCTGGTCCACGTTTGTGAAAACAATTGGTAAACGGCGGCCACTCGGGGTCCCCGAGGCGAGGCCGTTAGATCTCACGAACGTGAGCTTACTGCACACTTAAATATGCAAATCTGCCAGGACGGGATCAAGATCTCACGAGGTGTAGCGAGCTTTGTAAATCTTGTGAAAAGTCTCTCGCGAGATTTACTGGCCTCGTCACGTCCAGAGTCAGGCGACACAAGGCTGCTAGATCACTGTCTCCAACAGAGCAGTACTCCCCCAGTACTGCACTATATCAACCTGGTGTGGGAATTGAACTCACAAGCTTCTGACTCAGAGTCAAAGTGCGGCTAACTGAGCCATGGTTGAAACCTGCAGTTTCACAATTGGAAAGTGAGTAATTAAGAAGCAATCTTATGTACTTATTCAGGATGGTTAAGAAATGGAACAAATAGCAGGTTAAAAAAATATTCTGGGTTTAAGTAAAAGCACAAAAAAGCTAAATTTTGGAATGATATCAGGAAATTCTTCTTTACAGAGCAGTCAAATAGGTTTCCAGATTTGAGTAGAAGGAAATAACTGGAATCAATTAAGATCCAATTCCAAGCTGCAATGAAGGAACTTTCAGCCTTTCTTCCCTGGGAGTATTAAAATGAGACAAACTGCTACTTGCTGTACAGAAAAGGATGGTCTTATTTAGATATGTCCCCAATACAAGAAAGACGCACAAGGATAAGAGGAAGTGAAATTTAACCAGATCAAGGAATGCACATATAACAGTTCAGATCAGTGAGTAAAGCCAATGAGGGGTGGTTTATTGCCGACCGAACCACCCTACACTACTAATGAGGGTCTGGTCTACGGTAAAAATTGTTACTAGTTAGTGGTAGTTTCACCTTGGTTGGGTGTTAGGGCCACACCATCACAAAATTGTCAACTAAAGGAGAATTCATCCCTGATGAAAGGTCATCAATCTCAAATATTAACTCTATTTTCCCCTCTCTAAAAATGCTGCGAGACCTGCTAGGTTTTGCCAGAATTTTCTGTTTCTATTTCAGATTTCCAGTATCTTCAGTATTTAGCTAAGAATACATGCCTACTATTTTTTCAAAGACATTTATTTTTAATGTACACTAACACCGTATTTCTTTGTTGGCTCTTCTGTGTTTTTTACACAGTTCTTTACTGCAGTGTTTTTCAAACTTTATTTTCTGGCACCCATTTTTACCAACCGACCCAGGCTGGCCAACCTTTGCGGCCCACGCTGGCCGACCAATCTTCGCAACACAATTTTTGCTTACCTTTAATGCGACAGGTGAGTCTGTTTGGTCCTCACGATTTCACTCTAATGATGTTCAAGGAAGAGAAGGCATTGCGCTTTATCAAGTGCAGAGTTCAGCCAGTTCCTTTGTGCTGTCTTCATCTTTATGAGGACGGAAAGTCCAACCTCACACATGAAGGTCGTTGTGAAGGACAAAAGGAGTACTGGATACTCCTCAGAGACAATGTACCAGAATGCTGACAGCCTCATGGCTGTGGCATAATGTGTTGTCGCAGGTGAGGTGCAGAAGTTCAATCTCTTCACCTGGAATCAGCTGTAAGTTAATAATTGACTCTGGGGTCTCAAACTCAAAAGGATTTTTCACCCAACACTTCTCTCTCAAATTCTGAAAATTCTTTTCTGGAAAGTAGCGACAAAAACTGTTGATCAGTGCAGCCAGATACGACTGAATAAGGCTTGCCAGTTTATTGACAGTTCCGGTACTAACACTGTTTTCTTTGATGTGTTGCAACAGTGTGGTGCAGAATCATAGAATTTTGGAAATAGCACCCCACCTAAGCCCACAGCTCCACCCTATTCCCATAACCCAGTAACCCACCTAGTTTCGGCTTTGTGCTCGCATTTGCTAAACTTTCAATGACTTTTGGAAAGCATCTATTTCTTCATAGTGCCAAAAGCAATCATCATCTTTCCCTGACAATTTGAGGTTGAGTTCATTTAGAATTGAAAAGATGTCTCCAAGGTACAACATAGTTAGCATCCAAGTTTCATCATCAAACGAATCAGCCAGAGGGGATGATTTCTGAACAAGGAAAGCGTGGATTTGATACTTCATTTCATAAACTCTGACAAACACCCACCCCCTTGACAGCCTATCTACCTCTGTGTGGAGCAATCAACGTGTGTGTTCGGACCCTATATCAGAACACAGAGCCTAAAAAGCCTGGTACTGAGTGCGCTACTTAGAATGAAATTCACAACTTTCATAATTCCTTTCCACACTACTTCAAGGTTGGATGGAATTCCTTTCGATGCCAATGCCTCACGGTGAATAAAACAATGATTCCAAACATTGTCCTGACCAGCTGTCTCCTTAATCCTTATTATAACTCCACTGTTTTTCCCAGTCATGTTGGCTACCAGATCGCTTGTGGTTCCTCTGCAATGAACCCAGTCGAGCCCTCACTTTCCAACCACGTAACTATTCAATGCTTCAAAAATCTCCACACCAGTCGTGTTGGTTGGTAATGTCAGGCAGCACAACAAATTCTCATTGAACTCATTGTGCTAAACATATCTATTGTAAACTAGCAAGCTTGCACAATCTGAAACGTCTGTACTTTCATCTATTTGTATTGAGAATTCCTGTGCTGACTTTAAACGAAAAATACGCTGGGCTTCTAAATTCTCAGCGGTATTACAAATTCGCTGAGCCACTGTGTTATCACAAAGTGGAATGGATTTCAGTTTTTCAGCTAACCTCTCATCTAGGACTGTACAAACCATATCTAATGTTCCAGGGTAAATTAATGGGTGGAATTCTCCGACTCCCCACCGGGTCGGAGAATCGGCGCAGCGCCGTACGAATCGTGCCACGCCAGGACGCAAAGCGGAGAATCGGTGCCACTGGCCCCGGCGGTCAGGGTATGTGCCGACTCTCCGGCCCGGGCTAGCCCGCTGATTCTCCAGGCCGGATGGGCCGAGCGGCCGTCAACAAAAAGTCGAGTCCCTCTGCCGCTATTCTAACATCCTCTGAGCCGGTGGGACCTCAGCATTGAAGGTTCTGGGTGCGGCCTGTTGGGGGGGAGGGGGAGGGGGTGGGGAGGGGGGTCCAACCCCGGGGGAAGGCCTCCGTAGTGGCCTGGAGCGCGATTGGGGCCCACCGATCGACAGGCCAGCCTCTCTGCCCCCCAGCCTCCTTTCCTCCGCGCTGGCTCCTGTAGCCCTGCGCCATTTGGCGTCGGGGCCACCGCGGGGAAGAAGGCCACTGCGCGTGCGCTAGTTGGCGGCGGTCCAACTGCACGTGCACTAGTTGGCCACAGCACAACTGCGCATGCGCGGACCCTGCAGCTCCGTGTTGAGGCCGGGATCGGCAGCTGGGGTGGCGGAGGCCGCTCCAGCGCTGTTCTAACCCCCTGTGGGCCGCAGTATGGGGTCCCGGAATGGGCACCGGAGTAAAACGCTCACATTTTTACTCCGGCGTCAGCACTTAGCCGCCCGTTGGGAGAATCCCGCCCAATATCTCTGCTATAATGTGGGTCATATTTTCTTTAGCTACATGATAAGCTACCATGTAAGAGAAGAATTGAGCTGTGTCATTCAATGTTAAGGACTACAGCTAACGATTTCTGCTAAGGACTACAGCTAACGATTTAAATTCTCACTACATCCTTTGAAAAAAATCAAGAGGTTGGTCCTCACACTCGGCATGCTTCATTTTCAAATGCCTTTGAAGTTTTGACAGCTTTAATCTTTCATTTGCCAGTACTTCTCTGCACATAACACACATGTGCTTTGCATCCTGATTTGCAGTGGTAGAATTAACAATGCCATACCTCAAGATATCACATTGTATTGCTTTGTTCATGATTTCAGTTTCTTCTTCATGGGTTGTTCACCAGAGGCCCTGGAGTTCTGCACACAGCTCACACCAGAACTGCTTTGACCTGCCATGAACTTTCCTGAGCAGCTCTCTCCAGCAGATTCAGTTGTGAGATCCTGGCCTGTTTGTGTCTCTGACTCTGTTTTCTTTATTACAAAGCAAGCCACATTCAGTTCTTCACAGTCCTGTTCCTTGATTACTGATAGCTACGAAATGGAGGAATTTCTCCCCAGTGATTTCACACGCAAAGCATGGACATATAAGGTGCGTGATGTCAGTTTACAGGCCGGACGCATGACCTGCTCTCTGCCACCTCTTCTGGCGGGAAGACTCCATCGTTTGTATTTAAAGGCTGGTCACGACTGGCATTCTCATCTTAAAAGCCGGTCGCAGCCGTTGGGCGTTTCTCCTGCGATCAAGATCGCTGTGGCCGACCGTTCCGCAACCCTCCCGTCATCCACTCGTGACCCACCCATGGGGTCATGACCAGCAGTTTGAAAAAGCCTGCTTTAATGCCTTTTCCCTACATCACTTTTGTTTTTAAATAATTTTTTATTTTCCTTTTTCACATTTTCTCCCAAATTTACACTCAACAATAAACAATAATCAGTAATGAATGTAATGTCAATCCCCATATCAATAACAACGATCCCATCCTCCCACCAAACTCCAGGCACTGACCCGCATGTTAACATAAACAAATGACAAAAAGAAATCAGGAATCACCCATAGTCACCATTAACACATAAAGTCTCCCTCCCCCCAACCGTCCCAGCCCCTAATGTTCGCTGTGATCCAATTCTCGAAAGTGCATAATGAATAACGCCCATGAATTGCAGAAGATCTCCATCCTTCCCCTCAGTTCAAATTTGACTTTTTCAAGTGTTAAGAATTCCAGCAGGTCCCCCCACCACGCCAGGGCACAGGGTGAAGAGGTTGATCTCCACCCGAACAGGATCCACCTTCGGGCGATCAACATCTGCCGGCAGGGAGACTGGAGAAGGAGGTAGTATAGACGGTTTACGGGGCTATTTTGGAGGAGGAGAAGGCGCCACTCGAAGGGATCAAGGCAAAGTGGGAGGAAGAGTTGGGAGAGTGTATGGAGGAGGGGTTCTGGTGTGAGGTGCTCCGGAGGGTGAATGCCAGGCGATCAACATCGGGCGAAGGCTACAACATCTGCCTCCGCGCCCGGCTCCAACCCCGGCTCGTCCGACATCCCAAATATGGCTTCCCGAGGGCCTGGGTCCAGTTTCACGTGCACCACTTTAGAGATTGTCCTAAACAGCTCCTTCCAGTAATCCTCCAGCTTTGGACAGGACCAAAACAGATGAATGTGATTTGCGGGGCCTCCCCCCGCAACGTTCACACACATCGTCTACCCCCTCAAAGAGCCGGCTCACACCTCACACCAGAACCCCTCCTCCATACCCTCTCCCAACTCTTCCTCCCACTTTGCCTTGATCCCTTCAAGTGGCGCCTTCTCCTCCTCCAAAACAGCCCCGTAAACCGCCAAAACCACCCCTTCTCCAGTCTTCCTGTCGTCAGCACCTCCTCCAGCAATGTGGAAGCCGGCTCTGCTGGGAAGCTCTGTATCTCCTTTCTGTTAAAGTCTCGAACCTGCATGTATCTAAATATTTCCCCCTGCCCCAGCCCATACTTAGCTCCCAGCTCCTTCAATCCCACAAAATGACCCCCAAGAAATAAATCTTTTCGTGTTCTAATTCCTTTCTCCTCCCATCTCCGAAAATTTCCATCCCACTTCTCTTGACCCTGCCCCCAACCCGAAGTGCTGGCAAAACTGCCTCCAAATTCTCAACGAAGCTATTACTACCAGACTACCTGAGTATCTCCCCGGGGCTGTTGGGAGCGGCACTGTCGCTAGCGCCTTCAATCCCGACCCCCTACACAAACTCTCCTCGATTCTGACCCATTGGGAATCAACCCCTCTGACCCGGTTCCGTACCTTCTCCACATTCGCCGCACAGTAATAATACATCAGGTTCAGAAGACCCAAACCCCCTGCCAGCCTTCCTCTCTGTAGTAGCAAGATTTTAATTCTGACCTCCCTACGACCTTTTTAATATATATTTATTTAACTATGATGACTGCACGAAGACTGATACACCAATTCCCTCCAACCATCTACACATTTACTCAACAGTTTTTCTTTATTTGAGTGGTAATGGGAGTGATTGTCCCTCCCTCTTGTCAATCAACCAGTGGACAGTGTCAGTGCTGTGCTAGGTGCAGTAAAATGGCGATGAGCCTGTAAATACCTCAACGTGTGTCCGCAATTAAGTCTACGTTTGTTTGCAACAAACTAGTTCCCACCTCAAGTTATCATAACTTGTGAGTTCCATGCGAGAAGAACCACATTTAAAAAATAACTATATTTAATTCATTTTTCATATTGATTTCCGACAGTTCCCAAAAGTTTACCATCCTGCTTACATGACAACGCAACTTCAAATTAGTAACGAAAAGTAATGGGCAGTGAACTTTTCATATCAAGTAAATGTCAACTCTAAAAGTCAGTTCTTAAAATGTTAACGGAGAAGTCAGAAATCTGCAGTTTGTATTATTGTAATACAGTAAGTCCCTCTTTTATGTTGCGCTATTTTAAGTCATTCTGTTTCAATGTCAGTCAACGAATAAGGCCCATATTCGTGTTTAATGTTAGGTTTTCGTTTCAATGTTTTGCAGTAGACATGGGATCAGGTGTCCTGATCAATGCCATTTTGGAGCAGCCCCTGCCACTTCCTAATCCTCTCCCTGACCTTCCCTCTCGCTGACCCTCCCCCTTGCCGACCCTCACTGTCACTGCTGAACTTACATCCCGCTGACCCTCGCAGTCGCTGCTGGCTCTCCCCCTCACCATACTTCATGGTAACTGCCAATCTTGCCTCCTGCCAACCTCACAGTTGCTGCTGACTTTCCCCCTTGCCGACCCTCATAGGTCACTGCCGATTTTCCCGCCTGCCGACCCTTCCCCTTGCTGCCAACCATCTCGGTCCTTGCGAACCTTCCCTATCACCTAGGCCTTGTCGACCTTCTATCCTGCCCATCCACCCACCCATTGACCAACCTGGTCGCTGTCCACCCCCCCACCGACCCTTCTGGTTTCTGTTGACCTTCCCTCAAGGGTGGCACTGTAGCACAGCATTTGTTGCTTCATAGCGCCAGGAGGTTCGATTCCCAGCTTGGGTCACTATCTGTGCGGAGTCTGCATGCTCATTCTCCCCATTTCTGCTGGGTTTCTTCCCACAAGTCCCGAAAGACGTGCTGTTAGGTAATTTGGACATTCTGAATTCTCCTTCTGTATATCCGAACAGGCACCGGAGTGTGACAACTAGGGGCTTTTCACAGTAACTTCATTGCAGTGTTAATGTAAGCCTACTTGTGACAATAAAAGATTATTTTTTTAAAATTAAAAAGTCAACCCTACCTCTCCAGCTTTCAGTGTACCATTGCAACCATACAACTCCAAGCAGCTCTTCCGGTCTTACTGCCAACGCAATCCTAGAATTTCCTGCTGATCAACTCCAAATGACTGCAGGTGTGTGTCGCTGGACTTAAATTTGTTGGAGCATGAAATTAAATGAAAATGAAATGAAAATCGCTTATTGTCACAAGTAGGCTTCAAATGAAGTTACTGTGAAAAGCCCCTAGTCGCCACATTCCGGCACCTCTTCGGGGAGGCTGGTACGGGAATTGAACCGTGCTGCTGGCCTGCCTTGGTCTGCTTTCAAAGCCAGCAATTTAGCCCTGTGCTAAACCAGCCCCTGAAGTGAAACATACAGCAAAAGAATAACAAAACAGCGAGGCCAGAGGATTGTCCCATATTCATTCACAGTCCACCATCATAATTTAAACCATCCCAACTTTGTGCTGCCCTTTAATTAGTATGCTTCATGCAGCTAGCATTAAAAACATTGTTGAGTGGCTCCACATCTTGGCAGGCAGCCTTAGGTTTGTGCAAGTCTATCATCACTTAAAGTTAGCCTGCATGACTTAAAGCCAGATAGCTCTTCTTAAAGAGAAGACGCATTGTGGCTGGAGCAGGTACTGGAAGTACTGGTGGAAGGAAATCTCAGTAGGAAAAAAGAGTGAATTATGCTGCAACGAGAGAGTATACTTTGTGAGTCTCTGAACCTGCACTTGACTGGTGGAGAACACAAAGAGGAGGAAAGATACGACTTTTCCATTGGGGATCAGAGGCTCTCCAGACAAAGTTTGCAAAGTCATTGAGACCAGACAGCTGTGGTGATCAATGTCAGGGATCAAGCCCTGAGGACCTGACTGCAGTGCCACAAGACGTTCAATTATCTCACATGATTGGTCAATGTTAGTGATATATCTTTAAATGTCATTCTGCCACCAATGGGGCCACTAGTCTCTCAGACTGATCAATGCACCATGACCACACTTCTCACCACCAACAATCTCTCAAAATCGCAGCACATACATATCACTCATTGTTTCACCTCACCCTCACCTAGCACTGCTGCAAGTCTCACACTCACATCTTGTGGTTTGCTATTGGCACTGGCACCTATTCAACCATGACATCGACATCATCCAAAAACATTGCACCACATTCATTGGCATCCTTCCCTCTCCTTTGCAGAACAAGATGGCACACACACAAAGGCAGGAATTAACTGGCGTGGGACAGGCACCAATACATTGGTCTCCATCATTGGTGTGGCAGTTGCTGAGATCCTGGATATCGGCAGGGGTTAAGCCATAGAAAATGATAGTGTTTTCATATCTCATCCTCCTTCTCACATCCCAATTCCTCCTCATCCCGCGACTCCTTCTGATTTGCAATCTGCAAATAGAGTAAGCACCCCTTGGTTTCTCCCCCTCCCCGCACCACAACCTGATCTTTGTTTTTTTCTCCTTTCAAATACTCAAGAACTGCCATCTGGCCAGGCAGAGGAGGAACAGTAGGAAAAGAATGAAGAAAAGTAAATATCATCACTCAATTTAACACTCAAATCCACGAGTTTAGAAATTGACATTGCATGAAATATGGAAGATAGTACAGAGACAGAATCGGCACATGGTGAGACACAGGACACAAGTGGCCTGCGGCCAGGGCAGGGGATAAGGATACTTGCAGTTGCCAGTAGATGAGCAATTTATAAGGTAGGCTACAAGAAAAAGCTTAATGGGTAAGCAAAATTAAATGCCTGATGCATAGGCAGACTTGCCAAAAGACAGCATGCAATGTCAGGGAGCATGGAGGAATCCAAATTGGCACAGGGCTTCACACAGAGCTTGGAGCCCATTCTTTCTAACGTGCGAGTGCTGGCCAACTCCATAAGCACACTTCTGGACCCAACTATGCTGCACCGTCCAATGGCCAATGTCTCAGCTTTTATTGCAGCACAATCAGAAATCACCCAAAAGCTTGGGTGCTGCAGTGGAAGCTCAGACATCTTTAATGCTATACCAGCTGACTGCCATGCAAGACCAGACTTCTGCCATCATAATTGTGGATACCAATGTTCAAAGGGTCTCCCAATAATTCAGCAATCTGCCCCCCTTAGGCACTGCTATAGGGGAGTGGCAGTTGTTCCATGGAGCATGAGCCAGGTATTATCCCTTTGCTGTATGCTTGTCAGACAGCTTAGATTGCTGCTACCAATGCCAAAATGGTGCAGTTCATTTGTAAGCAAGAGGCATGCTTTCATTTATAAATTTGGTTAGAGTATTGATTTTGTGGTAGCATTTCGTTTTACATTGTGGCCAATTGTATACCATGATGTTCAACAAGAGAGGGAAGGGAGGGCTTGCTGGTTTGTGCTTGCTGGTACTGTAACTGCATCAATCCATCATGGGCGGCCTAGTCAGAAAGGGACTGTGTTTGTTCCCTCCTCTCCTCCACAGATGCTCACCTTGCAGTTGGTGAGAATTGAGAGGTTGTGCCATGTGAATCTTGACACATAGTGTAGGGCTCTATGTGTAGGGCTCTTCCAGAGTAAACCAACCTGTAGAAGCCTAGCACATCATTGATCTGTTCTATCACAGTTTGTGTGGCCTTCACTTCATGCACTGTGTGTGTGGGTAATGTCATTTTATTAATGGGTGCCCCTTGTCACCCAGTAACTGCCCTCTGAATTCTTGTGGTGACTCAAATGTAGATGGCACAGCAGACTGCCACAAAATGAAGGCATCTTGACTGCTGGCAGCATACTAGCCGTGAGCTGCAATATGATCAGCATATGGTTGCACATCAGTTGGGCATTGAGGGAGTGGAATCCCTTTCGGTTACAACACATCTCATCGTGGCAGCTGATAAGCAATGTGTGTTTCGCCCATGGCTCCCTACCATGAAGAGGCCTGCAATCCTGATGTAGCTATGTGCTTGTTCCATCTCCAGTTCCCTGGTAATAAAGAATGAAATGGGTTCAGCTATCTTGAATTGCAGAAGGCGGGATATTACTGGTACAGGGGTGAATCTCAACATCAGGCCAAATGCAGGTTCCAGGTATGTGCAAGCGGAAAACAGGACGATAGTGGAAATTTTACTGACAGCATTCAATTCAAAGGCCCATTGTCCAATTAAAAACAGCAGACTGGCTCCCCACACTGCCAGCCCAATTAGGCAGCTGGTGACACTGCAGCTTTGACAGCATCACTGAGAAAGTAACTGCTACCGAGGCTGCATGTGGAGGTGACCTCAACAAGGCATAAGAACTGTACTGTACCAGAGAGACAATATTTTTTTTAAATAATCTTTATTGTCACAAGAAGGCTTGCATTAATACTGCAACAAAGTTACTGTGAAAAGCCCACAGGCTGGTAAAATCCTATTCAAAGTCTTAGGTCCCTTATACAAGTGGGAAATGTGACAAATATTTGCCTCACGGCGCCAATGTTCCAGCCTGGAAGGGGCCCACCATATAAAAGTCAGTCACCTTCAAAGCCATTGTCAAGGTCAGTTTTATAGCAGATGGCAAATTTCAGTGAAGGGCAGAAGGGCAAGGACAGGAGAATTGCTCCTTGAACAACCTAGGTGGACAATTGAGAGCCCTTCAACCCCCTCCTTCTTGCTGCAGAACATAGTTTCAGCAGTCTGTGTACAAGTGAGTGTGCTAGCAGGAGCATTAAGCTCCAATCTGGCGGCCCTGGTATTAAATCACCATTACACACTGAATAGGATCATGATCTGCCTGCTCTGCATGCTTCTGGCAGGCACTCCCTTTGCAAGCAGTTATGCCCTCACCAAAATGGCAATTGGCGCAGCTTGTACCAGATGTGTGCATTTGCACCACAGCTGCCACTTTGGAGTCAGAATGGCACTGATAATGCCAAACGTACAGGCACTAAGGAGCCATATCTTGTGCCCTGCACTTCTTGGCAATGTGGCATTCCACAGTATTTTCTCAACTGTCAACCTGGATTTTGGGTGGCACAGTGCTTAGTACTGCTGCCTTACGGCGTCAAGGACCCAGGTTCGATTCCGACCTTGAGTATGTATGTATAGAGTTTGCACGTTCTGCCTGCATCTGCGCTGGGTTCCTCAAAGCACTCCGGTTTCCTCCCACAGTCCAAAGATGTGCACGTTAGATAGATTGGCCATGTTAAATTGCCCCATAGTGTCCACAGATATATAGGTTAGCTGTGGTTATGGGGATTAGGCAGGGGTGGGGCCTAGGGAGTGCCCTTTCAGAGAGTTGGTGCAGACCCGATGGGCTGAATAGCCTCCTTCTGCACTGTAGGGATTCTGTGGGTTGTGCTCTCATGTCTCTGGAACAGTGCTTGAACCCACAAAGTCATTCTGACTCAGATGACAGGCTGTTGCCAGAGAATCACATTTGACACAAAAAAATACACAACTCAATTTTAAATGGCACAGGCTCTGTCAGTAACCATTCAAGTTAAAGCATTCCATATTTTAAATATCTGTAAAAATTACTGCAATTTCTCTTTTATTCTCTCTACTGATAATAGTCAGCCTGTGCCCTTTTTATTAGTTCATCACCAATGAAATAAACTTTTATTATTTATTCCATATCACTTTTTTAAATTTGAGATTCTCATGTGAACAAGAAATGTAACTTTTCCAGCCTTAAATATTCATGCTGGAAACTAGTGAATCTTCACTGCACCTGCAGCGCTTGATGATCTCTCTTTAAACCATTTTTTGGTTTATTAGGAGATGTTGCTCATACAATCCAAGATGGAGAACGAAAAGCCAGCGCAAACTCTGCTGAGTTTGACACATCCGTTGCAGCTTTTGTTTTCTGTTGTATGTTTTAAACTGCAATAATCAATGGAATGGAGGGAAGAGAAAGATGGAGATGCGATAAGAAATTCAACCACATTTCATCCCTTTTTTGGCAAACTATTAAAACCTGAAGGAGTTTTGAGTTAAAACCGCTTAAGCTTGATTTCTCCCAGAAGAAGTGTGCAGGCTGTCAAAATTACAAACCAGCAACTACCAAGTGCCTGAAACCAACTTAAATGTGGAAGTCAAGATGCCAATGCAAAATTGATGAGCATATGGGTGGAGCATGTGCAGAAGATGCAGCTGGAGGTCACCCATGAAATTGTAAGCAAGCGTTTGTTAAACTTCTGTAGAGCCAGGATGTGCCTCAGTGGATCTACCTATGGGGCGGCTCAGATTTAGAGCCAGAAAAAATTCCTTTTCAGGACCTGACTCCTGCAGCTTGTTGGTTTTGGTTATGTATTAAAGAATACATCCCTGCTGGTGGAACATCACGTAATCTGTAGTGATGTCAGCAGAGAGTTTGCGCTGGCTTTCCGTTCTCCATCTTGGATTGTATGAGCAACATCTCCTAATAAACCTCACTTTGAGTTTGTAAGAAATTCAGGTGTGTGGCACCTCCACACTTTTTCTCTTGGTGACACACTGAGAATATAACAAAGAGAAAACTGGTGACAAGGATTGAAGCAAGAGAAAAAAAGCTGAAAATTATCCTCAATAAAAGTGGAGGTGATGACAAGAGCAGAGGAAAAGACTCTTGGGACCAGACTTGCACGTCGATCGGAGGAAAAGCTGCCGATGCCAAAGGTTTTTTAAAAAATGGAACACAACCCTGAGTAAGCAGAACAAGAGCTTAGAAAACCTGCTTGCTATTGAAAGTGATTGACCCTAAGCGGCAGGGACCGCATATGTGGCTAAGCGAAGCAGGCTGCAGGAAGGGAGATACAGACGTCTTACAATTCTGTACCAGATACAACTGAATTAGGCAATCACAGTTTTGTAGATTCAAAAGAAATGGAAGGGAGGAGGATTGGTTGAAGTATAGATCCTGGGAGCCAGTATCCGAATTGGCGAGAAATACAGGCGCCATCAAAGCACTTGATGCTAACAGTGAGACTTGGAACCCGTATGAAGAGAGATTTCAACTTCAGTCAGGAAGGAAGAGAAAGCATCTTACAATTTGCGGCTGCCTTAAGAAGATTAGCACGGTAGCACAGTGGTTAGCACTGTTTCTTCACAGCGGCAGGGTCCCAGGTTTGATTCCAGGCTTGGGTCACTGTCTATGGGAGTCTGCACGTCCTCCCTGTGTCTGCATGGGTTTCCTTGGGGTGCTCCGGTTTCCTCGCAAAATTCCCAAAAGACATGCTGTTAGGTGGATTAGACATTCTGAATTCTCTGTGTACCCAAACAGGTGCCAAAATATGGTGACTAGGGATTTTCACAGTAACTTCATTGCAGTGTTAATATAAGCCTACTTGTAACAATATAAGCCCGACTGGTAACAATAAAGATTATTATTATATTAAAATACTGTGAGTTTGGTGCAGCACCAGATGAGACCCTTCGTGATGGGCTGGTATATGAACTTCGCAATGAAGCTATTGAGAAGGAACTACTTACTGTAAGCGACTTAACACGCAAAGCTGATGTAGGTGTTGCCACATCTATGGATTTGGCAACAAAAGAAGCTTCACAGATAGGAGCTGGAGCGAAGATCCACAACATGGAGACCGCCAGAAACAAGTCTGCAAGGGTACAACCATGTCACTGATGTACACATGTTGGATAATCAATAGGGAAACGCTGGAGTAGAGAAAATAAGTGCACTACTGAAGCAATTCTCTCCGTGTCTGTGTGGGTTTCCTCCGGATGCTCTGGTTTCCTCCCACAGTCCAAAGATGTGCAGGTTAGATTGATTCGGCATTCTAAATTGCCCTAAATGTTCAAAATGGTTAGGTGGGGTTACTGGTTTACGGGGATAGGGTGGATATGTGGGCTTAAGTAGTGTGTGCTTTCAAGGGCCGGTGCAGATTCGATGGGCCGAATGGCCTCCTTCTGCACTGTAAATTCTATGATAATAAGGACCATATTGCCAAAGCATGCTGGGAACGGCAAAATTCACCAAACCAAAGGAGTGTAAAATGAAATGCATCCAAGCATACTAGTCGAGTCTATAAGTTAACAGACAAAGTTCAAGACCCCTCAGGAGACAATGTGTGGAACTTCAAGAGCTGAAACTAGGTGTCTTGTTGGTGTGGGACGGTCAACAACGTTTCTGGGTATTCCCCAAATGTGATAGTAACCAAATCAGAATGGAAGTGGATAAAGGTGCAACTGTATCATTGATACCCGAGACAATTTATAGTCAGAAGTTAAAACATCTGCCATTAAAACCATCAAATGTTATTCTAAGGGCCTTCACAGAAGACATCACACCATTAAAAGGATACATTATGGTAAAAGTAGGAGCAAATGGGCAAACAGCGGAGTTGCCCTCCACGTTGCCTGTGGAAACTTTCCTGCTTTATTTGGTATAGTATGATTGGGAAAAATCAAACTCAACTAGGGAGCAGCGAATTCACTGGTTGACTCAAAGAATGATCTACAAAAACTTCTGAAAGGTATAAAGAGATTTTTGAAGACTCACTGAGCTCAAAGACAGGAGTTGATGTGCAATTCAAAATTAAGCCGAACAGTACGTCAAAATGCCTTAAACTAGAACTGTAGCACACGCCATCAGGCCAAAAGATGAAGACGTGGAAAGATTAGTCTAAACAGAGTCATTTGACCAGTTACTACAGATGATTGGGCTACATCAATAGTTCCTGTATTAAAACGCGATACTCAGTAAGGATATGTGGAGGTTTGAAAACAACTATAACCTAATTTTTGCACAAATTATTATCCACTGCCACCGACTGAAGATTTGTTTGCTGGATATTCTGGAGCGTAGAGATTTGATAAAATAGATCTATCACAGATGTATTTACAAATCATATCCGCTACTCACTAATTAATGCACAGGGGTCTTATTGTTATAGGAGACTTTCTCTTGGGATAATATCTACTCCTGCTCTTTTTCACAAGTCCATGGATCAAATTCTGAATGGGATAAATGTCATCTAGATGACATTCTCATCACCGGTTCAAGTGAACAAGAACACATGAAGAACTTGGAAACTACACTGAAACCTCTAGAAAACCATAATCTCAGAGTTAAAAAGGAAAAGTGTGACTTTTTCAAGACATCCATAAACTACTGGGGTCACATCATCGATAAAGATGGCTTGCATAAAGAGCCAAAAAATATGACAGCGATCTTAAAAGCACCATGTCCTCAAAATGCGACACAATTGAGATTGTTTCTGGGATGTAATGAATTATTATGAAAAATGTGTTCTAGATTTAGCAATGCGATTGAAGCCTTCAAACACTTTATTATGTGCCGAACAGGCATGGCACTGGACAGAAGAATGCAAAAAGTGTGTATAAAGAAGTAAAGGCAGCCTAAAAGAAGTCAGAGTAATAGGTGTGGTGAATCACAGTAGCGCAATTCACACTGTATTACACATGTTGTACTATGTCTCTGTAAGCTCGGCACACGATCAGTTGTGCTGCTCTGCCACTAGGGGGAGATGCACTGGGAGTGTACAGGAGTTTGTACTGGGCTCCACCCTTGGCTCCACCCACGGCTCCTCCCCCTAACCAGAAGTATAAAGGTTGATGCTGAGAGCCTGCCTGCCAGTTCATCTGGAGTTCATCTTGTCACAGGCAGGCTCTGTTGTAAGACGATTAAAACAACTGTTCACTTCTAACCATGTGTCGCGTGAATTGATGGTCTCATCAATTTAATCGTCTTAAGAAACAGTAAGGAATGACCATGGAATCAGCCCTCAAGCCTAACCGACTGGAACTCGACCCGCAGGATGCAGAGGCGAAAGAAATCTTTTCGCATTGGCTCCGATGTTTTAAGGCCTACCTGGCTGAAGCAAGCACCCCAGAAACAACGGAGGAGCAGAAACTCAGTCTATTGCACGCAAGGGTGAGCCATCGTATATCTACTCAGCCAAACTGTACTGGCTCATATACAGAGGCCCTGGCCCTACTCGACAGAATGTACGTGAGGCCTATCAATGAGGTCTACGTGCGCCACATTTTTACTACTCGCCGCCAGTGCCCTACAGAATCGCTAGAAGTATTCCTCAGAGACTTAAAAGCCTTATCCCGGGACTGTAATTATCAGGCTGTAACTGCTGCAGAACATAGAGAACTTGCTGTTCGCGATGTCTTTGTTGCAGGCCTTAGATCGAATTACGTGCACCAGCGACTGCTGGAGAAGGGGGCCCTAAATTTAGAAGATACTGTTGAACTCGCTACAACTATGGAGGTCTCATTTCGTAGCCTCACCTCGTTTCCTGCCGACTGCGCGACCCCGTCATGGGCCCCCGACCAGCGACTCCCCCAGGCCTGCGCCGCGCGGCCACCCAGCCACCATGCTGCACCAGCCTGCCACTTTTGTGGCCAGCCCCAGCACCCGCGGCAACACTGCCCGGCCCGCAACAGCTGCGGGCGAAAAGGCGACTACGCAGGAGTGTGCCTGGCAAGGAAGGCCCCAGCCCCTAAACCTCCAGCGGCACAAAGTAATCGCCCTTCGCACTCGCAGGCCCCGGAACGCAGCGGCCTATGCCCCGACTCCGCCCCCACCTGCCACGTGCGATCCATGGGGGCCGCCATCTTGGCGGACACCCACCACGCGGTCCACCACGGGCCATCTTGGACGCCACCTTGCTCGCCGCTCGCCACGTGCGATCCACGGGGGTGGCCATCTTGGGCCTCATCCTCTCCACACTCAGAAAACTCGATTGAAGACTGCGACCTCAGCGGGCACTCATCGCGGGGCCATCCCAACGCAGCCGACCGAGCCGCCGACTACCCGCAACTCAACGCAGTCACACTGGACCAATCACGCCCAAAGCATCTCCACAACTCGATGACGACGGTCCAAATCAACGGGTACAGTACACCGTGCCTTTTCGACTCCGGGAGCACTGAGAGCTTCGTACACCCAGATCTGGTAAGACGCTGTTCGCTCCCCGTTTTCCCTGCACGGCAAACTATCTCCCTTGCTTCAGGTTTCCACTCTGTCCATATCCAAGGGCGCACTGTCGCAATTCTAACAATCCAAGGCGCTAGCTACTCTAATTTCCAACTATATGTCCTCCCCGAACTCTGCGCCCCACACTTATTGGGACTCGACTTTCAATGCAATCTCGAGTCTCACCCTCAGCTTCGGCAGACTCCTACCCCCACTCACTATCTGCAGCCTAGCCACGCTGCGAATCCCGCCCCCTCCTCTCTTTGCCAACCTCACTCCGGACTGTAAACCCATAGCCACTCGCAGCAGGTGGTACAGCCTACAGGACAGGGTGTTCATTCAATCCGAGGTCCGGAGGCTTTTACATGAGGGGATCATAGAGGCCAGTAACAGTCCCTGGAGAGCTCAGGTGGGGGTCGTCAAGACCAGGGGGAAAATTCCGCATGGTCATAGACTATAGTCAGACTATTAATCGGTTTACGCTCCTCGACGCGTACCCACTCCCCAGGATTGCAGGCATGGTGAATCAGATCGGCCAGCATCGGATTTTTTCCACGATGGATCTGAAGTCTGCATACCACCAACTCCCAATCCGCCCGGAGGACCGCCACTTCACGGCGTTTGAGGCCAATGGCCACCTCTTCCACTTCCTCCAGGTCCCCTTTGGCGTCACCAATGGGGTTTCGGTGTTCCAACGAGCAATGGACCGAATGGTGGACCAGTACGGGCTGCGGGCCACGTTTCCGTACTTGGATAACGTCACCATCTGCGGCTATGACCAGCAGGACCATGATGCCAACCTCAACCGATTTCTCCAGACGGCCCAGAAGCTTAACCTCACATACAACAAGGAGAAATGCGTTTTCCGCACAACCAGACTAGCCATCCTCGGCTATGTCGAAAACGGAGTCCTGGGTCCTGACCCGAACCGTATGCTTAGAACTCCCTCTCCCTCATTGTCCCAAGGCCCTCAAACGGTGCTTGGGATTCTTTTCGTATTATGCCTAGTGGTCCCTCAATATGAGGACAAAGCCCGCACACTCTTTAAGGCCGCACTTTTTCCCCTGTCAGCTGAGGCTCGCCAGGTCTTCAACTGCATCAAGGAGGACATTGCCAAGGCTGCCATGCGGGCGGTGGATGAATCCATCTCTTTCCAGGTTGAGAGCGATGCCTCAGAGGTCGCTCTTGCAGCCACACTAAATCAGGCAGGGAGGCCAGTCGCATTTTTCTCCCGAACCCTCTCCGCTTTGGAACTTCGACACTCCTCAGTCGAAAAGGAAGCACAAGCCATTGTGGAGGCTATTCATCACTGGAGGCAATACCTCGCAGGTAGAAGGTTCACCCTCATCACCGACCAAAGATCGGTTGCCTTCATGTTTGACAACTCGCAAAGGGGCAAAATTAAAAATGACAAAATTCTGAGGTGGAGGATCGAACTCTCCACCTACAAATACAATATTATGTATCGACCAGGGAAGCTCAATGAGCCCCCAGATGCCCTGTCCCGCGGGACGTGTGCCAGCAGCGCACAGAGCGACCACTTAAAAGCCATCCACAATGACCTCTGCCACCCGGGCGTCACCCGGCTCGCCCACTACATTAAAGCCCGAAATCTGCCTTTCTCCACCGAGGAGGTAAAAGCCATCACCAGGGACTGCCCGATCTGCGCGGAGTGCAAACCGCACTTCTACAGACCAGGCCCTTTGAACGCCTCGCTATCGATTTCAAAGGGCCACTCCCCTCGACTAACAGGAATGTGTACTTCCTGAATGTCCTAGACAAGTTCTCCCTTTTTCCCTTTGCTATCCCGTGCCCCGATATGACCTCCCACACAGTCATTAGGGCCCTGCATAGTATCTTCACCCTGTGAGGTTTCCCCAGCTATGTACACAGCGACCGGGGTTCGTCCTTTATGAGCGACGAGCTGCGTCAGTACCTGCTCGGCAAGGGCATCGCCTTGAGCAGGACTACCAGCTATAACCCCAGGGGGAACGGGCAGGTGGAGAGGGAGAATGCGACGGTCTGGTAGACCGTCCTACTGACCCTCCGGTCCAGGAACCTCCCGATCTCCCATTGGCAAGAAGTCCACCCCGATGCGCTCCACGCTATTAGGTCCCTCTTATGTGCCGCTACCAACCAGACCCCTCACGAGCGGCTCTTTACTTTTTCCAGGGGCACTACCATGGGGGTTTCGCTCCCGGCATGGTTGAAGACACCAGGCCCAGTACTCCTCCGGAAGCACGTCAGGGCGCACAAAACTGACCCACTCGTAGAGAAAGTGCTCCTACTGCATTCGAACCCCCAGTACGCCTTCGTAGAGTTCCTTGACGGCCGTCAGGACACTGTATCCCTCTGGGACCTAGCACCTGCAGGATCCAACCCCCCCACTACCACCGCCGAGGTACCCCTCACACTACATCCCACCCAACTCACCCCCCACGCCCCCGCACCTACCAGTTCGGTACATTTTACTCGCGCGCCCGCGCCAGCTAGCTCCCAGCGCCCCCAGTCCCCAGTCGAACCAGACGGGTACGAAGCTCAGGCAGAATCGCCCCCGGAGTCCGCCATCGTACCCCAACCGACGGTGCTCATCCAGCGACCAGAAGGGGCTGCAACCCCGGTGCTCCGCCGATCACAGCGGACAACTCAGCCACCGGACAGACTCAATCTGTAAGCCACCACCCCCGCCGGACTTGATTTTTTTACAGGGGGTGAATGTGGTGAATCACAGTAGCGTAATTCACACTGTATTACACATGTTGTACTATGTCTCTGTAAGCTCAGCACACGAGCAGTTGCGCTGCTCTGGCACTAGGGGGAGATGCACTGGGAGTGTACGGGAGTTTGTACTGGGCTCCACCCTTGGCTCCACCCACGGCTCCTCCCTCTAACCGGAAGTATAAAGGTTGATGCTGAGAGCCTGCCTGCCAGTTCATCTGGAGTTCATCTTGTCACAGGCAGGCTCTGTTGTTAGACGATTAAAACTACTGTTCACTTCTAATCACGTGTCGCGTGAATTGATGGTCTCATCAATAGGCTCACTATACTCCCAAGCTGAAGTTACAACTTGCTTGCGGTGCATCACCCTATAGGGTTGGTGCAGTTGTCTCACACATAATGTCTTCAGGAGAGGAATGACTGATAGAACTTGCTTCACAAACTCTTACTAGCGCAGAAAGAGATTAGACTCAGCTAGAAAAAGAAGCTTTGAGCATCATATTCAGTGTAAGAAGGTTTCACCACTACCTTTACGGACGTCATTATACTCACTTGATAGTTTACCGACCCTTGATGACAATCTTTGAGCTATATAAAGGTATTCATTCTTCAGAAGCTGGGTAGTTACAGAGATGGTCTCTGCTATTATTGGCACAGACATACGACATTC